>NC_054054.1:64574141-64877171 GCF_017639655.2 Falco naumanni
TTGGTGGTTAATTAAAATGACATTAAATACATTTTAATTTGTTTGACTACTATAGTTTCAAACTCACTTTATCAGTGTCCTCCGGCTCTGCTGTAACTGTGTGGAGAGCAGCGATCCAACTCTGTTGGATAACCGGTGTTTATAACTAGTTAGTTATATCCTTAGATATCATCTGATGAAAGCAAAAAGCAAAATTGAATGGAATGAGCTGGGTTGTTGGGGTTTTTTTATTATTATTTGTATATAAAAAAAGAAGATGGTACATAGGTTGTGACACTTTTCTGTGAATCCATACATGTATAATGAAACCTCTACCAAGGAAAGAAAATGGCTATGAAGACTTTTGCAGTGTAAGAAGTTACCCCACAGCCCCTGTTTCAGCCTTGCTACTTGGCTGCTGGCAGCTGATGGTGCCTGATGGAACCTGCCAGATGTTTGCTTCTCCAGAAAATACCATCAGCTCCATGGCCTTCCTAGCTGACCAGTCCATCTGTATGTCACTGTTTTCAAAAATCCTGGTTCAGTCTTTCATACCATCGTTTTTTAAATCAGTCAGCCTGCAGCAGCAGGGAAACATTTTTGCCTATATGACTACTGGTGTTTCAGCACATTTGCTCCCTTCCCAGCATCTTTCTTATTTCTTCTGACTTTTTTTTTCCCTAAATACTTCTTTTCTGCTATTTCTCTCATTTTTATTCTACTGTCCTCTTCTGCAATTGATTCCCTCTGAGAAAGGTAGGGCTGAAACAGCAAGTGACACTGCAGTAGGGTCATTGTTAGTCTTCCCAGACAAAGCTCTCTGCTTCTGTTCCTTGGCATATATGAAACAGGCAGGAGTATATGCCCTCTCCAACACCTGTTATTTCACAGTCTTTTCAGTCTTAAAAAGACGTGAGATAGTGGTACAAGTTTGGAATATACTAGCAAAGTGTTACACAGCGTGATTTCAGGTATGCCAATGCTCATTTCTAAATCTGGCTTGAATCCTGCCAGTATGCTGAAATAGAAGACTAGAGCAATTTTTGGACAGAGCTAGAAAACTATGTTTTTTGTGTTGGTATTTTTGGCAGGAAACATATTTTCTTTCCTTCAAATTAGCATTCCAAGACTAGATTTAATCAATTTGTAAAAGACAAAAAAAAAAAAAAAAAAAAAAAAAAAGCACTCAAACCAAGCAGAAACCAAATTTGGTTTAGAACAGAATGTTTTCTTTTATCCCAGGATCCTTTTTTGTTTTCAATCTTTATTTTTTTGCAATCAAGATAGATTAAAAAAAAAAATATGTCTTGGAGAGAAAGATGTATTAATTCACTTTATTGTTCTTGAGCCTCCCAGTAGAAAGCTCAGTTACTTACACATTTTTTTACCTGCTTCTCGCTTGCCTTTCAATAACAGCCTGACCCTTGAAGAACCTCCAAGGACTGTTCCTGTGTGACTATGTTAGTGGGTTAAAAAGTATTACATATTTTGGAAGAAATAATTAATGAAGATCTTGTCTTCCACATAGCACAAATGAAAAGGAAGATGTGGAGAGGTGCTTTATAGAAGGGAAGCAAGTTAGCAGTGCATACTCTTGGATAGTGTTAAGCTTTGTAGCATTACATAAAATTAAACAAAAAAAGGGGCTCAGTCCTGTTGTTCTAAAGAGTCCAGACGTATATCTTAGGCCTGGAATATTCAGCCAATATTTGGGACTGATGACAGAAATTGGGTTTGATGAGACTTCATAGGAGACCCTTCAATTTCAGTGGAAAATGCTCAAAGAATTGGGGAAATTAGCATTAGCATGTCCTTTGGCCATCATTTTGGATACCCCTTACATTATCCACACAAGCAGGATGGAAAGAGTGTCTCAGGACTGTTGTAGTGACTTGTAGCTGCATTTTCTGGGTGACAATGAATAGGTCTAGGAATGAGTGTCAGTGCTAGAAAGTAGCTTCATCACCTGTCAACCAGACACGTTGTTCCAAGGGAATGGCACATCTCAGTTTTCAGGAAACCTGGGTGCATGAAGTGAGTTTGGGTAAAGACATCTATGTACCCAGGAGTTCGCAGATTTTGAGCTTTAATGTGCCTTTTCTCAGGCATTTCTTCCATTGTTGCCTATTTTGGGGTGTTTATTTGGTCACACTAGATTTCCTCAGATTTGCATTTTTTAGGATCAGTCCAAGACAAAAGGAAAAGGGTTTATTAGTGACCAGTCCACACCACTTTGCTTACAGGTAGGAACAACGGCAGCCTGCAACAAGAGACTTACTACAGGGAAAGAAAACTCTTGGGTTTGCCTTTGTAGCAATTGAGCAATTTGCTCTGAGTGTGCCAGTTTGCATAGGTGCATGGCCCAAGAGAAAATGTACACATCAAATACTGGGCAGCAGTTTGGGTTTTTTTCTAATGTATGTGTAAAAAGCTCTTGCATTCCTGCAGTTTTCTACAAAGCTTACACAAACACCATGTCTCATGGTACATGCTAAGCTCCAGCTCTGAACTGCAGGAAAATGTTGATTTTTTTTTTTTATGTAGTCATTCTTTAAAGTTCTGGGTACCAAAAGAAGAGGTCAAAATTCAGCTTCTATGCTGATGCATGGCTTAGGAGAGCAGGCAGCTGTAAGAATAGGATCTGGTTTCTATGGCATTAGCCTTGTGTGTAACAAGGAAGAAATAATTCAGTTTTTGAATGTATGTTATCATTGCTCTAATGGGAAGAACAACACACTATCTCCTTTATTTATCTTATCTGTATCATCATATGCTTTAATTCTCTGAAGATGAGCATATGAACATCTCCAGTTAGATTTCATTAAATCAGATGGGCTGTTGCTGTCAAATTGATGGAAGTAAATTATTCATTTATAACTCAGCTAATTGATTTACGGAGAGGTAGAAGCTCAGCCTGAAATCTTTCTCTAGGATCTCGCTTTTATAATAAGCACCAGAAATTGAGGGAACAAGAGAAATATCTGATTTCTAATTGTTGGAATATAAGGCAGTTGGAAATTTCATACAAAGAACCCAGCAGAGTTGGTCATTGAACCTGACAGAGAAGTAGGAGCTTAATTTAAATGTCATCCTGTGTAATTTCCCCTTATCCCTAGTACATCCCCCATAGATACACATTCCAGATCACAGAATAGTATGTAACACAAAAAAAAAAAAAAAAAGGACCAGTAACGTGCAGTAGTATTTTTGTAGTGTGCTGTTCATAGGAAGGAGATGGGACCAATTTCTGTGTCCCTGATCCCCATAGCATAGAAGAGGAAAGGGGCACCAGACAGGCAGAGCACAACAGATCAAGAAAGAGGGGAAAGCCACGGGGGGAAAGAGAGTTTCCCAAATAATTACACAGTGGCTTTCACTGCAGGTGATTTGTGAGTTTTATGACTCAACTAGACAACAAAAGTCTTTTAAGAGAAGATTCAGTCAAACAGCCTGCTTGGTTTTTCCTTCCAGCAGCCGCTGCTTAAGCCTTTTGCTCCTCAGTGAGTGTGCTTTTATGTGCTGAGAATCACTAGCCTCATTACAGATGTACTGGCTAACATGGTAAGGAGTGTGTCTCTTGCATGCAAATGCTAAGTGATAAATTAGCACCTGATTATTAGATCCACATGATGAGAATGGTGAACTTTTTTCTCTTGTTCGTCTAGGTTATGTCATCTATTTTTGTTCCTTTTAAAAGGATCTTATTTGAACAAGAGTTGTGACAAAATTATCTCTTTGCTATCAAATAATCTTCTGGACTCATAAACTGCTCTTTCTGAACAGGAGAGACTATTTACAGGGTTTGTTTCTTTTTCAAGTGGCGTAAATAAGGCAATGGGACAAGCTAACTGAAGCCCTCCCCTAACATGGGCATCCCATGTAAAGCAGCGTCATCTTTGGTTGCATCTGCTGCAGTGTAAAGAAGCAGCTCGCCCTCAGTTCCAGCAGAGCCCTGAGAGAACATCAGAAATTGTTGGGTTGAAGCCAGCATGGTGACTGTAGCTGGAAAAACCACTTGTGTTTAAACCAGGCTCAAAACACTGCACATGATCAAACCATGAAGACCCCTGCCATAGTTTCCTTCCTGGGAACTTCTTCTCTTCCTCCCTTTTTTCCTCCTCTTCTTCTTCGAGGAGTTGACTCAACAGCGTGGGGCTGGAAGGGACTGAAGTAGCATCATACTAGCTAGGGACAACCTTTTCCTCTGCTTTCTCAATTGCAGATGAAGTCGGGGGAGATGGCTGCCAACATTGCCCGGGAACTTGCGGAGCACACAAAAAACCACTTGTACGCTGGTGACATCGCGTACTCTGTGTCTGCCATGGTCCAGCTCGTGAACTTGCTTGATGTGCAGCTCCGAAACCTGACTCCAGGCGGGAAGGACAGCGCTGCACGTAGTTTAAATAAGGTAAAAACAAAGGGGCTCGGGAGGGGACAGGAGGCTGAAGAAGGGTTTGGCTTTCCCTGGAGAACTATTATAAACGTCCTTCTGAATGACTGCCGTTTCAGGGTAGTGATTCTTTCATAGTAGACAGGAGTACCTGGCAGGTTTTTGTTTACAGTGTATTTTATTCTGCTGAGAAATGAAACAGTTGTAAATGCCAAGTGTTCTATTGGTGCTGGGAAATGTATACCCTTAGATGTGTAGATATGCGAACTCCAGGTACTTCACTGTGGTCTCAGCTCTCATAGCTCTGTATGAGAATAACTCAAGTGATGCCACGGCAATTCTTTTGGACTTGTGCCAGTGTAAGTGAGACCAGAATTTTGTCCAGCATTTCCAGTGCGGAATCCGTCTGTGAAATGCCTTGTAATATGATCCAGAAAATCTGAATATTTAAAGCCCCAAGAGGCAGAGAGACTCTGGATTTTGATTTCTTTTTCATCTTGTAACATTACAAGATGCTGATTTGAAGGTCAAATGAACACTTTTATGGATGAATGTAAACAAATAAAAAGGAGACAGAAACATTTATTTACACTGGAGATACATTTACAAACGGCACATCAGATACTACCATATTTACACTTAAGGTCTTCAGGATAGTTTAGTATTAGAGGGTGTTTTTTAGTGATGACCCATGACTTAGCCCAGAAGCACCTTACTGCATGATGATGGTGTGGTTTCTGTGCCCCCTGTTTGAGAATAATTATTAGTCCCTTTGTCATTTCCAGAATTAAGTGGAATTGCTACATACTAAAGGTACTAGAAGTTGCCAGTCGTGGAAGGAAATACGGGCTGTGGAGTCTGTGAGAATACATTGAGAGTTGAGGGTTTCCTTGGTCCAAGGCCCTCTTCATCACTGAATCTCATGTAAACGCATGGGATAAGACTTACATAGGATTCAGATAGTGAGTTGTGTGGGCCTGGTCATCAGAACAAAGAGCAGCTGAACCCCGTGGCTATGAGTGTATAGTTATATTTGCCACCCATTTAAAATACGACACGGAATTTTGTTCTCAGCTGTGTAGCTGGCTCTGACAGCCCTGGCATCCATGTAAGTGAGAACAGAACTTGGTCCCAAGGTTATACAGGGAATAAATGATCCCAGCTAAGCCTGAAATTTCTTGTGTGTCATCTGAAGAGAAATATTTTCGCAGAAGTAATGTCTTTTTTTCTTGTAAGTTATTATTGTAGACTTAATGCTGTTTTAAATGCAAAGGGCTTCTGGATTGTTTGAAATTACAACCGCATGGGAACTGAAGTCCTGCATCATGTGTGCTTTGCATGTGCTGTGAATTGGGTTATCCTGATGCTTTTAATTAGTGCTGCTTCCAGCTATTTTGTAACAAAGTAGGTAATAATTGTATTAACTGTTACATCAGCATAACATTATTTGTTATAATCATACCATGGTTCTTTATTTGAAATGATGGTGATGTCTGACAATATCAGGTAAAACCAGTGATTAATGTCACCTACTAACGGGTTTCATGGTTGTAGTCTGCTTCCTCTTCTGAATATTCCCTAGCCACAACCAACATTTCGTCACTTCAGCTTTGCAAGCACGTATTTTTCACCTTTTTATATCCCACCTTCTGATATTTGTGTCAATTACATGAAATAGGTTTGTATCACAGGGACAGCTATGAGTCACTTAGAGAAGGGGAAGACTGGGCAAGGCAGAGCTCCTTGGCTCGGCAGTTACTTCTGGGGTCCCCCTTACAGGCTTCCCCCCCCCGCCCGCCCCCCCCCCCCCCCCCCCCCCCCCCCCCCATCAGCTTTGCACAAGCAGCTCATAAAAATCAATTGCACTCTTCATTAAAATTCTGGACTGCGTGGAGTCCTGCAAAACAGTGATGCGAGTCAGTGATCCAAATGACAGGCTCAGTAATTTACTTGCTCTCATTCCCCACTTAATTCTTTAGAAGAGCAACTGCTCTGTGTTCATTTAAGAATGCATGAATTCAACTTGGAAGTCGTATTGGGCAAACAAAAGGCAGCAGAGTTACTGCTCCATTTTCCCCTTCACTGATCAAGAGTATTTCAAGAAGAAAAAAAAAAAAAGGAAAAAAGTCATTTCTGAAGAGTTTTGTTTAGTGCTGTTTAGTCAGAAAGAAGAAATAAAGTAAGCAGTAGCCATTAAACATTCTTTTAATCATTAAAGGAAGTGTGCTGGGGATCTGAAAGTAATCACCTGTGCTGTTTTTACTGGTTTGTTTTGGTTTTTTAGAAGGCGATGTACAATGAATTGAAATGAACTGGCATAATCAGAATTTTTAAAAGCCATCATCTTTCAGGAGCCACTTTCCTGTCAATAAAAGCTTTATGCTTTCCACTGGATCAGGCTTAATTAAGGTGATAATTGTTCTATTGCAAACTGGCAAGACCCCCAAGTGGATAGCTCTGTAATTTTCAGCAAGGCTTTCTTTGATCTCCATTTGTTTCTGTAAAGTCTTCATACCCACCAGGTTTACCCAGAGGAAGATTTCTGCTGTTACAAATTGATGAATTAGAAATTGAAATTATGCATTGCGTGATACCTGGGTGTATTTTGTCTATTTCAGAGCCTCAAAACTCTTGGGGATAAATTTGGCTCTCAGCTGTACTAATGGGATTACACTGCTGTGACTTGAGAGCGCAAGTTACCCCGAATCTCTATTGATGTTCAATTTCCAACCCAGGCACATCAGCAGAAAGAAACCCAGCCAAGCCAGTGGTTCTGAGCAGCCTGATTTTGCGAGGTTTAGTTGCACCAATGCAGAGCTCGCCAGTTCTAGCTCACTGCTGCAGACTGCCTGCAAAGTCCTGGGGAGGTAAATAAGTGCCTGTTTAAATATCGTGACACACTAAAGTGCAGTTATCAGGCAGGAGGCATGCAAGTGCATGTCGAAGTACATTCCTAAACGTGGCTCCTATGGAAAAGGTGGGATTCTTTATGGGAAAACTATTAAGCATATAAAGCATTTAGGCCCAGGAATTACAAAGGAAAGCATGACTCGGTATGAGGCAACTGGAAAATGCATTCCTGGAGAAGCAATTTAATCCAAAGGGGAGAGAACGGCCTCAGCTGGAAATATTACATCAGATTGCCACTTCATTGTTACGTCCTCTTCAGTGGCCCTTTACGCTATCAGGAGCCCTGGGCAGTGCTCTCTCCTTCAGTGCAGTGTGTTATCACGCTCGACATGTGCCTGCTCACAGCAGCGACGCTGGAGCTGTAGGTTTTGCCTTGAGCCAGAGACCTGAGCAGCTGTATCAGGATGGGTCCGTACAGATCCATGCTCTATCCAGATGCAGTCCTGTATACGTCTTGCTCCCTGGAATTGGTCCTGCTCATTCAAAGCTTGGTTAGACCTCACTGTGCCATCAGCGCTGACTGCAGAGCTTCTCTTATGTAAATAACCATCAGTCCCATCCTTTCCAACCTTGTTTGACATGGAAATATCATGTGTGATCTCCAGGTTGTAAGGAAAGCATCATCTCTTGAGCATCTCTACTTGACTTCAGTGTCTCCTACCATCTAACAGCTGCTCTTGCAAAGTTGCCGGTCTGCACTTTACTTCACTGAAAAAGGACTAACCCATATTTCTGGAGCCAGTCCTTCCAGCCTTCCACTGCTGCCTAACTCGCATGCTTCCTTTGGTTTGGTTGATTTTCAGGAGCTGTTTAAGAGGGAAATGAGGTTTTTTTCATAGGCGTTTTCTTCAATTTTTTTCCCTTGTTCTGTCACTAACTTGTTTTTTCTATTCCGTCTTTAATCTGCTGTCTTTATGGACTCAGCTTCAGAAAAGGGAGCGCTCTTGCAGGGCCTATGTCCAGGTATTTCTTGTGTTTTTAATACACATGTCCAGTTGTTTGACTGAATGACTGTGAAGTGAGTCTTGTCTCTGTGTATAATCTGATTATCACCATCTTTGTGGCAGCAAGTTCTAAGGTTAAGGTTACAGGATAGTAATTTCATTCATCACCCCCCCCACCTGCCCAGTTCCTCCCAGACTTGACAAAAATTTGGGGCAAAATCTCTGAATCAGAAAGTGGGAAAAATCACAGGAAAGATCTGACAAGACTCATCTGGCCATCAAAATAAGCGAAACAGTATGGGTGTGTGCAAGTAAAGAGTGCAAAACTCCTTCTTACAGAGGTGTCTCCAGACCAGCTGCATTTTGCTTATGGCATGTCACTCATATAATTGCCGCCTGCATTTCCTTAGTTTTCTTTCTTCTCCTCTTACACTTGCAAATTTAGAAACAATTTGAAATGGCATGAGGGAGGAGGTAGAATCATAATGAAATGCAGAGTGCCCTCGCAGAGGGATGTAGGAAGGAGGAGAGTGCTGCAAACTAAATATAGGATTAGGAACATAACATCCCGTGAAGTTCATTCAGCTGTGGCCTGACTTTTGTAGGCTTACATTGTGTTTTACATGAACAAAGTCAAGCCCCAGTGTTTTGGAAAGACCTGCTTGTAGGCTTTTGAAGAGTGTAGCCTGGGATTATTTATCCTGTCACCTTGCCTTATAGCATTTGCTCCAGTGACTTTTATATAAACCTGTTTGTATATTATGGGTGAGTTAATGCTGCTTTAAGAAATGTGAATGTTTTACCTTCTAATTTCTGTCTTGTGCTTGTGAACATTGATGTCGTACTTATGGGTGGTTGATCATTATTTATACGTGTATGTATGACATGCAGCGGTGTAAAAATGAAACCTGTTTTTCTGGAGGAGGCTGTCTATACCTGAATTTTCCTGCAAAATTCAACTTCATACATTCGGTATTTATTTGGTGAGCGCATATTTCATTTAGCATGTGGGATTAGATGGTTTAGATTTCTGGGACATTAAAAGTAAAACAGAACCCCTCTGCACTGGTAGGCTATCTGCCTTCCCTTTGGATGTGGTCATGAGAAAAAGTCACCTTTTCCCTTCCATATGCATTAACAGATAAAGATGAGATATAGAGTCACACGCCCCTTGTCTGGAGTGACTTCTTTTAAGATCCCAGAGAAAGTAACTAGCATGTGAAGGAATTTAGGGAATTTTTCAGTGCAACTCTCACTCCCAAGCTAGCTATCTTGTCTACTGATACCACTGGAAACATGGTGAGGCTGGTTTGACCATGGACCTGTTGGGGACTGTGGCTGCTACCTGACCCATAGTTTTCCTTTCCACTACCTGCACAGGCATACTGTACAGAGCCAATGCATGTGGTCTTTTCATCTTCTTTCAAACAGTAGTGGATTGTGAGTTTAATAGACTGTACAGAAAAACTGTGATTGATGGAATAAAGCCTGAATATTCTGCACAAACTTCAGCTTACCCTTAATTTCAAGGACTTCTTTGCTTTCGCTTGGAAAGGGTACTTGTGTGTTTAAACATTAATCATGTACCTGCCTCTTTAGTAGACAAAAACTGATGAAAGCTCATTGCGTGAGCTGTTTGTTATAAATATGGACAAAGCTGGTAAATTATATTGAAGAGGGCAGTCCTGTAATGGAGGGCTTGAAGAATGAATTAGATGACCTAATTGAACCTTTCCAGCTCTGCTTTGTATTATATGGAAGTAAAGTAATGTATGTGGACGTGTTTTTCATACAGCATGTTTCCATTCAGAAAATCGTGTAGCTAAAGTAATCAGAAAATCTTGTGAAGGAAAGTTTGTCTGTAGTAACAGCTGAATGTGACTGCAGATATTCCTTTTACAGGACACTTACCCTTTACCAGGCAGTGAAATGTCTGGGCTGGCTAAGGCAATTCAGCAGAGATATTTCAACAAGTCTTAAATGATGAAATCCTGGACTTTGTGAAGTCAGCGGGAGATAGGAAGTCACTGGGAAATATGCTGCTGGTGGCAGAGAAACAGTTTTCAAACTTGCTGACATCATCTCCTTGTGCTGATCCCATTACTGTGAAGAGCATCCTTGAATAAATTTGGCTCACATGACTGGAAGTGTACCTTCAGTCCTGTGTTCCCTAGACAAAACAAAGTGGGTGCAAAGTTTGCATGAGAGTTGTCCAGCAATTGCAAATATCAAAAGTGCAATTGAGAAAAGGTGCATTTTGGGGTGAAGGAGGGTGATATAAGACAAAACCTGCTAAAATCAGTCTTATGTTTTTCTTTGGGCTGTCTAAAGGAGATGCGACAGAGCCCCTGCAGCGATTGGGCTGTAAAGTCCTCTTGAGCCCAAAATTAATTAATATAAAAAAATATGTTAAATGGATCTGAAAGTTTTGTGAATTACTCAAATATGAGACTGGGAATGCCATATCATATTATCATCTCATCACTCTGGATAACTTTATAATTAAAACAAATATTGATTTAATTTGTGCAGTGTCAAAATACTTGTTGAATTAAAAGTTCAGGGATTTTATTTACTAGCAATAGAGGTTACGAATTCTACTCCTTTAGTTGCGTGTGTGGTAATTCATTAGTTTTGTCTCAAAAATCCAACCGGAACCAACCCAACAGGCGACATGATAAATACGTATTAATATAAAGACTGGAGAATTGCTGAGACATTTTTCAGTGACGGTACTATTTAAGAAACTGTCACATGGGCTTCAATTTGTGATAGTAAGAGTCTACTTAGGCTGAGCTGACCTATGTGGATTTCCAAGATGGATGGGGTGAGTGGCCTTGGAAAGGTGCTCTGTTAGCTAGGGAAAGCTTGGACCCAGTGCATGGCTTTTTGGAGAGCAGAGTTCTGCATCTCTCGCATGCCCACTTTTCTGCAGTACACCGTTCTTGCACTCTAATTTGGGAAAAGGATGGAAAAGTCATCGTGTGGGAGAATGAGTCACAACGGGTGACGCATTTGATTAGCATAGCTTTGTTTTGTGACTGTTGTGTGATGTAAGCTGGTATGAATTTTCTGTAATTTTTTCAGAATTGATGTTTGTTCCTTTTCCAAAGGCATTCCCCCTTAAACTGAAGCACTGGAGTTGTAGAAAACACAAAATGTTTGTCTTCTGCAGGCTGTGAAACTGGATTTGGTGTCACAGATTTCTTCTGTGCTCTTCAGCAAGTGGCATGTGCTCACAGCTCCCCAACTTAAAATGTAATAGGTACGATTCGCCTGGCCTCTGAGAATGGAGGTAGAGTAGTAAAGAGGGGGGCAAAAAACCCCAAAAGGCTGAATACTTTAATATTGCAATAAGTGAGGCCGTAGAACATGGAGAGCTTAAATATGGGGAAGAAAAATAGAGAATTTTGCAGTAAGATTTAGTAGCTGTATACTTTAAGCTTTAATAAAGACTCATGCCACATCCTGGCATGCAGAGTCTTTTTATAACGTATTTGCACCTGATTGCAAAATCTGAGCTTACCTCCTTGCTTCGCTTGGATTTCTGGGCTGAAGCTCCGGGGCATCATGAGGCCAATGACTTTCCCTGCGGTGCCAGCCAACGGTCTCTTCCCATGTGAAATTGCGTGCTGTGTTTGTGATGCAGATCTCAGAAGACAAAAACTTCACAGGCTTCCCGGTCTTTATGACTTTTTATTTTTAAATCCAGTCTTGGTGGCTTCAAGCTGGAGGCTGGTGAGTACTATAGACGGGTGGCCACATGGGTGCCACCCCTGAGTGGCAGCTTTGTGAGAAGGGTGGAAGGACACAGCAGAGTTGCTTTTGCAGCATTTTCCTGGTCTAATGGTGTTTGCTGCCATCCTCCAGGCTGTCCTGTAAATCAGCTTGCCCTGTTTTGTAATTCTGGGCTTGATTGTACAGCAAATGGTGAAGATTATGAGGGTGCCACCCAGTCTGAAGGTCACAAGAGCTGCTGGGTGCAGGTGTCATTGGAGCCACTGAGGAAGCTGGTACGGAGCTGCTGGCAGGTTCCAGGTAGCAGACAATGGTGGGTGGTTGCAGAGGTGTCCTTCTGGTTCTCCTGGAAGTTTTCTGAACGCTTCACACTTGTAACATGGGCTGTTTGAATTGCTGTACTAAGCAAAAAAATGAAAGGCTTTCCTCGGAGGATTCAAGGCATTAAGTTTAAAGCTGAGTATAAGAGACTTTTTTTTTTTTTTCTTTGCTAACCTAGTACCTCTCAGCAGATAAAAGGTGCATCTGGGACTTAGCCAGTACTATTTAAAGTGGATTAATTTTGTTTGTCCCACTTCTCTCTTGCTTGCATGGCTGGTCCCAACTTCTGTGAAGACTAAACGAAATAAACTTGTAGCTCTGAGAGGGAGCATAAATTGAATTATGCTGTGTTTACTTGTGTTCTTGTGCCTGTGACAAGAAAGACTCTAACCTTCATTTATATAGAAAGGGGCAAATTAATGAGGATTTTCGAGTTCCTTGTTTGGTCACTTAATTGGCTGTATGACAAAGAGCTCTGCAGTGCATGTCAAACAACTTTCAGAGTCCTCTAATGATATGTGCATTGCTCGACTCCTGATGCTATTCTGCACAGCCTGTCAGGCGAGGTACCGTTGTTAAAGTGGCTGGAATAAATTGGCTAGCAGTGTGCATACAATGCCGTATATTAACCATAGCTACAGGGAGTACTTTTAGCAGCTTTTTCAAGAGATCGAGATGTTTGCCCATCAGCATCAAAGTGCCCCAAACTTTCATTTAATATAATTAAAAGGACATCTGAAAGAAGTGTGACTTGCAGCAGGGTTCTGCGGTTTGGTAGCCCTTTGTTAAAACTCAGTGAACTTAATATACTTCACAGCTTGAGAAACCTGCACTTGATTTGTGTCAGCAAGAGTGAAACTAGAAATCCCCACACTGCATGTTTCTGCCATGGTAAGCCTGTTGTTAGGGGAGAAGAGGATCAAAGCAGCAGCCTTGGGTTTGTCACAGGACTCTGAAATTCTTCACATGAATACTAAAAAGGAAGGTGACCACCTACTCCTCTACCTACAACTGAGCTACACCTAAGGTTACGTGCTCACATGTAACATAGCAAAACTCAGAAGAAAATCTACCGTTTTCTACATTGCTGTGTGTTTGCTCTGCTTTAGTCTGAGTCGGTCATGGAATCTGGTGGCACGGGTAAAAAGGCTCAGTGCAAATTGCCGCAGAGGTCAGTGAAAGATGTCCCTTTCATTTGGACCGTTGGAGGAAAGGATGAGTCTCACGGACTCCCTAGGAGTTCCTTTGAAGGCTATGGATATTGTGTCAAAGAGGCATTTCTTGTTTGCAGGCCATTTTATTTTCTTGCTACAGCTTTGCTCACTTCCCCAGTGTAATTACTCTAGCGGTTGCTTGTATAGTCTCATATCCCGAACAGTAGGGCAGCAAATACAGATGATTCATAAATGCAGTTCTCAGCTTATTCTGCAGGGAAGATCTCATTAGTTGAAATAGATCATATGTTACTTCCTTCTTCCCAATCAATTCCTTTTATTTCAGTCCTACAGATGCCTTCTGACCTTAAAATATTCTTCCTTGTATACTAAGCAAAGCAAAACCATAACCTGTAATTTGTAACCTTGTTATATTTTTCAGATCTCCTATTTTTTTGTGTGGTCCCATTAAGAGATTATTGGTAGTTCAAAGCCAAGATTGCAAACCTTGCATGCCTAGCACAAGACCATTAATTCCGTAGTTAAGCATTTTGTAGATGGCCTAATTTTAATAAAGGTCAATGCCTTTCTTCTCACTGCAGTCAGTTCTCAGTGCTGCTGAAATTCAGGCCATTTCTGAGTAAGTATAGTTCCTGTATCCACAGCACAAACATTTGCTGTAGACTTGAAAAGAGAAGATTTTGTGCTTTTTCTTTAGAGATTTTCCTCTGAATCTATGGAGTAATTTTAGAAATTTATCTGCAAGGTCAGGAGTTCTCCTTTTGCCTTTGCCATGAGTTGTAGGTTTTGGCTCAGTTCACCAAAACTGGTACCATCAGTTGCCAATCACCACTCTGGTATTAGATGTAGGCTAGTGCTTCTGGCTGAGTTTTGAAGGAAAAAGCAGGGATTGCCAGCAGATATTCTGATGATTTATTTATTTTTAAGCACTTGTGATCCAGCAAGTTTCAATCTAAATATGTGTTTGTCTGTTTTATTGAATGTTATAATTGTGTTGTGATGACCTTACTGCTTTGCAAAAAGCCTTAGACAGTGGCTGGGCTTCCCTGTAGGAAATTGTTTTCAGTGTGCTTACTTAGGCTTTAACATGAGAGAAATTTTAGTTTGGAATTAAAAGAATAAATGACAAGATGAAAAACGATGAAAGGATGAAGAGCCTTGTCAGACAGATTTGAAAGCACTTCTCAGCTAAGAAGTAGGATTTAATGCCAACATTTAGCCAAAATGACATTTTACGTGTTTTGGGAGCTGAAGAAATGACATAGGCATCTATTTTTGACCTGAAGTCCCACAGAATGGATGACTGTTCCAGTTTGATTGGTGACCCCTGCAGAATGGGATTGTCGTGCTGTTCATATGCCACTCTAAAAAGACACATAATTTCCTTAGCTGATCCCTTTCAATGCAATAAACTTGCCAGAAGCAGCTCCTTGCATGCCCAGACCCATGCTTTCATGCTGGTTCTCTCCTCCAAAGTGGCCGTTCTGGCTGCACCATGTCCATTCAGAGTTAATGGGAGTTTCTCTTGTACTGGTGCTTTTTCTGGCCAGAGGCAAGAATCTCACAGCTTCCAGCAGAACTTGCCATCAATGGCATTGATTGTGCCTTTAACTCAATTAGTTTGGAGGCTTGCAAATACTGATAGCTTGAGAAAAGGTTTTGGTTTAGCACTGGGTGTTTCATATGAATACAGAGCAAAACCAGTAGTTCTTGAACAAGGAAGCAGGTAAGCTTTTTTGAAGTAGCACTGCTTTCCAGTAAGAAAAAGGAAGAAAGCATAATGTGATCATTGAACCATATCCACATTTCAGTGCGTCTGCTCTCTGATGGGTTTTTCATTTTCACTGTGCACTGTGGACCTGAAAGGGTTTTCATGCTTTTTTTCCTCTGCTGATTGCCATAAAATGTCAAGCTGCTATTAAAAAGTAGGCTAGTAATGTTTTTGCATGCTTTGAATAAAGATGATGCACTTATTTTGGAGCAGTACCTGGAGACCTCAGGCAAAACCAGAACCTCAGACCATAAGCACAGCCTGAGGCTCTCTCTCTGTGATTTCACTCTACAGACTTAGCGCTGCTGTTCTCAGAAAGGATAGGCAAACGTTTTTTGTTGAGGCAGTGCCAGCAAACGGCCTTGGTACAGTGGTAGCTGTACAAGCACTGCTTGTTTCATGCACTAGCTGTGATTTTAGTCTACTGATGCAAAGCACAGCCTTGTTGCTGTAGCTCTACCCTAATTTTTGAAAGCACATTGCATGAAATGTTCCGGTGAGATCAAGGAAGACAAGTGTTAGCAGTATTACACAGGGCTTTAAAAGTTAAAAAAATGAAGATATTGTAATTAGAGATGTCATTGCCAAAGTGGTGCATTAATGCCTTATGCCACTGTCCTCATTCTCTCGAAGCTGCCCTAGGACATAAAACCTTGATGTAGGTTCCATGCAAAATAATGTATACATTGTGTTCAGTCTTCTCTTAGGAGGTGCTCCTTTGTAAGGAAAGACAAACTGAGTATTTGAAGATCACTCAGCAGAAGGATTCAACCAATGTTCCCTGTAGGGCCTGCTGGTACTCACTTGCCACGAAGCAGTATTTTCTCCAGTCATAAGTTTCTTAGGGTTTTTGTTCTTCCATCAGCTGCTCAGCGAGAGGCCAAAATGAACAATAAACATTTAGGGAGCTCCTAACTGTAGGAGAGCTGCTGGTTTTCTAAGGTTGGGTTGCTGTACTTAAGGCACCATAGCACATTGCAGTCTGATCCCACATTTGGCGATGGGATGAGTACATCTAACTAACGCTAATCTCTTAGTGATTTCCAGCGTTAACTCCCAATTAAAGACAGTTTTTTACATTACAGTATCTGCTTTTGTCAAAGAGCAGTGCCTTGGATGTTGGTACGTTGAAAAATAAATAAATGTGGTATCACTGGCTGTATACTCCCCTCCTAGGTTTAAACTGTGTGTCACATAGCCATATATTCTCACCAGACACTTCTAGAGGAGGAAAAGATAAAAATAAATGAACAAGAAGAATTCAGTTTTATGGCATTAAGTAGCTGTCACAAAGGAAATCAATGTGATATGTACAATTGGCCTTTTAGTAATGTATAATTACTGTAAGGCTCCTAATTAGTTGCCTTTTGACAATACATCTTTTAATACCAATTTGTAAGTGTCTGAGGAGGTAGGTTTACATTTTGTTTCACTTTTGTCACCTCAGAACAAAAGCAAGAAACCATGAGCAGATGCCCTTATTTGGGGGAAAAAATCTCCATCTGCAAGTTACTAACATTTATTTACATTGAATGTACACTCTGTGGTGCTGTATGACCACATAATGGAAGGGATCACCATCATGGGATTTGTTTTCTATGCTTGGCATGTTCTCGCTCTTCTCTCAGCATACAATTGTAACCACTGCTGGAGAGATGAAAGGTCCACCGAGTCTAATATTCTCTGACCCACGATGGTTGCTCTTCATGGACTTGTATTTAGGTGGGTTGGCTTTGCATGTATAGGTACCCTGACATCACAGGCAGCATACAGCTACACCTACATATCTCAGGGTAGAAAGGCAGATGGAAAGCCCTCCTTCTGGGCTCCCTTCTGCCATGCCCTTCTTCCCTTGTTTGATCTTAGGCTACCAAGGCTACCAACAAGCAAGCTATGCCGTGTGAAAGCCTTCCCTTGATGTCATTTGAGTTACTTTTGTCCTTCTCACTGTGCATATGTGGGGTGGTGCTGAGGTATGTTTGGGCTCCAAGCCCAACATTTTTATTTTGCATGAGAATCACAAAGGTGCTTTGGAAGTTGTTCACCCAGTTGAGCTGCATTTGGAAGAGGGATCAAGCAGGGGAAGAAAAGAAAACCACAGGAGAGGAGGCCCTCTAGCTTGGGAAGCAAGGACAAGGTCTTCAGTGAGGTAGCCATGAGGCATCCTTTATTAGGTGTTGTGTTCTTCAGGGACAGGATTAATCTCATGTGATTTGGGACACCTAAATGGGGGTAATACTTGCTGTAGTTCCTTCTGCTTTCAATGGGGAGAGAAACTAGAGAGCGTCTGGGCTCCCAGCTTGGCTGCATGTTAAATTCTGAAACTGAAGTGGGATGAAACTAGTTTAGAACTTTCCTGGCTCCCTCTGAAAGCCCCCACCTTTATCAGGATCACTGGGGATCACAGGTAAAACCTATCATTCCATTGGTTTCCAAGCACACCTATCTCATGCCGCCTTCATTTTAAAGGTCCTCCATCAGGGCTAACTCTCTTGCTGCTGTTCATTGTGAGGGTTCCCTGGGAGCTTGGCACTGCTGCTGCTTCTGTGCTGGAGCTTCAGCAGACCACAAAAGTCATGGGAGCGGGTTCTGAACCAGCCTAAACTATGACAGCTCAGCTTAAATGCAAAGGCTGATGCTTGTTCTGTGTGCCTACCTTCCCACAGTTCCCATTCCCCTGCCCAGCTTTTCCCAGTTGGCATCTTTGTCTCAAGAGACAGTTGCTTTAACAGCTGTTTTGTTTCATTTAAACACCTACCTCAGCTCCTGTCCAAAATGCAAACATTTCGTTAGCACCTCGTCTCCTTGGCTTCAGCCCACAGCACTCAGGCATAATGAAGTGCTGCACTCAGAAATATAATGCAGGGACCACTTGATTAATGCACTGAGACAGGTGAGGGGAGTGACCCTCTGGAAAAAGCTATGGACTGAATTTGTCTCAGATGTAGTGCCAATGGAGACAATCTACCAGCTTTGTTCAGATACATGCTAAGCACCTGGCCCAGATTCCTTGGAAATATTTCTGAAACTTTTGTGTCAGCCCCCAGAACCAAGGTGGTATGAAGTGGCTGGTTTCAGGTTAGTCACTTCAAGAGGATGGATGCTCACCAGCACTTCGTCCATTGGGTGTGGAGTACATGTTGTGCGGGAAGTGGCACATTAGGTCTGACTGGTGTTCCCTCTCAAACTTCGCACACACTTCAAAAAATAAATAAAAAACACATTAGCTAGAATGATTTTTCCTCAGAAAAATCTTTTCAGCAGATGTTTCACTGTAACACAAATATTTCAGCATCTGTTTCATGTTTTGACAAATAAGTATTACCTTTCCATACAGAGCCAGGAGCTGGATCTGCTGCAAAGACTCTTTTCACCATTCAGATACTGGTAAAAGTATCCAGGATGTTGTTCTAGCAGAGATTTAAAGACAACATTAGTAGCTGAGCTAAATGGAAGTAAGGCAAATTGTAGTGTGCAGGGTAACATTGAAAGGGGAGAAAAACTCTCATTTTCTACTTTCTGTGCCTAAAAGATCTTTGCAAGAAAACACCGTGTTGTGGAGAACCTGCACAGCAAAATAGTCAGGGTTTTTGGTCACTGGAAAAGAATGCTACCTCCTTTTTGCCTGTAAAGAGATAAGCTACCAAAGTAAACTACAGAATTTTATTAAGAGCTACAGAGATCAAGCTTCCAGAGTTTAAAACGCTGAACACACACCCCCCCCCCCCCAAATGCTATGGATTTTTACTGTTTCTTCTTGACTATTAAAGTCAGCCAGCTTTTTGTGTGCACATACTAAATGTGTTAAGATGTTTTTTAGACTCTATAGGAAAAAATCAGTTTAAGAATCAGTTTAAGAAATTGATTTATGGTTAGTAAGTTCCACTTAACAGCAAATGAGAGTGAGGTTCCTGTCCTGGATTGTAAAGGCTTGATAGCAAAGATACTTTTGCAGTGGCACCAGAGGACAAGATTTTCAGCCATTTTGATTTGCTTCAGTGGTTGAACCATGGATTGCTCCATACTTTGGGAAACCAACTGTAAGGCTCAGGAGAAATGTTGTCTATTAATCAGGGGACCAGGGAAGATCTATTTAAGGTACAGGAGAAGCTTGGCACAAGAACAAATGAGTTAATTGATCATTAATAGATGTAGGTTGGTGAGTAGGAGCTTTGTACTGTCAGAGGAGTCTGATTCTGGTTTAGTCTTCCAATAGGAGCCATGGTAGTACGAGGAACCTTCCAACCTGAAGGATATTTAGGATGAAGATGCACGTGGCAGTATCTCAGTGAAATGTCTTTTCTGGGGTTAAAAGCACCAGCAGTGGCGTGTCTAGCTGTCTAAGCTGCTTCTTGAACCTTGCTGTAATTGAAATTTTTTGGAAGGTCACCTGGATATAGCAATAAAGTCAAATTCTGGTTTGCTATGATGATATTCTCCTGTTGCACATTTGTATCTGAACATGACTGGTGAGTGAGTCAGGATGCCCTGCTTTCTCTGTGCCATGTGTTGCTGTTGTAACACTCCTCCTGAGGGCTTTGCTGGAGAATGAGCTATGCTGCATCTTCTTTGCACAGGTCATGTTGTGCAGGTGGGTTTAGAAATAGGAGTAAATACTGAAGCATTGTCATGAAAGTGAGACCAAGAGGCATCCTTTAGGCTTACAGTGTTGAAATTCCATGGGACTGTCCTTGCCTTGCAGAACAGAGGTGTGGGTACGATGCCCGTGCATTTAGCCTACAGAAGATTATTAAGAACAGCAGCTTATCTCAAAAGGGAATCTTGATTTCTGCAGTCAGCGTTAGCTGGCAGTGGAGGTGTTTCTTTGCAGGTCAGGATAGCTTGGTGGCTAGACAATAACCAGCACAATCAAAGTACCTTTTTTTTTTTCCTCTGCACAATCAGTTCTACCAACTGATACAGCTGGTTTGATTAAAAAACTTTAGTGAGAAAGTACTTGAGTCAGCTCTGATTAGTAACTAAGCTGGAGAGTTCGGGTTGAGCAAAACCTTCAGGTTGGGTAGGCTCAACTGCTGTAATTTTGCAATCAGGAAGCCAGTGCAGCTTTGTGCGATCCTGGATGCACATCCAGATTAACCTGTGGGAAGTTCTCCATGGGAGAGCTCTTTGTGCATGGCAGCCCAGGGCAGAAGGTGCACCACAGGAGGGACTGAAGTTGTTACCATGGGGCTGACTCCTTCCTGAATGGAGCGATTTGAAATGTAGTGTCTTAACTAAATCTCTACAGGCACCTGCTGCTTCTCTGGATGAAGTTGTGTAACTCAACTATCTCTGTGTTTTCATGACTGCCTGCCAGAGGTTATGTGATGGGAAGCGCTCTAAGGAGCACAGCCCTTGCAGATACTACATACATTTCTTGAGTGCCCCAGCCCTACTCGTGAATTCTGTTGCTGCAGGTATCAGCAACCTGCTTCACAGATGGTTTTTGAAATCTATTTTCGTGCGTGTTTCCTTAACGATTTTCTCATCTCCCCCCCCGCCCCCGCCCCCAACCCCCTAATTCCTTCTTACTGCAAGCCCAGAGCTGCTCATCACAGAAGCAGGGAAGTGCTGTTGCCAGCCTGCATTTAGAATAAAATGGACATTTCCTCCCTCTCCCATCCAATGGCATAAATGATGCCTAGCTCCGTTGCAGGCTGCCCCGGTGGGTGGGGAAGTGAGATGCTGTCCTCTCCCTATAAACCGATGTGTGTGCAGGATGGGACTGAGCATATGTCAAAGGTCTCAATAGTGCTTTAGGTTCACTAGAGCCCTTTCTCACTCGATCCCTGTCCCTTGCAGGCCATGGTGGAGACGGTGAACAACCTCCTGCAGCCACAGGCTCTGAATGCGTGGAGGGACCTGAACGCAAGCGAACAGCAGCGTGCAGCCACCAAGTTGCTTGACACCGTGGAGGACAGTGCCTTCGTGCTGGCTGATAACCTGCTGAAGACAGACATTGTCCGGGAAAACACTGACAACATCCGTAAGGGACAGATCCCGTAAATACTGAGAGCAGCCAGAAGGAGAGTAAAGGCTGGGAAACCTGGCTTTAGTCTTGTCCCCTAGATTAACTGGAGAGCAATTTGTTGGATATGTCTTGGCCCATTGTCTGAAGGGCTTAAAAGTCTTTCCAAAACAGCCTAAAGGGATGAGGCAGCTCTCTACCCTTGAAAACCCATGGGAAATGAGCACCTAACCTGCCTTTATTACTCCTGGCAAAATTTGTGCTAGAGCAATGAGTGCACCGCTTCACAGGGAGATTGTTCATTGTAATGCAATTGTGTTTCATTTCATACAAATTTGTGTCTTTATTTGGCTGATTGTTGATTTTAATTAAAAAACAAGCATTATGGAAAGAACGAGCACTCCCGCTGTGCATATGTAAAATGAGAGCAACTCTTCTTTCTATTTCTATGAATATAGATCCCACACACTGATAACATTAACAGAAAGTACCAATCGCCACTGGCAAAGAACTAGCATTTTCAGATTTTCATTTTAACCATTGTCCTTAATATCCTGAGGTTCTTGTTTACAAGAACTGGTTGTCTTTTGTCTTCCACAGAGAGTAGAATTTATTTGCACTCTTTTTTTTTTTTTTTTTTTAAATTAAATTTAAAACTTCTTCAGGGCAAAGATTTAAAAAGAAATAGGAGCCCAAACACAGTCTAGCATGAAACGTCGTAAGTTGATACCTCTGCCCTCAAATGGTCTGGAATACCATTTTGTAGCTTTGAGGTATCATGTCAAAGATTATTTCAGTAAAGATTTTTCTTAGTGTCGGTCTCTCTTGCAAACAGAGCTGGAAGTTGCGAGACTAAGCACAGATGGGAATCTGGAAGATCTGAAGTTTCCCCAGAACATGGGCCATGGGAGTGCCATTCAGCTGTCAGCAAATACCTTGAAACAAAATGGTCGAAATGGTAGGTCCAGCACCTCTAGCCGCACCAACCTCATGAATCAGTTGTGCTTTAAGCATTGTTTTATGTTTAACCAGTTGTAAGTATACGATCAATTGCTATGTTAATATTTAAATTAACAGTAGTGTCAGTTGCTCAAGCCCTTGAGTGCAAGCTAAGTTGGCTGACTGTGAATGTATGTTACTGCTGAGTGATTCACAGCCTTCAAAAGTATTACATGCTGGTAAAGATGCATCAGACCCTTAAATGATGTGGCTGTCGGAGCACAACGGTGAGTCCAGAGAAGTGTTTTTAACTGCTGTTATCTGCAATAGGAGGCTTCAGATGGGATAAGAGGCTTGTTTGAGTACACTGCTTCACAGTGGGGAACCATACAAACATCTGAAAAGCGAGAGGGAAGAAACAATAGTAGCAAATATTAATAATGAGCAAACATGGCAGAAAAGGTCAATTAGCTGTTATGAGTCTAAATCTTCAATGCCTTTCTCTCTGAAGCTTGTGAACCTCCCGATATAGTATAAATTAAAGATGATCTTATATGTGAATAGTCTTCATGCTGCCAAGCCATTTATTTCAAGACCAGGAATCTGAGCAGACACATTTGTTGATCTCTACAGCCCTGCTATAGACCAATTTCAAACTCCCCGGCTTTCTACCAATGGGCCCAACATACTCCTCTTTCTGAGTTCCTTTAAAATTTAATTTGTGTGCAGTGGGAAAGCGCTCTAGTATGGGCTTTGATAACTGCAGGGAGAACATGAGTGATAGGGTGGTATTACAGCCAGACCAGATGCGTTAAGCTGTTGAGAGACAAGTTTGGTCTGGTGGTTCAGAAGGAAAGTGTTGCCATTGGCTTCCTTGATGGGGTTTGGTACTTTTGCAAGTAGGATTTGAAGAAAAGTATTTCTCTTAGAGACAGTGTGAAGCCCAAGATGCGCAGCACAACTCCAGTGTGCAGGAGTTTCACTCTGCTAGTGGGCTTCGGAGATTTCTAGGGAAAGAGAAACTGTGTTGGCAGCAAGGAAGGGGAAGTCTGTATTTCTAAGCATGGTATCACTGGAGTTCTGGTCAAATCAGCAGAGTGCAATCAATTTGCACCAGCCTGGCACCTGCCCCGATGTGAACAAAGAGCTAGAAGTAAAATTATCATAGAAGGATTTAGGTTGGGAGGGACCTTTGAAGTCATCAGTGCTTCACTTTTCTCAGAAGCTGGGGTGATTCCTATAGAAACAAAAGAATACCTCCCCCCAACTAGTACATATAAAGGCAAACTAATCACATTAAATTCTTCTTTACAGGATATGAAATAATGTGCAAAACAAAAGGCAAACGGGATGGTTTCAGATAAAAACAATTGTCTGGTAGCCTGAGTTTTCTGCAGGCTCCCTAATGGTGGTTTTTTTGTGGAAGAGGGGGTATCTGATTGGCAAATTAAGAAAATAAATATGTTTTAAAATGAAATATTTGCAGTTTTGTTTTACCCTTCATGTGAGATTGGATTTGTTTTGGAAAGTTTTGGATTCCTTCTCCAAGATTTGTCCCCACACTTTTCTGAGGTAGTCTTAATTTATTAATGGACTAAATTACAGTGTTACACTGCATCTGCGTGACAGGCCGGAACCAAACACGTTTCCAAAGCATAGCCTGGAGAATAAAGTGTTATGTCAGGTGGGAGATGGGCCACCTGGCCCCTTTTTCTCTGGAGCCAGTTGTACCCACTGCCACCAGAAATAAGCCCACCTTCTCTGTCTATTTCCGACCAATCTGTTGAGAACGGCAGCTCTGGCCTTCTTATCCATGGGCTGCTTGTTGCACCTCGTGGTGCTCATTGGGATTGGTGGAAGGTGAGTTTCATATGCCACATTTTGGTCCTTTCACATTTT
Source organism: Falco naumanni (assembly GCF_017639655.2). Taxonomy (NCBI): domain Eukaryota; kingdom Metazoa; phylum Chordata; class Aves; order Falconiformes; family Falconidae; genus Falco; species Falco naumanni. The sequence continues at coordinate 64,598,176 of NC_054054.1, forward strand.
CTCAGAGAAGTTTTAACGTTGGTTCAGAGAAGAGATGTGTCACCTAAAATAAACAAACCAAAAAACCCCACACCCACCGTGCTGACCTGGATATCTAACCTTTTCCTGCTCTTCTAGGTGAAATCAGAGTAGCTTTTGTGCTGTACAATAACCTGGGCACCTATCTCTCCACGGAGAATGCCAGCATGAAGTTGGGAACAGAAGCAATGTCGACTAATCACTCCGTCATTGTCAACTCCCCTGTCATCACAGCAGCAATAAACAAAGAGTTCAGCAATAAGGTTTACCTGGCTGATCCTGTGGTGTTTACTGTCAAGCACATCAAGGTGAGTTAGTTTGAAAAGTGATTCTTTCCTAATATCTAAAACAAAGTGATGCAAAAGTTGGCTGATGTGAGGCCCCCAGCAGTCCTTGATTAGATTTTGAATTATACATTTGTTCCTTTGCACTCTGTGTTATTTATGGAGAATGTCTCTTTTACGTTACATTAATAAAAGTAAAGAAAGACTTTCCTTTGAGCTGATGCCCATTGCTCAGTTGCTGACACACATAATTCTGTAAATTAAAAACTACCACTATATTAGAATACACCATAATATTATTTTATCATGGTGGCAGGGAATATTAGGGGGAAGTGGAATTAGAGTGAAAGAGGACAGCTAGTCCTCCTGTTAGCCAAGCACAGTCATTGCAAAAGTTGATTGCTTAAAGCAATTAATTTCTCTGTTCTGCAATGCAAATGAAGCAGTCTGGTTTTGAAGAGCTGGATTTAGTCTATGGCTGAAATTAATCAAGAACAAAGAACTAAGTCTGCATTAGCAAAGAGAGCAGCAGCAGCAATCTTTCTCTGGTATCGGCAGGTAATACTTGACGTATAAACCGCTGGTGTTTGTTTATCCAAAATTAAAGGGTGAGAGTTACAAAGTGCCTCTGGGGAAAAAAAATAGTGCATTTAGAAATTTCTGAAACTCTGTCATTTTTATTGCATTTATTCATTTCTTCCCTGCAGCAGTCAGAAGAAAATTTCAATCCGAACTGTTCGTTCTGGAGCTACACAAAGCGTACAATGACAGGGTATTGGTCCACTCAGGGGTGTCGCCTCCTGACAACTAACAAGACACACACCACATGCTCCTGCAATCACCTAACCAACTTTGCGGTCCTCATGGCACACGTGGAAGTTAAGGTAAGCATTGCAGATTCACAAGCTGCCAATGCAGTGGGCAGGAAAAGTGGCCAATGTAACATCATTTTGTTACTGCAGTTGGAGCGGAGCAGGGAGATTGTTGTGTGACAGTTACTCTTAACAGTGGAAACCATCTGATGTAAATCTTCCTTCTGCTATATGGTGAAACAGGAGACAGTCACACCGATATAAAGCCTGCCTTGAGTTCCTGGCATGTGCAGCTCTCAGCTGAGGGTGATGAGCAGAATTAGCTAATGCCACATCCTTGGCTTACCAGTGCAGAACATCTCCTGGCTGGGTCCTTGCTCATGGGGTCCTCACTGTGCCACCAGGGAGTAGTGAGTACCCTGGGGGGTGGGACAGAAGTATGCAAAGCCTGCCTGGTGGGGCACAAGTTGTGTGTCCTGCTTGCAGCAGCTGCAGATACACTGTCACACATGTTTGTGTGAGGTGCAAGTGTGAAACCAAAAGTATTCTCCAGCTTCCAGCTAAGGGAAAAAGATATATTCTCTGCATCTCGCTATGTGACAGTGAGCTACACATAAAAAGGAAGCTCCTTATACCATCCTGCCTAGACTGCACATCTACCTGAGCCCAGTACATAATCAGCGAGTTCCCTTGCCTGCATTTAGGTCCATGGTGTAATTCTGTTTTCCCACATGACTGTCCCCACTGGAGCTAAAGAAGTTACTCCTGGAAGTAAATGTTCCTCATGGTAGCAGTAGCTTGAGGAGTGAACTCATTCAGGATTTTATTCCAGAATGGGAGAATGGTTGAGATGATCCTCCATTTCCTGAGTTGTCTTGGCTGTCTTTGACTGAGAACATCTCAGCTGCTGTAGAAAGAAGATGAGAAGGCCCTGGTGCCCAAAAGATTTTGGCCTGGTGATTCTCTGTATTGCAGTGCCTCCATTTCATGTGCCTGGCACTGCAGCAGAACCCACGGCTCTGAGCTAGATGTGGATCTGGCATCTTCCATGCAGGTAGAACATTTTAGAGCCACTTCCATGGCTGCATAACCACAAAAGCTATTACAGTTTTAAAAGACCTTTTCTCAAATAGTCTTCCAGTGTCACTCCTTTGTATATTTTTGTTTTGTTTGGTAATCTGAAGAGGAATGTGAAGAACCACAGTAAAAATATATATTAAAGCACCGACACACATGACAAAAGCTCTTCAAAAAAATAAATGGGAGCCTGGCAGCACATTTGCCACAACAGCTGGGGCCAGCTGAGAGGGGCAGGATAGATCTGCTGCTGCTGCAGGATTACATATCCCTTGTGTTCTGCAGGAGTCACTACCAGTCCCGGAGACATGCTATTAAATGACTGTGGCATTATCCTGAGAGATGTCTGAAGAAATGGCTTATTCAGAGCACGTGTTTACAGGTTAATGCCATTCTGAAGTCCAAGTCTATTTTTGCCATTTTCCTACAACTGCTTGAATTTTCAAAAGAAAGGTGTTTTGGCTCATTATCACCTGCCTGGAGTTAACAGATATACCGGAGTCACTGAAGTCAGAGGTCACACCTGGGAAATGCAGATAGCTTTCCACTTCACTGGTGTGAATGAGGGTGATCCTTGCTGCGTGGTGCAGATACAGGCTAGTGCCGAGCAAGCCTCTTCCTAAACTGCAAGCTGGTCAGCCTTGTCTGCACAGCATTTCACCCAAGCACCATTGGACTAGTAGCACTGGTGTTATCTTCCGGAAAGAGAAGTTTGCCCAATGCTCAGATTGGGAAGAGCTACAGCTGGAAGCCTCCTGAGTGCCAAGCCAGCTGCTGATAGCTGGTGGGTGGTTCTGGGTGTTAACATGAGCCCTCAAGACTTTCAGGTCATGTTTTGTCATTTGGCTGCAACAAAAGTATCATTGCTGTAAGAGCCAAATTGGTTCCACTTAGCTGACTGATGTAACCGGACAGCTTCCTGGCATGTCAGCTTTAGCGATGTCCCAGTCCGAGGGCAAAGGCAGGTGCGTACCATGCAAACATCTGCAACTCCTCCCTCTAGCTGCTAGTCACCTTGCTCTTCCTGACAGTACCATCCTGCTCCAGTCTGCTGGTGGAGCTGGCCGTGTGGCTCTTGGCAAACCTGGGGGGTGGCTAGTATGACATTCCTTATGCTGATGCAATGAGTTGATTTTAAGGTGTTTGCAGCAGAACACCTGCTCATTTGGAAAAGTGGAAGTTTTGAAATAAATGAGGGTTGTTGTCATTCACTGGCTCACACTCATCTCTCATAGGCATGCTTTTGAGCCGTTTCGTTGTCTCATGGCTTGTACGAAAAGGCATTCCTTGCCTCAAAGACCTTTAAGTGTTCTTGGAGGTGGAACAGTCCTTGAAGAGATGTTGCGTGCTTGTGCAGAACTTCTTCCAGCAGTGCTCTGGCCAGTGACTGGGATCTCTAAAGAGGACTGTCATACACATAATAATTAATAATATTTTAGGAGTTTTGCAACAGAAACAATTTTCTTCTGTCATTGAGACTTATACTGTACTGACTTGAGTTTGTTGGATTTTTGGATCCATAGGGAGCATCCTTTAGTGTAATAAGTAATCACAGCACCCCACCTAATGAAACTGAATGCTGGGCATCATGCGAAGCAGACATCAGAGTCCTGCTCCTTAATCAAAAGCCAGCACCAGTTTGACAAGTGTCACTTCTGGTCATGAATGATCTCCCTCCCTGGTAGCATGGCAAAAGAGCGTGTTCTCTGGAGGAGACCTCGATGGTTACTCTGTGAGTTACAGGCTGGGATTTAATTATTAGCAGAGTATATGTGGCAAGGCTGAGCTGGAAGGTGGCACCACTGAGGAGGTGATTGATGGCCGTCTCGCTCTTTAGCATGAAACAGCAATATGTCTTTGTCCGAAGGGGCAGAAAATTACATTGGCTGACTATGGTGGCAGGGATTTATTAGTGTGCTTCAAGAGCAGAAGTTGCTGGGATCAATTCTAGTCTTAATAGGACAGTACCCGATTAAGAGGAGGCAATTTTAATTTGAAGATGCTTTCTGCCTGTTAAAATTAGTTGGGCCCAGAGTTTCTTATTCACTCGTATATTTCAGTGGGGTAAATAATGGTGCCCTAGACCAAGAGCCTGCTGTGCACACGGTCAGGACTCATAGTTGCTGGGAAGAGTGATGAAGCAAACCTGCAGGTGCCCCTCCAGCTGCTGTCAGAGCCCCAGCTAGCATGGGAAGAAGACAGCAGGACCGTAATGACCTATGAGCTGGACCTTGCCGATGCATCCTCCTGGCAAGGGGTGACCTTGCAGACCAGCAGTGCTCATTGCCCTTTCAGACAATTTACCAGGAAAAATGAGAACCTCCATTTGAAGAGAGATTTTAAGACATGGAAACAAATCACTGTTTTCATTATCTATGAAGTTCATTTGACCTCTTACAGAAAAGTATTACAGTCTTACAGATATTTTGTTAAATAATGAGATATGTTTAACGTAGATGAGACCTGTGTAAAATATCTCTCTATTGTTCGAATTGATAGGATATTTGTTATAACCATTTAATGCTATAAAAACATGGTGGTTTCTATGCCATGGGACAAAGCCCATAGTTAAATAAACTATTCTACCTAAGTAATTGCTGCAGAATTATTCAAAATTTACAAGCTGTTTCTCATATAAGCTTGCACTTTGCATTATATTAATTATAGCAGATGCATCTTAAATGTACCATGGGAAAAATATGCAGCCAGAAAACATGTTTAGAGCTGGTGGGAAAATGCAATTAAAAAACCCACGCAAAACAGAATAAGCAAAGGTACCTCAGGGTAGATAAATGTTGCTTATCAGTATGTAGTGAATGCCAGAGCTCACTCTTCTTTTAAAAATAAATAAATAAATAAAACAAGAAAGAAAGAAAGAGGGGGGGGAAAAGAAAGCTGTTTTAACTGTAAAAATTAATTGGAAGCATTCGGATGTTATTCTATCCTACAAACATGTTACACCATGCTAATTATTTGGGGAATGGAAGCGTAAGGCAAGCTAAGGAGAGAAAGGAATAAAAATATATGAAGTCTAAATGGAATGCAGTGGTCCATTGCCTAAAGCAATACAGCCATTTCAGATATAAAGAGCAAGCTGAAGTTATTGCAGTGCTGGCTTACCCATATATTAGTACTTGTGGGACTGAAGAGCAGTGAATGAAAGCATAAGTGTGTGCAGGACTGCAGAAACATCCTAACTGCAGAATGAAATTACTGAAACCGCTGTGTAATGAATTTTGCAAGACAAATCATTTTGTACTATCAAAGGGGTTCATTCTCCAAAAAAAAAAATTATTTACACAATGTAAAAAAATAACTTATTCTAAAATGTTATTGAAAAAGAACAGTTTTAATTAAGCAGAAAAGTTATTAAATGTGCCTGTCTTCAATGAGATTTTAAAATTCAAAATACAGCAGTATTTGTATTTATTGTGTTATATATGTTGTGTTGGGAACAAAAGTCTGACTTCGATGAACTCCCAAGGAGTTATAAACAGCACATTTGGTTATACCTTAGGGCAAATATACCTATTAGGTCAAGAAATCTATGCCTGTAGGGTTAATTCAGAGTTGATAACTGTTGGTAACAGGCCTTGATCTTTTTGTGTAGGTGGGCAGGAAGTTGCTCCAGGGAGTTCCTTGAGTTCCCCAGCCTCAATTTGAGACATTGGTTTGGGTTGAGCCCTAGTTTTGTCTTACTGTTTCTAGTTCTGTCATGCTGGATGTCTCACTGGTCCTTGCCTCTGCATTCCCCAAAGCATTCACCTGGATCTCAGGTAGCCATATTTGGGTGTCCAACCTGAGAACATTTAGAGGCTGCCTTCAGAAACACATACTCCAAGCCCTTGAATTTGCAGTTTCTTAGCTCAGCGCTTAGAGGTGTCAGAAATTTGAGCACACAGCAGCTTATTAGCCACAGCTTGCTTTCCCCTCAGTCCAACAGGTACATGTTTGCTTAGCATCACACTTCTTGACTCTTCAATCTGTGAGCCAGGGCTAGTTGCACAGTGCAGAGCTGTGCTGCAGAGCATGGGGACAGCATTGCTCTGCAGGGTTTCCTGATCCTCTGTCCTAAAATGTGCAAATCCAGCAGCTCCCATAGGCAGGTGCTAAGCCTTGCCCTGTTTCTTGCTACCTCCTTCCTTTCTGGCTGAGAGCGGGTGAACACAAGGACCAAAGTGAAGGTGTTGGCTGTGGTGTGGTGGAGCCATGTCTGAACTCTCTCCTGGCACCAGACTGCGTAAGACCACCAGTGCATCAGCAGAAGCTGATGATGCTGTGACCAGATTTTTTCTGGGAACTGAAATTAACCAGCCAGCAGCTTGCCTGGGCAGATGTCTACACTGAGTTTGGCACAGCCCCCGTATCTCATTTCTGGGGTTGGAGATGCCTTATGAGAAACCAGAGCTGCGCTGCTTTACTAGATCCAGCCAGCACAGGAGGGCAGGATGATGAATGCAATTGTTGTCCCAAGCCTCCCCTCCTCTACAGAACTAGATCTCACCTCAACTGCATCTCAGTTGCAGTGGTGTTGGTGAGTATGATGGAAACGTTGGGCTCTTGTCATGTGCTGCATCCACAGCAGCATTTGTAACACATGGGGTGGTGAGGTCTGTACGCATTTCTCTGTGCGTACCTGCCCCCGTATCACTTCATTCTGGCCGTGGGGATTTCTGCAGCTTGTTCTGGCTGCTGCTTCTGTCAGTCACTGGAAGGATGTTGCATTTGGGGGAGAAATTTGTCGGGAAGGATACTTCTAGGCGGCCTTCATCTTATCAAGGAAGGCAAAGGAGGAGGAAGGTGGTCTGTGTGGCCTGTGCAGAATATAAAGGCAACTTTGAGGACTGGGGGAGGGAGAGGAAAAGTGGCTAAACAACCTTACAGGACTGCTGAGGCATCTGAGCCTTAGTCAGAAGACAGTGATGTTGCACAGGGGCTTCAGGTGGTAATTAAGCTCTCTTTATTCCTGTGTTAGGACCTGATGGTGCCCATGACAGCATTGCCTTTGCAGAGCACTGTGGGGGTATGTACCAGGCCCACAGCTGCTGTGTCCACTGTGGGACAGGGCTGCCTGCCTCTCTCGGTGCATCCTTGGGGAAAAGGGAGAGGATGAGTGCTAAAGCAGTGGGATCCACCCAGCTCATATCATTCTTGGCCACAGACAGGGGAAAGCCCCCTTGAAAGTTCTCGTGCTTGCATAGCCACAGCAGACAATGCCATTAGCCAGCCCAGACATGCTGTAGGAGCCCTTGGGGTTTCCTCCTGGTCCATGTAGCCCAGCTGATGCTTTTGGCAAATCTACAAAACCATTTGCTTCTTAGCCATGAAACATTACAGCCAAGTTGTAGCAGTAATCCTTTCTCAACACTAGCAATGGGGGAAGAAGGGCAAAGGGAGCCCACATGGCCCCAGAGAGGTACAGATCCAAGGAGCACCATCAGCAATGCACAGGGGTTCAAACGTGTCCCGCTTGGGTCTCTGCCCAGCCCAGCACACTGCCAGCTCCCACCAGGCACCAGGCGGTCATAACTAAGCTAGTCAATGACATTGTGTTTTTATTTACTGCTTGCTTATTCCTCCACCCCCAAACATATTATTCTTTCCATTCCTGGAGGGACAGATTAGGCCAAGGAATGTGTCCTTTGCTGCTGGCAGCTCGCTTTGGCGGCTGTTTTCTTCTACTGATGTTTTTAATAAGGGAGGAAATGGCTGTTCATCTCAGGGAGAGCCATTCTGTCATAAGCTGACATTCCCTGGGATTTGTTTTTATTAGCTCAGCTCTGGTGTACAGGTGCTGCAAGAACTGCTTGTTGATTTTCCCAGCCTGGATAATACCTAGGCTGCCTGCTCACCCTGCTGGGGTTGCTACCAGTGCTACCTTAACTCCTCCTGCACAGGTTACACTCAGCGCTCTCCTTCTGTCGCTCTTGGTCCCACTGGAGCAAAAGTGGGGCTTTATTCCAAAGCCAGGGAAGTCTTTCACTGGGCTTTGGGTCAGGTGCATGCTTAAATCATAAATGTAAAACATACTTAATATAGAAACCCTTTCACTGAAGTAGATTATTTTATTTCTTTCAGTTACTCATTAAGTTGTTCCTGTGCTGAAAATAATCTGCATGACAGTTTACCTGTAAAGCTATCACAACTTAGTGGTAAAAAACCCCACTGGCTTGCATGCTGGGCCGTGTAGCACCGGTCTTGACAGCCATGGTGCATTTGGATAAGGAGGTGTTTGATTGGTGCTGTCAGGAAATTGTCCCTTGGATTAACATCTGGTACCCTCCGTGGGCTCTTCTGGTTGCCTAGGTCTTTGGGAAGATTATCCAGAAGCAAGAGTTGACTGTTACCAATACACTGGTGGTTTCAGATATATTTTCCATGCCTTAGGGACTCTAGGGCTTGCAGGATGCTGGAAGAATATCATTAGCGTGTACGTCAAAGCTATTTAATCTTCAGTCAGGGAGTGCCTGAACAGTGCTGGGCAGGGTAATGAGAAGATCTGCTCCTCTTGTGTGTCTCTGCAGTTGAGGGACCAGGCTCAGAGACTGTGACCCAGGTACAAAATTTTGGTGTGCTATTTATCATATTTAACCCTGGAACGCTGTACACCAACTGTGTAATTTAGGTACATTGCTCCCTTATTTGTCACATAGCAATTGGGTGGCGGCAAGAATAGTCTCATAATATTGAGGAATGATTACCACGATTCCTCCTTTTCCCATATTATTCTGCTTTGTAGCCTGTGGCAGTACAGTGTTTTACAAGTTTCAGTCTCCAGCAAAAGGCAAATTCCCTTTAGTTGGACTTGCGTAAAAGCTCTGGGTGTGCCTGGCCTAGGGGCACTTGGCACTGCCATGGGAAGGCTGTCAGCCTTGCCAGCTCCTCCCTGGCTCGTCAGCTCTGCCATGGCACCTGAAATTGGGCATCCCAAACAGGACAGTGCACCCAGCCTTTGAAATCCAGCTCGCTTCTCTTGGACTTTACTAGAATTTACATACCCCCACCCCAAGGTGTTTTTAAATCGTTCCAAGTTTATTATTGCTTTTTGTTTGTTCTTTTGTGAGTTGGTTGAGGTTGGGAAAGGAAGTTGTAATTACGGAGAAGTAGATTTTATGGTTGTTTTCCAGCGCTCCAGGGATGGATGTAATGTACATAAAATCAGTATTATCATTGCAATTAATATTAAAAAGAAGAGTAATAAGAGTGATAATAATACCGCAGCAATAAAGTCTGCATTTCTTGCGAAGTATGGTGAGCTTTGGGGCAAATGGCCCTTCCCTGAGGAAGACCAACCTAGATGACAGGATCCCTCTCCAGGAGCAAAACCACTTCTAATTCCTGCATTGTGTCTTAAAGTCAGCAGAATTATAGTTTTGTGATAGAGGTACAGGAGCTGAGACCTGTGAGATTCATCTCATGCAGGGGAAGAAGCCCTTGAAAAATTTTCCTGTGCTAAGCTAACTTTGTCTTGGGATAGATGACTCTGTGCTGTTGGCTGCATCTGGATGTTATGGCCAAAGTCTGCCGTTTCTTTCTGCCTGCATCTGAGCACATCAGCTGCTTTGCCCCACTCACACAGCCCAAGAGCTCTTGGTCACTTCAGCCTGACAGGGCGATCTAATCAGGTGAGCTGGTGGGGCTGGTCAGGGAGATGTTCTCCTGCCATTCCCCAGCAGCCTTGGTTGAGAGAAAGAATGATTTGCAAGGTACAAGGTTTGTATTAACATTTTTTCACACTGAGTTAAGAGGGATGCATGAGCTGGAATGACACTGAGATAAAGCAGTGCATGGCCGCCAGAAAAATGACATGCACTTCATCTTCTCAGTTTTCTGGGTGCTGCTGGAGGAGCTGCCTGGAATAGGAATTTCTGTCATGATCTACAGTAAGCATATAATGATTTCTTACCTCTCAGTTGGACTTGCAACCCCTAATTCCTTAGATATTGGAAACAGGAGAGCTGCAAGAGCATTTGGGGAAAGAAGCCCTCATCTCTCCACCTCCAAGTCTCCCTAGAGAGAAAACTTCCAGCACAAAAGAGATGGAGCTGAAAGTCGCTCCCCATGTTTCATTATCATTTGATGCCTATCACTCATGCTGATAAAGCTGAATTGCTGAAAGGTTTGAGTCGTTTCTCACAGGTGGTGATATAGCAGAGTGTATATCAGGAAAGGCCTGACATTTGATGTGGCTTTATCATTGGCGAGCAAGCAAAGAAAATGGATAAATTAGTCACCTTTTCCCTCCGTCTGTCATAAGCTTTTATCCCATGGGGAGGAAAATGTTTCCAGTTTTTCCTGGCTTTTGTGTGGCACTGTTGTATTTGCCAGCCTACATAATGCCTAAGTCATCAAAGTGCCAGAAGTGGAGGGGAATGTGAATACCATTTATAACACAGCCTGGTGGACCACAGAGCTGGGTTTCAAGCCTCTCTGGTCCTTTTGAAAAGCCCCCAGAGATTTCCAGCCACTCTTCCCCTCAGCTCGTTGACTCTAACCACTTAGGCCCAAGCAGCCATCTCATGACTCACCATGTATTTCTTATGTATGTTTTACTAAGTAATGATATCACTAATTTCACCACATCTGGTGGAAACTTGGGAAGTTATGAGTGAATTTTACAGCCTGAATAAGATGGTAGGATACCCTCAGAGTCAGGGTGCAGCACCCCCCTCCTCTTTCTGGGAGCGAGGTGGAGTGTAAGCCCAGGAGCAGTCCAGTGACGTTCAGGATGGCCTAACTTTGCCACTGCAATGGCCATGGTTGCAAGGGTTTGGGGTAAAGCCATGTTACAAGTCCATCACAGGGAATCACTAACTTTTTAGGCTGTCTTAAAATCATTGTTCTGCTACAATTTAAAGGCAAATTCATGTAAAAAGTCTTAAAATCATTGTTCTGCTACAATTTAAAGGCAAATTCATGTAAAAAGTTCTGTCCTTTTTTTTTTTTTTTTTTTTTTGGCTAGCATTCTAACTTACAAGAAGTTTCAAAATACAGCTCCAGAGTTTGTTGAAAAAGAAAAAAATCAAACTTTCTTTTGCCTTCTCTGGTGAAAAAAACCCAAAAAACAACAAAAAAACCCAAGATATTTAAGTGATCTCTCTCTGTCTGAAGCCTCCAAGCTCATATGTCTTTGTGAATGTTTAAAGAGAGTCTTTTTTCAGTGTTGGTAAATGGTTATAATGGACTTGCGGTTGTAATCTCCACAATGCTGTTAGCATGAAGCATTTTTACACTTGAATCACAGCGTTCAATGGTTCTTTGTACTGTGTGTCCGCTCCTTTGCCGTATTTGCAAAAGATGGAGCTGCACACAAAGCTAGCTAGCTATGACATCTCAGTATTTTCAGCAACAGCATCATTGTTTCTAGGATATTTTGGGGTCTGAGTCTGTTCAGAGCACCTGCAGCTTGCCAGATGCTTTGGAGTCTGCATTTCAGATTGCAGCTTTCTTGATGCAGGATTCAAATCTAGGTCCATTTAGTCTTTTTGCTACTGGTCCCTTGCGCCACAGCTTGGTGAGTGTATACAAGTATTTGGGGAAGGGTCTTCAGACAACCTTACTCTGTGTCTAAGATGGATTAGAAGCCATGCAGGATGCAACTGATGATTTGTTTTTGGTTTTATCTCAGCACAGCGATGCAGTCCATGACCTGCTCCTAGACTTTATCACGTGGGTTGGCATCTTGCTCTCACTAGTCTGCCTCCTGATCTGCATCTTCACCTTCTGCTTCTTCCGTGGGCTGCAGAGTGACCGCAACACAATTCACAAGAACTTGTGCATCAGCCTCTTCGTGGCAGAACTCCTCTTCCTTATTGGCATCAACCGAACTGACCAGCCGGTAAGAAGCAAATCACTTTCTTCTCCTGCTGCAGTCTCCCGTCTCGGTGTGTATGGGATGTTTGACCATGCAGTGAGATATATTCTAGCAGAGCCTTAATTCCATGCGTGAGTCCTCACAAGGTTGGGCCCCTGGTTGTTAACGGGGAGTCAAATGCTGATGCCTGCCATGATATCAGAGGTTGTATGTGCATTGTTTGTAAATAATGTGTGTGTGTGTGTGTTTAATAAGCAGGTTGTAAAATTTTGCTTATACTATGTACATCTCTATATGTTTATTTGCCAGATTGTGTACATACCTACCTTTGTATATTTGAATGTAATTAATATACGCAGAGATGTGTCAGTTTTAAAATAGTTCATGCACATTTTCCAAGCGAAAAAAGATGTTCTTTTGGAGAAAGGAAGATAAGAACTCCCTCATCCTTATAAAACCTCCCAGTAGGAGTAATCCTGACTGTTGCATTAATTCAACACAGTACAAACACCTTCCTTGCTCTTTTTAATCTGCACACAGATTGCCTGTGCCGTCTTTGCTGCCCTCCTGCACTTCTTCTTCCTGGCAGCTTTCACCTGGATGTTTCTGGAGGGAGTGCAGCTCTACATCATGTTGGTGGAGGTTTTTGAGAGCGAACACTCCCGGAGGAAGTACTTCTATTTGGTCGGCTACGGCATGCCTGCGCTGATTGTGGCAGTATCAGCAGCGGTGGACTACCGGAGCTACGGCACAGACAAAGTGTGAGTGGGGCTTAGCAATGCTTGGACCTGGTCAGGAGGAATGGCAGTCAGGACAACAAAGGGAAGTGAGGAGCCCAGAGACCTGGCAGGCAAAGGAGGCTTGTGCAGACAGAGCTCAGCCGTGAGGCATGCCTTGCCTTATCTCTGTGTCTCCAGCACAGACCATGATGATACAGCACCAATTCCCCACTGCGAAATATTTTACAAAGGTGTTTTCTTGAGGAGGTCATTTGGGGAGTATTTTTATCGCATCATTGCATAACATCAGGAGAGGTGGCTGTCCCAAGTCGCAGTTTGGTGCTGTATCAGGTAGGTCATCCTTCTTCTCTAACCAAAGAGTATTTCTCCTTTGGATGATGAAACACTGCTTTCTTCTTCCACTTTTTTAAGTGTTCTATGAAATTAACGGAGCCTGCAAGTGAAATAGGGGGTGACTGTGGAGTGCATTAGACTATTTGCAAATTGGAACAGCTACATCATTTATCATATGAGTATTCTTAAATGTTTTCAACATTGCTGAAACTGGTATCAAAGCACAATTTAGATGATCGTGCAACACTGTCTAATGGAAAACAAAAGGAAAATTGAGCCTTTGGTTTTCTTTGCCAGCTTTGTTACAATAGCACTAACAATGGGTTTTATTGACTTTTTTTTGCTTTCCCTTGTCAGGCTACCTTTTCCTTGTCATTTTAACTGAGTTAAGGGTTCAGTCTGAAGGCATACATAACAATAAGATGGTGGTGTTTTTAAAGCTGTTTTTTAGCACAGGTTGGGTCAGACCATAGCAGCAGTTGATATTCTGTTAAATTCAACTGCAACATTTTTTGCCTGAAACGTTATTGGTATATACGAATGCAGTTCCTTGCAGAAGCAAATCTGTAGAGCAGTGGAGCTGCTCATGATCAGTTACTGTGCCAGCAGTTAAGCTTGGATCCCAGCTGGATATTTGCACTGTGTTCCTCCCATGAGTAGGAGAATAGCAACCTGAATTTGTATAAATGTCATACTTTGTGGAAAGGGAATGGCCCACACAGATAAAGGTAGGAGGAAGTAAGTTTTCAAGGATCTCTACCAGTTTATCCAAAGTAGTTTAAGCAACTTTGACAGGCCTAGGGGGCAAAGAAAAATAATGTAACAGCTGATTACAGTTTTTGGAGAAGACTTTTCCATCAGCTGCCACCTGCTTTCTGCCCTGGCCAACTCTTCTGTTCATATCCCCTCTTGAGCAATATATAAGCCCCCATTGAATCAGGTATTGAAACATTCTGCCTTGTCCCTTTAGACAAATTTATTCTTACTGTGGTGTTTCTATGGAGGACCTGTCTCTTGACAGTGGCCTACATGGGGCATATTGAGCCTCAAACCTGTTACGGCCAAAGGGCCGTGAGCCCAGCTCCCTGGAAAGCCAGCTGAGATGCTTCTGCATATGCAGTTGCTGGAGTTGTACCCCAGCGGTGCAGTTTGCTTTCTGGTGTTTTAGTGGCTGCCTTCCGTGCTGTTCACCCTGTGACTTCTGCAGTGTTACCATTGCGGGGCTTGTAGCACCGGGACAATCCTTTTAACTTCTCTCTCAACATTTTGGGCTGCCTCCCAAGAAAACCCACCATTGCAGCTAGTTTGTGGTAAGAGCTAGCACCAACTGCGTTCTGTTACAGTGCTCTGTGACTGTTGGGTGTTGAAAATGTCTTCATTCGCTGGTAGTTAAAGGGACATCCCCAAGCCCAGGGTATTACTTTGGACGTGAGACAGCAGTTGATTTGCATCCACCCTCATCTTTGCAGAATTCCTCATGATGCTCTGTAGGGACAACCAGAGTACCAGTGTAGATAGTGGGAGATCGCAGCAAGCAGCAGGCTGCTGTAGAGAGTGGGAACATATGGCACCTAACCACAGCTCCATACAGCACTGTGGCAGCTTTGCATTGCTGAAATGTTTCTGCTCCTGTTAAATGAATATATGACCTTTCTCAGGCACAGCAAAATAAACATTTTCCATGGGTTATACTGCCTTTTCCCAGCAACCTTGGGTGCCCAAATGTTTCCATGGCATGGGAGGTACAACCAGAAAATTTGGCTGAAATTCACTGGAGGCAAACAACAAAACTTTGCTATCTTTGTGTTGAGGAGGCAGCAGTTCTTTGTCTGTGCCAGTAAAATCTCTTTCCTTCCCCACAACATAAAGTACTATTTTTAATGATTAAACTTGTATATGTAATATTTTGCAAATAAATATTCACAGAGATTTGCAGAGCCTAAAATATTTATTTATAATCTCTGATTCCAGAGTGCACAATTTTATCACGTTCTCATAGTGGAAAATAAAAAACATACAATATGTTTTGTATAACTATCATGCTCCATCTGGCTGATGGATGATGATGTATTTTTCTGTATAATGTTATTAGAAGTGTAGAACTGATTAGAATTTGTTGTGAACTATATGCCAGGCATACATAATTTGATTGCAAGAAGTTGCTTGGTTTTTCCGGGTTTTGTAAAACATCCTCTGGAATATATTACTTGCCTCCCTCCATTATTTATTGCATTTGTTTAAGCAGGACTTATGGAGCTGTTAGTGTTATTTGTTTTTTTGCTTGGCATTTGTTGCCACCATTCATACATCTCAGAATGATTTGCTCAGACACCCAACGTAGGTTTTCTTGATTTCATTTTCTTTTCTAAATGCAACCTTCCTGTAACATATACCCAGATTACATAGCCAGGAACAGGCAGTTGTTCCTCTCTCTGTTCATTGCTTGTTGCTTCTGATTTTCTGAAGCATTGCTTGTCCTAGTATTCATATTGGTGTTTTGGAGTAGCTATCCAGTAAAGAAGCTCTCTCTTACAATTATTTATTCCAAAGATTGGAATTAATCCTTATCCTTTTACTGTTTTTTTTTTTTGTTTGTTTGTTTGTTTAAGAGCAGTTCAGACTGCTCATATTACCAGATTAATTTGCTTTCAGAATCAAAAAGCAGTGTAGTGATTCCACTGAAAGATCATCCCTTTCAGAACAAAAGGGACTATCCATGTGAGCAAGCTGAGCCGTGTTAGGCCCTTTCCCTGAAATAAATCAGAAATACTGCACTTCACCTTGTTCTGGTTGTAATTTCTAAAGTAAATGTGAGAAGCAGGAAGCCCCACTGCAGACAGTGTGGTTCCCCAACACTGGCAAAGCGATTCTGGCAATGCTTATATGAACGTCCAAGTGACCATTTCTTATGGGCCAGGTCTTCAGCTGCTGCGTCTTAAATGGCTGTGTCTCAAGTTTTGCTGCGAAACTCAAAATACTCTGATTGCAGTTTTATAAAGTTCCATCATTTGCCTTGTCCTGTGTGTTAACTAAATCCATCCATCTCCTGGCTAAATCTGATGTCAAACATCATGGTGGGCAATGCTGTGAAATGCAGAGGGAAAATAGCATTTGCAGTTGCTGTTACTGTTTGAAAAGAACTTGTGTCTAAAATTTAGTAAAAGCTGGATTCAGACTTTAGCCCTCCTTTTGAGGGCACTCATTCAAGTAGCAGGCCGTCCAAAATTGACAGCAGGAAGCTGTTCCGTATTCCCATACTGTCTTGGGTTTCGTATCAATGCCTCTTACAAATCTCAGAGGAAAGCTCCTATGCTTTGAGTGTTTCAATATATTTTAGAAAACAGACTTGTAGATATATTCATCTGCTGGTAATCAAATTCATCATGACAGGAATCTCTCTCTTGTTTCTCCTCCCCTCTCTCCCCTTTTGATATGCTATAAAGCAGGATATACATGGTAAGCAATCTAGCTGTCAGAAAGCAAAATATAAGGCTGGTGTATGTACACAGCCTCCAAGTCCATCAGCCAGCCACCGACATTTTATGCATGTTAATGTTGCTTGGAAAATACCTTCTAGCCGTATGGTCTGTCTTGGGGTGGCTCCACTGAGCTAGTTTTGTTTTCCGTGTTCATGCTGGGTATTTGGAGGAGGAACCATGAGCAATGTGGATGCTGAACTGCATTAGGCAGAACCTACATTGCATCCTGGAAAGGCACGCCTTGTGCATACATATCCCACTGCTGCACCCACACAGGAGGCTGTATAGCCACTTGAAACAAACCACTGAGCTCCTATGAACAACATGATATGTTTAGGGCTCTTCAAATTTTATGGTCCAATGGCAGCTAATGATTGTTTATTGGTTATATTTAATGCACACCGGGGATAGTTCAGTATTTGATTTCTCTTCATGCAGAAAATAGAGTAAACTCTTTGTAGTCTTTATTACTTGGGAAAAGCTTTAGGTGAATGTAGCGACTTCTCATGGTGGAAAAGGAGGAAATGAAAAAGTAAAGGACAGTGGCACCACAGAGCTCATTGCGAGCACTGAATATGCTGGTGTGACTCTTGGAAGAAGCAATGGGGTTATGAGCAGCGTTGCCCGCATCCGCAGATTTTCAGATAGTCTGCTCTGCCTTGTACTGAGTCCTGAAGCAACTCATTTGATTAAGGCAGTGTAGTCTAAACTGGTAACGCGGCGAGTCCACGTTCACGGTGCAGCTGCACATGGGGGGTCAGAAGTAACTCAGCAGCCCAAGATTAGCAACTTTGGGAAGCGAGTTGCCTGATTGCTTCCTTGTTTGGAGGAGCTCATTTATGCAGCTCATTGTGCATGTGGGTTTTTGTCTTTTAAGGAAAGAAAAGCTCAGTGTGGTACTTGTCTGATTAGCAATTTACAGCTCCTCAATGCAATTTGGCGGGATGCCTGTGTTTTGATGTTTTGGTCTTAATTTGCATTTTTAATGAGGTATGACTTAAATGGGTTCACAGTGGCATCTCTTCCTGATGTCCACAAAAAAACCCTACCAGTCTTTAAAGTCCCTCTGTGGATTAAAGGCAGTCCTGCAGCTTTCTGTTTAGTCACCCAAGACTGAGTGCCACACACCATTTCATAGAAAGGTGGTTTTTCTATTCAGACAAATAAAAAATGACATCATGTTCTTTAGAGCATTCAGAGTGGTGACAAAAAACCTTCTCTGGTTTTTGCAAGCTTAGGTGTGCTCTTGCTTAGATGGAGCCGTCTCTTGTTAGCAGGGAAACCTTTTGCTCCATGCCTGTCCCCCAGTTATCCCGAGGGCGGAACTGGGCTTCCCTGTTTCCAATCCACAGCATCCATCTTTTGTCACTGAATTGTGCTACAGAACTGAAGAGACATTTTTAAAAAATTTCATCCATTTGGCTGACTGAAAAGGAAACCAGTTGCTTTGCATTTCTTTGCTCAGCCAGCACAGCCTTTCCCTCATGCTGGATTTCCGCTTTCACTGATTTTCTCCGTGTCCCAATTTGTGTGCATTCAAAACCAACTGCATCAGATGTGACCATATGCCTGGCCATCATTCTTTAAAGAGTAAAGAGAGAGTGTATGTCTTTCCTCTTCCCTCCGTTTTCCAAGAGCCAGCTTTCTTTTGGGGCTGAAGGAGAACCAAGTTGCTTGTCAGTTAAAATACGCTGTGCTCCCAACTCCTGTGCAGAGGGGCTGGGGATTGTTTTGAATTTTAACTGGCAAAAAAGTTCAAAATGTTTTAATTTAAAAAAAAAATAATCAAAAAACCACCACACCCCTCTGGGTCCTCTCCCACACACCAGCACGCTTATTATCAGTAGAAAAAAGTTGTGGGGCTGCGTATTCCCTGACATATATGTGGCAGCTGAGGCACAAGCACAAGTTACACTTTTTTCCTACGGTGTGGGGTAGGTGTAAAGTCTGACATGCTGTGTAATGTGTGAGCTGCTGCGATGCGGATATCTTTTTTCAGGGATGGCGGGAGGACTTTTTCCAGGGACTTAATTATCCTTGAAACTTCTATTCTCTGTCAAATCTAGTTGCAATTGGGTGACATTTCAGATGTTATTATGGGTGATACACAGATGTCATGATCACATAAACCCTTTCCTATAGGAAATCAGACTCAAATGGTTTCTACTCACTTGTGTTGTTCCATTACCAGCTGCATCTAAATCACCTTGAACTTCAGCAGTCACAGAGGAAACAAGATTTCCCTGCAGTTGCTCTGAAAGCCTCTGTTTGCCTCTTGCATTAAGATTTCGATGCTGTCACATGAAGATTTTGGATGAACAGCTGCAGAGGCAGTTCAGGAGTAACGGTCACGGAAGTGGGTATTTTAATTTGTGATGAATAGCGGTACAACTATATATATATCGATACATCTTCAACACTGACGAGACCTGAAATTTATATGGTATTGGGAGGGAAGTGAGAAGCTTTCTCTACATTTTTAAATTTATTCATATCTTGGCTTCTCCCAGTCAGAGAGGTCCAGGGCATGTTTTATTCTCTTGGCAGGTGGCTCCTGCTGATCTCTTCCACGGAGCTGCTGGCACAGACCTTTCTGCCTGTTGCAAAGTCCGTTGGAAGGGAAAAAAAATTCAGCATGTGCACCAGAGCTGTCATTTGTGAGAGATGCTATCTCTTCCACCATGATAAATTAATGTATACAGTTGCTGTCACTTGCTTAATTACGAAGTTCCATTGGATGTTTAGTATAAGAGTGGTTTTGTGCTTTCTTAGTCCTCTGTGTATAAATGGAGCTGTGATTTGCAGTGTTGCAAACACGACAAGATATTATTATTTTAAACATCGTGCGAAACTTTCTTTGAATTTATATTCATCTGTCTTGTAACCAGTCACTTCCATTTTATCTTCCTGTCACCTGGAATGAACTAGGAATGGAAATGTAATTTCCCAGGGGTCTTAAAAAATGTGGGGAGTATTAAATGCAGTTGAAATTAAGTGATTAATAATTTAGTTTTAGGCCATGAATCAACTTCATGTGATAGCACGTACCATATGCAACCCTTGAAACATTAGTGGAAACAAAACACTCTGGAGGTTCAAGGAAATAAAGTGCTCAAAAGGGGAAGTTGCTGAACCTAATTAAACCTCAGCCTTCTGTTATCCAAATCGTGCTTCCTATTTGCACCAAATTTGCTCTGATCTGCTGGCCTGAGAAATGTCATCTTGCTTGACAATTGACAGACAGCTTGTGTTGCATTAGAGCTGAAGAGGGAAGAGGAGCTTAAAGCGAAGAAGCAGCTCCATGGTTCCTCATCAGACCCCTTTTTTAAACCCCCCACAGTTTTAAGGTTTTTTTCCCTACAGATGTAAAAAAGCGCCTTAGCAACTAGGCCTTGTGCCATTTTCTTCCTGCTTCCTCCAGAGGTAATTATCTTACTCCATCAATAGCACTGTCAGAAATTGGGCACATAATTCAGCATTTAAATGAACAAGCAATGTAATATTTCCTGTCTCCCACCGGCATGTTTTGCAGCTCACATTCTTCTCTGTCACTTGCTCACTCCTGATGTATGTCCTGGGTGCAGTCCTTGAATGCCTTCTCTTCCCTGTGTTTCATTACAGATGTTGGCTCCGACTTGACACCTACTTCATTTGGAGCTTTATAGGACCAGCGACCTTGATAATTATGGTAAGAACTCCTAATTAACTACTCCATCTCTCAGGTCAAGAAATAAAACTTTTGCTGTCCCTTTACACTTTATGTTTAATTTACACAGATTAATTTGAGAAAGGCATGTTCTTCTTTGACCCCACCTGGCACAAGCAATTAGACCCTCGTTATGAGCAGGCTCTTGGCATTGCAAAATACTTGCTCAAAACGGGCTGGGGAGCTTAGGAGTGGACACTTGCAGAGTTTGGTTTCTGCCATTGAATGTTTAGAAATGCCAAACTTTGTGTTGATGCCCCTCACTGCCACCCCCCGCCCCCTGAATTCCAGAGTGAAGCTTTGCCTTGATCATGCAAAAAAAGAGAAATTGGCGCAGACAGGGGCAGGAGTGGGGGCTGGGAGGATGAAATAAAGTCCAAACTGGAAGAGCGGTTTGGTGGGGGTTTTTCCACCCTGGCAGAAGTTGAAACTCGTGCGACTTCACAGTTAGCACGTTGCTAGCGTATAGGCTAACACAGCAGCAAGGTAGAGAACCCAACTGTAGAGGCAGCTGGAGTTTTCTTATACTTTAATCACTACAATATGGCTTAAATAAACCATCCTTTGTTTTGAATAGGCTACAGTTTGGCTAACACAGCAAACCAGGCGCTCTCACTTCAATGCAGACATTGTCCCTGCTTCTTCTGCAGCTGGGGGCCGTTTCAGCAGCCTTCCACATCAGGGAGGGGGCCGTGCCACCAGCTGCAACTACTGGATTTTTTTCCCCTCAAGCAATTCATTCATAAAAAGATATCTTCCCTTTTTGATTATGTCTCAAACCCTGGCCTGGGCTTATGGGGGAACTCCTTTTGAGGAGCTGGCAGCCTTGTTAAGACTGAGGCATTGAAACACCATCACATCTTTTACAAAACAAATCAAACTATTTTTCCTTTTTACTTTTCAACTTTGCATTGTGCTCAGCATCTTTAGCAGTTGTGATTACCCTTTACCACCTCCTCTGTTACACCATATTTAAAAGATATATTCACAGAAAAAGATGCTTTTTTGCTTCATTTCAGTGGGGCCAGTTAAGCAAGATGCTTGGAATGATTTTCACAACTGTACACCTCTCAGACACAGAAGAGCCATTACAGAACATATTTTTAATTTTCCATAATGTTGTTTGAAGCACTACAGTTGATGTTGGAGCCAGCCCTGTATCAGTAACATATGCAGTGCCACAGCTTTGGTAACGCTGTGGCATCGCCCAGTCCTGCAGTCTACAGGCCAGCTCACAGTATAAAATGCTTGGCAATTTTCTGTGCTTCAGTCGCTATAAAACTGCAGTGAGAGCTAATTTTCTACAGCAACTCATCTGTTACACAGAAGCAGAGGACTTTCTCCCCATCACATTGTGCCATGTCACGTAACCCTTTTTTTTTTTTCCTCCCCCCCATTTCAGCTTAATGTCATCTTCCTTGGGATCGCTCTCTATAAAATGTTTCATCATACTGCCATACTGAAACCTGAATCTGGATGTCTTGACAATATCAAGTAAGTGGCTGGGTTTTTTTCTTTCTCTCTGCCTGTTTCTGTCATTTGCTGTTTATGCCCCCCTTCCTCTCTGAGGAGCGTACAGTGATAACCAGGGGCAATACTTTGGTTATGGTGCTGCAGAACAGTTTCTAATAGGTACCAATAAGTGGCTGATGATGAAGCATTGTCTTTATTGGGATTTGGCAGCCAGTAGTGGCATTTTCCATTCAATTTTGCATGAAAGAAACAAAGTTGCATTTGCTGTCCTTGAAGCAGGTAGCCTCCTACTCCCTCTATGTTAAAGGAAATCATGCCTGATAATTACCAGCTAATTATTGCAGTCTCTACAGGGAAGGTGTTGAAATTGTTGATCATTGCTATTTCTCTGTGCTGTCAGAGCAGCAGCCATGCTGCTTTTCTGTTTGTTTTGGCCCCTGACAGTTTTAATGACCAAAACTTCTCCACGGAATCTGATTAGTTCTGGCAAAATTACTGGGGGTTTACCTGGGGGTGCCCTCATCAGAGGATGTGCTTGCCAGCCAAGGCATGTTTTGACCTTGGACTTGGTTAACATCTGAGCCTGGGCATCTTACTGTCTAGCAAGCTGCTTCATTATATTGATAGAATATTAGTCCCCATCAGGGCCTGTTTATTCAGGTGCCTTTGGCTTTAATTACTGGCTTCAAAAATAGAAGTGGGACTTCAGGTGCAGCGCATGATAAGATGGGGAGCCTGCTAATTAATAAAACCTTCTAATGAACTTCAGGAGGAAGAAATTGTGGGGAGTCAGAGTTTTACTGCCCACCCAGGAAAGGAGAGTGTTGTGCAACACAGCTGGAAGTTGGTTCTCTCCTCTCTTCTGTGGTGGGAGCAGGAGGAGAGGCTGGAGGGCAGCTCATTAGGTGATGACTGAATTGCACAGTTACAAGGCAGTTTTCAGCAAGGTTGTTGTTCCTACCGCTGAGTTGCTCTCACAGATGCGGCTTTAATTTAAACTAGGTCAGTCCCCCCTTAAAACTTCCCCAGCAGGCAAGGCTTGCAATGCCACTGGCATGCCACAACCTCGCATGGTCCTTTGGGTAAAGTTTTCATTTCTTAAGCACAGCTTCTTCTTCAAGGTTTGGTAGGAAAGGGGACTGGAGCCTGTACAAATGCAGGAGACCCCAGCGACCTTGGGATCCACAGGGTGCTCATTTGACGGTCTGTCCCTGCCCAAGTTGCAGGCAGGCTGCTCTACAGCATGGCTCTGTTTCTCTTGCCATCAGCTAGAAGATGAAATTGGAGGAACGGTCCCTTCTGCATGTCCAGGACTGATCCCAGCATGATAGTCTTTCATTTGGCCTTGGATGAGGCATTAAAGGAATGGTACATTTCATAATACTTATTAAAATGACTACTCGTCATGCATTAGTGCTATAGGATTGCTCACTGAGAACAGTCTTTCTAAGGTTACCCACACAAAATCTGTCTAGAAAGCCTTACAGTATGACATTTAAATTAAAAGGGGGGGGGAAGGGGGGCATATAATTAAAGCAGAAATAATAATTGCTGACTGAATAATCTTGCTTGTGCTAATCCCTAGTATCTTTGTTTAAAATGCCAAGAATTTATACAATATCATTATAAAATACTGTATAGGTTTTTCATCAGATGAGAGTCTATTCCTGATTTGACTTCATTAAAACGTTTTGAAAACACAAGCAATTAATATACTTCTAAGTATGTTGCTGATACCCTTCCAATTGTGTTGCTTCATTACAAATGATGTTCTTATGTTTGAAAAAATAAGAGAAATATAATATAAACTCACAAAGACCACAAGCTCACCCTAGGAAATTTATCAAAACAAGAATTTCAGAAGGGACTTGATTGTAATTTCTGAATACCTAAGCAGGATCAAGTTAAGTCTCTAAATCCAAGGCATGTGTTGTCTCAATATCAGATATGCTTGAGTTAGGAAGAGCTGCACATTTGTAACATAGAAGGGAGTTTACCTTTGAGGGAGCTTTCCTAGGAATGTGAGGGACTTGCAATCCCTGAAAAACTCTTAGGTAAGATCATAGTAATCTTCTAGGTAAAATTGTACGCTGTTTCTAGGTGAGATCATGGTCTTCTTCCAAAGTCATTGATTCTAACTCAGTTGCAAAATGTGGATGTGGTACAGCAGCTCTGCAATAAAAAGCCACAGACCACATTATTTCACAGGTGAGCCAGAGGATCCTTTCTGAGCTTACCTCCTTGGCTCTGTACGGTTGGTGAAGAGACACCCAGATCTGTTTCTCAGGACGTGTGCTGTCTTTGCTGGCTCTCAGCGTGGTTCCAGAGCCTTGCATCTTGTCTTATAATTAAAAAACCAAACGAAACTGAGGGTCTGCATTGGAGGGCCCCTTGCTGCCGTCTGAATGTGACAGCTTTACGGCACATGGGGAGCTGAATGGGATTTTTTTTCTCCTAGTTCATTTCCTAGCAGTGCTCTGTCTTAGGCTGTGGTGAAGCTCTCGCAACATAAATCCTGAGCCTGTTCAACAACAGCAAAATACTTGATTCCCTATGGCAACGTAAAAATAAAGGCCATAAAATATTTTAATAGGCTGTTAATAAGCGCCCCTGCAATCTGGTGCTTGCCTATGTCACTTTAGAGGTTAGAAATACATTATGAAGTATAGAAAATAGAGAGCCAAATAACTCCACTTAAATTAATGAACTTGATAAGGGATCAGGTGTCACCTGGGATACCTTTAATTACTGCACCAACAGAAAAGCCATTCAAAGGGCAGTGCCTGAACCAGATGCTGTGTGGCTGAAAGTTCTGTATGCACTGTGCAAAGTTGTAAAAATAAACTTCCCTAACCTTCAGGAACAGTCCCTGTATTATTGTGCCAGCATGGGAGAATCTGACATTCCTGTGGTGGAGCACTGGTAAGGGGTTACCCAGCAAAAGATTTGATGTGTACAGAGCTGCTTTATTTTTCACCCACTTGAACTTTTCCAGCTTAGCCAAGCGCTTTGAAGAGGGAAGTAGGGTAGCCACGTATGTGGGTCCTGCTCCTTGTGCCAAGAGCACCCTCCCTGTATGGCAGGTTGGTGCTGAGCTGATTCAGTAGGCTGTACCCACTGAGACAGCAAGGTTTGTGCTGTCGTCCTGCTTTTGAGGCATGTATCCAGGAGATGTGAGCTTGCGTACATGGGATATGTTGTTCAGAGCTGCAGGAATTGCTGTGCCTGCCCGTGATGCCAGGAGGGCCAAGTAGCTCCTGTATCACAACAGATACCGGTCACCAAAAGTAGCATGTTTTTATGTAGGACCTTTTGAAAAAAATCAGTTTGACTTCTTTCTTCAATACATTTAAACAGAAATTGTAAGGATTCACCCAGGGTGGGGATCTCTTCTGCCTTTTAAAGATCTCTTTAGTATGAAGTGACGCAGATAAGAACACCAAAACAGCTGCCTATTGGGTGGTACATTTGGGTGGTACATGCAGGTTCTGCCCATGCCTCCCCAAACTCAGCATTGGAGGGGATTTTCCTTCCCAGCCTTTTCCAATGGCTGTTTCTCGGTGTTTGAGGTCCACTGTGGCTCTTTCATCTCTTCACGGCTTGTCCACAAACATAGCTGGGCAGAGATGGGCAGCAAGGAGCATCATTTAGTCTTTGGTAGCTCTGCCCACATCACTTGTATCTCACTCGTGGCCCACCTGAGAATGTGAGTGGGATGCAAAGGGTACGTGAAATTGCTTGTGAGCACAAACTGATTCACTGCAACAAATGAACCTGGGAAGGCATTGTTTCGGAGCGTTGATTCCCCAACCCCTACAAGCTTGCAGGGAAGACGGATCTTTCAAACCAGGGACTACATAAGCTTTTGAGATGGCGAAAGCCTGCAGTGCTGCTCACATCTGTAGCCTGCAAGGTAGAGATTATAGGCATATCAGTGCAGTATTGATGCGCTCTTGCTAGCAGATGGCTGCACGCAAGGACGTGTTACCAGCTGGGATACTTTAGAGCAGCTGTGAGGCTGTTTTACCGGAGGTTGCTGCCGTGTGGAGTGATTTCTGGAGTCGAGCAGCTTGAAGTCTCTCCTCCGCACTTTTCCATTGTGCCAGGTACATACTAGATGTGCGAAATGTCTCAGACTGTCATAGACAGGAGCACACTGTATCTTTTTTACATTCACATTCCTGTAGGAAGCCTTGTGTACAAAGGAAAATACATCTACATCTATATGTGAACAGTCCAGCACGATTCTACAGTTTTCCATCCATCAACTCCTTTCTGGGTGGTCAGGCACATACTGTGGTTGCTTGTGGTCCTCACACACTAAGTTTTCATCTGACCTGTGCCAGATGCTGCAGCTCAACAAACCTTCCATGTGTTTCTGAATGCATAATCCCCATTCTCTGTGCGAAATGGAGGGTTTCAGATGAACCCTCTCCCTAAATGCCTCTTAACTGTAGTACAGTGCTTGTTCTGCAGCCATTTAAATACTGCTCATTTGGGTCGTCATGGTGTCAGTAAAGAGAAGAAAAGAGGGGCTACGCTGACGGTAATCCAGATGTTCTTTTCACCGTATCTACTGAAATCTGAGGTCCTGTCTTTGCTGTGTGCTGTTACTGTGCGCATTGTGAGGCACATTAGTTACTGACATGGAAAACTGGTAAAAAATTGGGTGGGTGGGAAGAGCAGTTATTTAGTTGCCAAAAGGCAGGTTCTCTAAGCAGATTGAAAGGATTCATCAATGGGGCTGAGCAGCTGCCACATCTGAGGTTACACAGGGCATGTCCAAATGGCTGGAGGGGAGAGGGTGAAACCTCCTTTCTCCTAGCATAGACCAGAAGCCATCCTTTCTCTTCCTTACAGACGTAACCTCTCCTTTGAAGTTCCTGCGGGCACCCCTTCCCTCTCCCCCTGGTGCTGCCTGGCTGTGGTTGGGTTTGTTAGCATTTCCCCCAGCCAGACCAGACTTCCTGACATTCTTCTGTGCTGCAGTATGTGGCAACGAGATTTTATTTTATTTGCTTTGGACAGGCATTGCGTCGTCTGTAGCTGCCAAGCGCAGTTGTGGATCTGCTAGAAAGAAGGCAGGAGGTAAAGGGATTTGTCAGCTCACTTCTCCTTTTGTCCCATTTTATTGCAATATTGTTTTAGCCAGGGTATAGCTTGGCTTGTGCCATAGGCCACCTGGATGCTTTTTAGAAAGCACAACTCATGGGGACCGCTTTAAAGTGGAGCGTGTCAGGCTGTAGTTCTGAGTTTGTTGGAAAAGCTCAGCCAGTGCAATAGAAACCCACCCAAAAGTCATCCTGGAAATTTAATTTTCTTTCAGACAGGGAGACCCAGAGTCTTAGCTGGAAGCTTCTTTTGTTGCTAAAGAAGCACTATTAATTAGAGGCCTTGAGATCACTTAATCCTGGCATTAATCACTGTAGTTTTGTTGCAGCTTTCTTCCCTCTTGTGGAAACCTGCTCCCATCCCATCTTCTGCAACAATAGAATAAACACTGTATCAAAAAATTCCCTGAAATTCCCTGGGAAAAGTGTATTTATTCCAAACACGTGGGAGAGAACATTTTTAGGTGTTATGGCCAGATTCACAAGAACACACACTGAAATCCCATTAATGCGGATGATGCAGAAATGTTCAGCACTGCAGCCTTCAGAAATCGATCCCAAATGACCAAAGTGAGCCCCCCTCAGCTTGCTGGCTGCTGTGGGAGCTTCAAATGGTCCGGGGCTAAAGGAACACAGCCCTAATTTAATGGATAAATAAAAAAAGTATATGTTCTCCCAAGTTTCTGACTTGAAACAAAGCTCACACCGTACACCTTCATTTTTTATTTTTTTTCCATGGGAGTCTTGCTCACAGGCTTACAGAAATAAATCTGAGAATATGCAACCGAAAGGCCAAAAGTAGGAGCCAAATGCAAAGACTCAATGTTGATTATTACTATATAAAACTTGCAAAGCCCAGTCCGGGCTCTTTTAAGAAGTCTAGCCGAGGCTGTGGGAAGTGAGGGGTGAGGAGTATCAGGCACAAAACTGAGAAGCCCCTTTTGAAAATCTGCCTCCTTCCCAAACAGTTGCCATATCCCACTCTCCCCATATGTTGTATGGGTGTAAGTGATTATCTGCTCATTTTCTTGCTTCAACATATGTATTTTATTTAGAGAGACATGACTAATCCCAGCCCCCAGATTAGCTTGTTGTTTTAGTCCTACGGGTTTTCTTAAGTCATAAAAAAATCCTCAGAGTTAGGTAGAAAATTGAAAACAAAGGTTAAATAGAACTTCCAAAAATCATCTGAGGAAATGTTTAAATTAAACCCTTGATTTAACACAGCAGTATTGTGCTGGCAGGAGCAGAGGTTTACCAGTCTAGTTTTATTTACTCAGCTGATTGAAATGCAGAAAAAGTAAACGTCCTGGGTTTGGTGCAGAGAGGAATGACTTAGACTTTTGAAAACGCAAGATTTCTTCTCCTTTGGTAGGAAGAGCTTACGTTACTGATGCAGAACAATAATTTGTAGCAGGTATCCTTTTACTAAAGGAAGATTAATTTGTGCTTAATTCTAGCTATTTTAGAAACAAGGGAAAGTAGGGAGACAATAAAGATTATGTTGTATTTTTCTATTGAGATTTAAACTGGTATATTGGTTTCCAGATCTTTTTCATTTAATCATAAGACACTACAGCTTGGAAATGGTTTGTGATGCCAAAGGGTCTGGAATTGAATATTGCGTTGGGTTCACCCAGGGGACTTGGCTTGCAGAACAGCAGCACTTTAATCCTTCATTACTTCTGGGTTTGCGGTTGCTTGGGAGTGCGCAGCGAGGCCACGGTACAACGAAGGGATCCAGCTCTGGGAGCATGCCCAGCGCAGCCTCTGGGTGCAGAGGGCCCGATCCTCTGTCTTCAGCGTTCTCATTTCCCAGCGAAGTCAGGGCTGAGAGTCTGTGGCAACGTGCAGACTCCTTCTTTGGAGCAGCAAGCAGGGAGAGCAGGTTACGTGCACTCATGCAGCTTCAGAGAGGTGCGTGTGTTGGCATGAATGGTGGAAAAGACGAGGTACAAAAGATTTCAAATGCAAGCTAGTGAATGCAAACACTTACAGGAGCCACAGTGAACCTCTGTTAAACGTGACCTGAAACCCTGACTGGCCATTACCTATAACTTACAATGTTAAATAAAATAGCAGTGCCTGTAAAGAAGGAGCTTTCTGTTAAGATTTTCATACAACCCTACTAACAAAATAGAAAGACTCTGAGCAAGCTGTTCGAGAATAGAGCACTGAAATTTCTTCCCAGCCAGCTGTGCTATATGCAGCATTTTTGGACTTCTCTGACTTTTGGGGGCAGCAGGCTCAGAGCGCAGCACCTCCAGGGATGCCTTTTGGAGAGGATTCATCCCTGGATTCCCACTCTAGTAAAAGATAATATGATCCTAGGGAACAAAAAGAGACCCTGAGCCAGTGTTTTGGTCTGGATAAACTAATGAGAAATGAAGTGTGTGTTTTAACAGTGCTTTGGATGGGCAAGCAGCGTGTTCTCTGTAGCCAGAAGACTTGACAGCAGTATTTTGCAAGGATGACCAAGTGATCTGGGTAGTTCTGAAAATGAGGAAAGCTCTTTCTCTTCCTTGGAATACTTCCCCCTGTGCGAAGTTTAGATGTTAGCTGCAGAGTACTGAGCTGGGCATTAGAAACTGTCTGCCTTGCTTTCCTTATACGGGAGCTCAGACTATGATCTCTGTGTCTCATATGGCCTTGATGCCTGTTGGTCAGCTGAGCATCTCCCTGGATCCTGTGTAAGAAAGCACCATGCTTCCTAGGCCCCTGGGTAGCTCAGTGCTGCTCCTGTACAGCCTTCCTTTGTCTCTCTGCATGAGCAAACTTTGAACAGGCAGCCTAAAGCAAACCCAGAAAATTCACTTGAAGTTGGCACAGAATTAAGTATTTACAAGCTTCCTACCAAGAAAAGATACAGCACATTTATATTTTGCCAGAGTGCAGAGTCTGTGAGCACCTTGGAGACAGAAACCCTGCCGATGCTAAAAAAACATCTGAGATTGCTTTTCTGTTTGGGTGCCTTTTTCACCCAATGCTGTTATGGCAGCATCCGATTTTGTTTGGTGCAATCTGCTGCTGTTTCAGTTTTTCACAGAAGGGTTTGGTTAATATCTGACTGTTTTGGCTTTCAGTTTTGTTGTTTATCTTTGTTTTTTGTAATGGCTTCATTAATGTTGAATGGTGATTGTAAAGCACTGATCTTCCGCTGACAGGTGTCGTCCTTTCTGAATTAAGAAAAAAAAAATCAATCAGCAGTTATTGATTTGAGACAGTGTCCTGGAAGATATTAAATACCTAAGGTCTTTATGTGAACCCATAAATCATGATTATTGTTTTAAAAAGCCATCCATTTTAAGTATTTTGTCAGCAAGCCCTGTTGGTGCTATTTGGATAATACAAATGTGTCTAAAGGCTTTGCTGAATCTGTATCATGTGGAAATAATCAGATATGTGGTTATACATCAGTGTGGTTTGAATAATCATGCCATACCTTTGCAAAGTTAGGAGGAAGGAAATAAACAGGGTAAGCAATTCTTGAGGGTAATTAATTACTTACAGAAAATGAGATGAGCTTAACAGAATTGCTCTTTCCAATTGCAATAACTAAGAACAAATCTCAGAAGGCAGCCCATGATTTCCTCAGATGAGTTGAGGGGGAAAGGGATGATGCTTTGGCAGAAGAAATCAGGCATAGGTTGCCCCAGATCCTGGGCTTGGGCATCATGTAGGGCCAGAGAAGGTTTGGCCTTATTTGTCTGGATAAAATTTTCAGTTACTGGTGGAACTCAGAAGTGTCTTTCCATCTATGTAAAATATCACTTATGCCAGGAGGTGGGACCCCAACCTTAACAGATCTCCAATGCATGTAAAGCCAGGGGTTTCTTCTGGGAACACAGCTGTGACAGGCCCGCTGACTCCTGAGATGGTGGCAGAGGTCTTCAGGGGACTGGCCACCTCCTGTCAAAGATGGTGCAGGAGCCAGAAGATAAGACTTGGAAATGATGACTTGGAAAGCCATGTAATCATTGCCAGCATCCTAAGGCAGGCAATTAAGAAGACGTTTGGCTTCATGCCATCAGTGTGGTAACTTTGTCACGAAACACGAAGGCAAAATCCTTTAAGCACTCTTTTATTGCTTGCAATTGATTTTCCTCACCATGAAGACACTCCTTCACTAATTAGCAATGAACCTGTTTGCTTTATGAGGGGAGTGCTGGACTTTCCAACTCCTTCCTGTAGATCTACAGCAGTTTGATAAATCAATCTTTTCTAATCCTTGAAATTTAAAAAAAAGGAAAAGAAAACAAACATGCCTACTGCCTCATATTGATAGGCTGTGGGGAGGCACAATAGCACGCTTTATTTTGTGTGTCTCTCTCGTACTTGCCTGCAGGAAACGTCTGTGTGTCTGCTTTATTTGCACCATATTAAAATGAATTCCACAGGTCTTTCTGAATGGTTTGGAGGGGGCACATCATCCATCTATTTTTATTTGGGTTTCATCACCCACAACAGCTACTAAAGGTCCTGTCTACTCCCTTCGGCATTTTTGCGCAACTACTCACTTCGGCATTTTTGCGCACTAGCCAAATTGTGTTATTTTGGGGCCCAAGCATTAAATCCATGTACTTACTAAGCCTTTTCCTGCTATTGGAAAGATGGGAAAATACTTTGAATTGTCAAAAGAGTGATAAATTTAGGTTATATAAAGTTAAACCATGAAGGGTTGTATAAAATTATAATACCTGATTAGTGTTTTATCAAAGACCCATTTTTACTCTAAAAGTGGCTCAAAAAGTATGCTTTGTTAAATATATTAAAAAAAAAAAGTAAGTAAACTATTTTCAAAATGTAAGAAGACCAGACATTATTCTTTTTAAATAAGAGCTGAGTAGCTGCTTTTCAATAACAGGCTTTCTCTATTCAGCAGCATTTTAGGACCAATCTGTGTGTGAAGGTAAATTCTTGCCTTACTTTTCCTGCTCTAAAAAAAAAATATATATATATGCTTTAGCAACCAAGGATATTGCTAATCTACATACATGGAAGTGGTTTGCACTGTATAATACAAGTTGCAGATTTTGTCTTGGTATTGGGCTGTTATTGTCTTACTCTGGCAATTTGGTCACTTTGTGTCAAAAGGTACATGTTGGGGGTTTTAAAAGGACAGGCAGAGCAAAAGAGGTTCCTGAGCTCAGGATGCGTTGGTTTAGAAATTCCTTAAGCATCTAAACAAGGGTATAAGTAGCTAATTTTGGCAACTTTTTTAAAAAAGTATTGCTTTGGAAATACCACAGGAATCTAGAAGGTGATATGAACAGTCCTTTCTCATCATTGAAGGAGAAGGTACTCTGGGAAATTAAAAGACATCTAACTGAAATAAGATTTTGAAAGAGTTTTACATGATGTGTAATTAACCTTAAGAAGTCTTTGCCCCAAGGTAAAGTCAGGACTTTTTCAAGATTAGAAAATGAATTAGGTATTTATACAGATTGTTAGACCTTCCACTATCCATCATCTGGGCTGTGAAGAAACACAAGGGAGGTGAGGTAAGATTTTGCAGGGTAAAGGAATAACGCAGCCACTGAAGATCAGCCTTTTAACTTCAGGTATTTGAAAGTGAAGCCCCCACCTAAGCCATCATTCATGTTTCCTCTGCAGTCAGCAGAGAAAAGTATTACTTCAGTGAATGGCAAAGCCTCATCTACCTTAAATGCCTGTTCTGGTAGGGGATAAATTTCTCTTTGGGGGTACCAATCTCCCCTTAACTATGGAAGGATCAGAGTCACATAGTTTAAATTCAGTGGGCTGTGTCCCTTACTGCCAGGAATTGGAAGAATTTATCCAAATCTGGAGAAAGCACTTTAGATCTACTGTCTCAAGCTGTACTAGGCTAGGTTTTCCCGTGATTTCTGCTTTGACTATTATTTGCTTGTACTGCTAGTGCATATAATCTCAGTTTTCCAGTTAGCGGCTCCATTTTCCTGCGAGCTAAGGCTTTCCAAGGCTGTTGTCTTGTCTAAGGGATGGGTTTTATTCATTGCAGATAATGACACAGTATTACTGCAGCACTGATAGGTTTCACAGACTTTACTGGGGGGGGGGGAACATTTGGAGTAATTTTTGTCAAATATGAATTGTTGCTAGTGCAAGAGTTAAGCTGCTTATGACACTTGAGTTGGTAAATTGAAAAGGAATTATTTGTATTTCAGGAGAGATATAAAAGACTAAGTCCTGTGGACCCTATGTGTAGAGATTTGAAGTGTTTCGGAGTTGGGCGTCTTTGAAAATCTCAGTTCTTTAGGCACCTGCTTACTTTGGGCCGTGGGTCCTAGGCACGTCTGGGTTGGAAATGGAGTACAAACTGTTCAGGTCTTTTTGACAGTTTTCTCCTGAGCTGCTTTGAAGTGTTAGCCTTAAGCTAAAAGGCAATCCGAGTTTACTGATTTCGCATTTTGTCTGTACAAAGATGAAACAGAGCCTTAAGCTGCCTGAAAAAAGGCTTATTACAGATCGCTGAAAAACTTTGCAAAGGTCTGGATAGCAGCAACAGAGTGAAAAATTTCCCTAATTCTCTCTTTTTATAAGCTATCACCAGCGACATTTCACCAGTAAATTCTTTACCATGAAACCTGAGTGCTTGTGAACACAGTAATAGAAATTAATTCTCCCCAACATTGCTGGGCTGGGAGCTCCAGACTGTCTCACATCTTCTTCTAATTGAATTGCATCGTGTGGGAGCTGCAGCTGCTGTGGTGCTAGATGTGCCACGAGCACAATGGGAACCTGCCCTGATGGTCTTGCAGGCTGAGTGGATAAGAGGGCAAAGAGGAGCAGAGGGATTTGACCAACATCATGCTGCCCAGGTGGGATGGGCTGGAGGTCCCTGTTGGTGCAGCTGTGGGGGGAGCCTTTTAATGCCAATGGCTTTTCTGTGTTCCTGGTACCCCCCAGATGCATTGCAGATGCAGAGGTGACGCTGTCTCAGCCTATGTTTTGCTAAGCTAAGCCAAAGGAGCTGAGCTTTTCCTTGCTGTGTCTCGGAAGCAGGGACTCAGTTCTCTGTATCAGGTTGCCTCCTCTACACTTGCTTCCTCCTTCCTTCCTGAACCTAAGGTGCTTTGTGCTTTCCCTGTGTGTTTAGATACCACCTTTGAGTGCCCTAGGGTACTTCAGATGCCCTCATGTGGCTGGCAGGTGTGGCACAAGATCCAAGGCGAGCAGCTGTCAAGGTGCTGGCTGATGACCAGAGGGGATTCCTGCCAGGGATGGCAGCTGGGGAAGCTGAAAGGGGGTAGCTGGGTGCTGGAGCAGATCTGCAGGGAGCTGTCAGTGGCTGGGATGGGATGGGGATGGAAGCAGGGAGGCTGTAGGTGCTCAAGCTGAGATAGCAGTGCTTATCTACCAGTGATGTGGGGGCAGCTGCCTTGTCCTCCATGGTGTGTCCTACGTGTATCTCACTGTTCAGAGTGGGATCAGGACAAGCGTTATGAGCGTGGCCAGATCCATCCCATTCAATGACTTTTCTCTCCCTTTCCCAAAGAGCCAAGGTGACCATGCCAGGGCAAAGCTGAGACTGGCAGCATCGCTGCCTCTTCTGTCTCAGCCAAGGACAAGGTAGGGAGAAAAAGGGAATATTTTGCACATGGTAAGATGTGAAACCACCTTCCTCCCACCACAACTGAATTCTGCTCCTGTTAATACTCAGGTGGCCCCTCTGTGGCTTCAGGTGTGTGAATGGTGCAGAAGTTGTCCCTACATGGCTTTAGCCATTGTGAAGAGAAAACACAAAGCCTCATCTGGACATACTTGGTGTCCCTCTCAGTCAGAAGTTACTGCTGAAAATCATTCAGTTTTAATACAACTCTCTAACTCAAGCTGAAATCAGTCCCCTCCAAGTGGAGCGGTTTGTTTAGCGGAGGGTGTAGGTGGCCAGCTTGCCAGTACTGACCGAAGGAGGTCTCAGCAGGGTGGACTGGCCCCAGCCACGTTGGCAGGGATAATGAGATGAACATAGTGAGCCAGCCTGCCTCTGGTACCCATGGTGGCTGCTGCAAGGGATTGCAGGTTCAACAGCTCCATGCCAGGGGGGAGGCTTGGAGGCCTCGGAGTTGGCCTACCCTCCCCACGTGTTGCACATCACCCGCCACCCAGCCACAAAGCCTGTCCCACAAAGTCAGGGACACTCCTCTAGGAAAATTGCTGTGACTAATCTTGTGTCCCTGCAGCAGCAGAAGCTCTTTTTGGGTGGTCCATCTTGGCTGCTTCTTCACTGCAGCAGGCTGTTTTGCACTCTTGCTTGGCAGAGTCTGTCCTTTGTCCTTCCCCATGAAATGGGTCGATGATTTCAAGATGATCCTAATGCCATTTTCTCAAAAAGAAGATAATGCTACAGTCTGGCTTGTAAGTTGGCAACTTGGGAGTTACACTTACGAAAAAGTAAATGGCAATAAAGAGTATTTAAACAAAAAAAAACAAAAAAGTGGAATGCACTACAGCACTGCAGGTGGGGAGTGCTGGAGGCACCCTGAAGTTTTGCCACCTGAATGCATGAGACCTTTCCATGGTGGCTACGCTAGAGTTTTAAAACCCATCTTCTTCAGAGATACCCATGATTTTTAAAAGAGATTCTGAAATCAGTTGACAGTTGTGTGATTGGAGCCAGGAGGGCTAGCTGCAGCTCGCAGCTGTTGATGCTTGCTTCTGTGTAAACCAGCGTCCTTGGTTGCGTTTCAGTTCCCCAGGGCAGTGAGCCAGGCTGGCTGGTATGTGCCAGGCACACCGATGCCAGTCCGTCTTTGGTTTTGGTGATGGCTGGTGGGAGAGGGAGGGGAACTAGCAGTAAGCTATATTCTGTATGTTGTTATATTTCTAATGCTGGTGTTCTTGTCTTTATGTCTACGCATTCTTTAGCTATGAGGATAACAGACCCTTCATCAAGTAAGAATGACCTGAATAGCTGATAAATTTCATTTATCAGTGTGGTCTCATGAACCAGCTGTCAGATCAATCTTGAAAAATCATTAAAGCTTCTGTCATTTGCATTTAAGGCAGAAGAGCAAACTGCAGGAAAACAGTCAGGCATACAGCTAACATGCAGAGTAAATGTGCTGCATATGTATTGCCAAACAATTGTCACCTTATTGGCTTTATATTCTTTGATTGGACATTACTTGAATTCAAGGTGAATGTTCCCAAGTTAATCCTGTGTAGTACAGACTTGCTATACCAATCGCAACCCTCTGGTCCACTGTGCTCTGTTAGAGAGAGTGCTTTATGGTAATAAAAACACAGAAGTAAATTTTCAGAAAGGTGCATGGATGGTAATCACCATGACTCCCATTCTAGTTAATGGGATCAGTGCAAGCAAATCTGTGTTTCGTGCATTGGAGCCTGTCTCCTTACTCACTGGAGTACCTAATTGTACCTAATTGTAAATCTCTGATTTTCAATTACACCAAAACATGGGTGGTTTTGTTTCTTTGTTGCTATTAAATTGCACTACAGAAAAGGAAAGCTGTGAAAAAGCAACAGCAAGTCTGTACAAAGAGCAAAACAAAACCCACAAAACTGCACTGAAAAAAAGTGCAAAAAAAGCCAAAAATGCCTAGAAATTATGTGCCTTAGGGCATCTGTGCTTTTTCTCCTGCAACCAAAAGTAACGTGCAGTACCATGAAATAGAAACAAATCAACTTTGCAGTAGACTTTCAGTTTGTTCTTCTGGTGAAGAGTCCTTTGTATTCATTCTTGCAGCATCATTCCCATGTTCCCTTTCATGGCTTGGTTCTTTTTTTTTTTTTTTTTTCTGTGGATATAGGATGGAGCTATTCATAGTAATCTCCACACCCTCTTTTATCTCCAGGTCTTGGTTTCTGAAGCACAACACTGTAACGCATGCGGTTTGCTCTGTTGAGGGTCTTCTAACCCACAGGTTCCTTTCCATCACTGAAGTTGGCATATTTCTGCTAAATAACTCTTTTGCTCCTGCACAGCTCTGCAGCCAGAGGCTGCCTTTGCTTCAGAGCAGAATAGTTTTCTGATGTCCTGGGAATATTTCTTAAAAGACTCTGTATGTGCAGGAAGCTTTTAGTCATGGAGGATAAGAGAAGGGAAGGAAAAAAGAAAGTGTTATTCACTTCATTTGTTGTTCTTTTTTTAAGGGAAAAAAAAAGGTATTTTTTAAATTAGCGTGCAATTAAGATGATAATGTGCTCTCACTGATGGTGGAATCTCAGGGCGAAAAGTAAACCAAGTGGCTGAAGCTGTAAACTTTATCTAGTAAAACTTTATCTAGTAGCTACCTTTCTGAAGGATTTGGAGAGTGCATTTTCAATTTGCATTGTGCTAAATATTTATTAGCAGGATTGACTGGAAATGCTTCAAAGGAGCTGTTCTGGTCTGCTAGATACATAATAGTGATTTTTAAAGAACTGCCTTAATAAGCGGTTACCTTAGGGAGCTCTTCTGGTTGTGTGGTTAAATAATACATACTTTATAAAATTCAGTGGAAGTCTTAATGCTGTATTTTCATTCTGATACCTAAAGAAAACAACAACACAGAACATGAATACAACATCCTTATGCTTCTGTTTGTGACACGCACTGGTAAAAGGAAAAGGATTCAAGACTGCAGCTGTCATGGAGTCTCCACAGTGGAGACTGTCTGCTTGACCTCTGCAGGACTTATTTTTCCCCAAGCTGCTGCTGCTTCATCTTTCTCCCCCTTGCCCCACGCTGTGCTAAGCAGGTGGGAGATCAAATATGGCCAAACCCTGGCCAGGTTTCTATAAGGCTGAAGTGGCTTAGAAAAGTAGGCAGGTCCTTGTCCCGGAGAGAGCTTCTGCAGCACCCCAGGCTGCTTTGGGGCAGACGAGGAAGCAGTGGTGCTGGCTGGCTGCAAGCGTGTCTGCTTTGGGGAACCGAAGGGTTAAACGGTGAGGAAGGGGTGCAAAGATTGGATGTCATTGCATTCATTTTTATGTTGTTACACCTAATGATACCAGGGGAAGACAGAAAAAAATCAAGACCTTGAGGGAAAGGGCAGAGGAGTGCT
Organism: Falco naumanni; assembly: GCF_017639655.2. Lineage (NCBI taxonomy): Eukaryota > Metazoa > Chordata > Aves > Falconiformes > Falconidae > Falco > Falco naumanni. The sequence goes on from NC_054054.1 coordinate 64,636,029, forward strand.
CACGGTGCTGCTTGCTACACACTTCCTGCTGTGCTTCCCAGCTAGAAGGTGGCTCTCTCCCCTGCGCAGGGCCAATTCCTTTAAAGCTGTAGGTATTTTAGCATGTGGAAACTAGGGAGATAGCTAGGAGCAGGACCCAGTTTCTGTCTTGATTGTCACACTTCATCTTCTGTCCTGGTATTGGAAGAGCAGTCTCTGAGAAGTTAAATTAGCAGATGACTAAATGTTATTTAGGAGGGTAACATGGAATACTTCAGCCATCCAAGCAGGGCTTCCAGCTTTCCTGAAAGCACACTTTAAAAAATAGCATGCAGCAGCCATCCCATGTCCCCAGCTCTGTTCAAGCAGAAACTGCAGGGTACCCATATTTGCTTGAACAACATTTGGGGCCAAGCAGTGGCTGCACTCCTACTTCCTGCTTCCGTCCTGGGATGGAGCAAACCATAGTCTTAGTTTTGCAGCTGATGTGAAGGGTTGCCCTTCCTTTTCTCCAAGCACAAGTGTGGCAGCAGCTACTGTTTTAGCAAATGTGGTGTATGAGCGTCTATATGTGTATATGTATTTCCACTCATGGCAGCATGGAAGAAGTGTGAAGCAGCATTGCAGAGAGCCTCCTTGTGTGGAGCTGATCTGGCAAGTGGTGAGGGCTTGTCCGCATGCTTGTAGTTGTCTATCTGGCTTACAGGCATATGGGAGACTAGCTAAAATGCAGCAATACATGTGTCTTGGTGTTAAGCATAAAGAAACTAACCCAGCTGGCACTTCTGTCCCAGTGGACTTCAAGAAAGGTGAAATTTAGCGTTGTTGTTTCAGTTGCTTTATTTTCTTTTCCTGCCATTTGCAGAAATAGCATCTACATGTCATTTACATACACGCTGCTTTTACATTACAAAAAAAAAAAAAGATACATTGTGGTTACAAATATGCTTTTTTATGATAAAAATCTATACTCATAACATTTCCATTTCTGTATATTTCGTCAAGCCTGAAGATTGTAAACTGCATCCAGCTTGAAGACAAAACTCCCTACAACTCATTTTGATATGCTATTTACTTTTTTGCTAAAACCACGGGCAAAGCCTTTCTGCTTGTAAATGTGTGCTTTCTTTTGTTGATGAAAAACCAATCCCTTTTTTTTTTTTTTCTTTTTTTTTTTCTTTTTTTTTTTTTCTTTTTTTTTTTTCTTTTTTTTTCTCCTAACAGGTCCTGGGTTATAGGTGCAATAGCCCTACTCTGCCTATTAGGACTGACCTGGGCATTCGGACTCATGTATATTAATGAAAGCACAGTCATCATGGCGTATCTCTTCACCATATTCAATTCTCTGCAGGGAATGTTTATATTCATTTTCCATTGTGTCCTCCAGAAAAAGGTAAGACAGACGGTTTCCAGCGGCAAGAGCTGGTAGCGGGGTGTTTTGTTGCCTAACAACCGGAGCTTAACATCATCTGTGTGCCCTGAATTTGTCTTGCGCAGATTTATCTCCATGCACCTAATAAGGGTGGTATTTAGACTGGAAACCGGCAAGATGCAGGGGAATGAGGTGATAACGAAGATATGTGGCAGTGGCATTTCAGCAGCCGGGGTGCTAGTAACAAGCACGTTGGAAGCAAGGGAAAAGGCAGCTGGCAGTTTACAGGGCTTTACGGTAGTGAACCTGTAAAAGAACTTTTAACGTCCAGATTCTGTTTTCCCATATGCCAGTGTGAGACAGGATTGACTCCATGAGTATCTGGAGTGTCCTCGTGTGGCTGAGTGCTCACAGCAAAATGAAGCTTTACATCCTTTCTCATTTGCAATCCCTGCAGGAAATCACCCCTCTCTATAGCAGCATGTATGGGTTGATGCTATATAGCGGGGGCTGCTTGCCCTGCTTTTTTAAGAACTGAAGGACCTGTGCTCTGCAACATTTCATTAGCCTTTGTGTTGTTTGGTCCTAATGTGGGCTTTTGGAAATCTTCCTTAGAGCAAGCACAATAAGTGCTTCTTGGTGGAACTTGGAAGTATGTCCCAACTAACGTTTGCAAGGTAACAGTGGAGTAACTTCGGTAAACTCGGGGCAGGGGGGAATAACAAAAATCTCTATATGTGGATGTAGATCAAACTTACAGCCTCTGACAATCAGTAATAAATAGTAAACATTTTTAAGAACCATTTTATACTCCACTGAAATTCAGTAGTTCACAGGTCTCCAACTCCACATGTCTGCTGATATCTATGCACATCTTGGTTTCAAAGCGCAGTTTCTTTATCTAAATATAGGGTGAAGAGTTCATGCACGGATACATCTGGTTCCCAGTTTCTCAGTGTAACCAGTGGTTTTTGTGAGAAGTGGCTTAGTGGGTAAAGTCAGGGCCGTGTTGAGGTCTGTTCTCTATCCAAGTGCCCTGGGATTGCTCCTGTTTCCCACATTTTCCTATACAGGGAAAGGACATCTGACGTATGAAGATATAAGCAAAATTCATCATAACAAGTGAGCTCTGCAAGCGATGCCTCTGGAAGGATCTGCAGAGCTGTGCAAAAATGTCATTCTTGAAACCAAAGGAAGACTTTTGGTGTTCAGATTTGTGTCCTTGTCATTTAATCTCAAATTCGCGTATGTTAAAAAGCTTAAAAGCTTTATCTATATGCAACTACCTACTGATGATCCCAAAACTTTCAGCAAGAAAGTTCCCAGGCAAGATGATCATAAGAATGTAGGAAGCATCACCGTCACTAGTGAAACCTGCAGGTGCCTCTTTGCAAAGGAGTTTGAATTTCTGCACCGTTCTCACTGGTCCATCCTCCTTCCTCCAATGCACCTCACAAAGGCTCAGTCCCTAGCCTGCCATCTCACAGCAACCTCTTTGGCTGTCAGGGTGCTCACGCAGTGTGGAAGAACCATTCTTTTTTCTGTCTCAAGCTAGTTTACACCCTTAAACCATCACTGATGATTGTGGCATTGCTTCTGATTTATAGCTGCATAGAGGGAAGGAGAATGCAGCTGCTAACGTGCTGCGGAGTGGATGCATCTCTCTGACCCAAGAGCTGAGGAAAGAATTATTTGAGGAGAAAAACCCCAAACATTTCCTTTCCTATCTGTCATGGACTAGAAAATCAGCAAAAGATGCAGAGAGGCAAGCAGTGGGTGGCTAATTAAAGCAATTGAATTATTTTCTCTCAGCAAAGGATTGATTAGGCCATCGAGCATATTGGGCACTCATGATATTGTGTTTGTCTTGAGCACTTAAGGAAGAGCCTAATGAAAAAGCAGTAATTTGCTATTTAAGCACTTGTTTCATAGTGTTTTGAAATGCTCATAAATAGTCTGGCAAAATTTCACAGCTAACCGTGTGCTTCAAGGAACCTCAGCTGGTGTTTTGGAAATGCATGGGGGGGTTGAGGGCTTCTTTTTGTCAGTGGGCAATGTGACCTGCTTTTGGCTTTTCAGTACAGTCTGCTCATTGTCAGTCTTGTCACAGCTGGGTTTCTGGGTGTTGCTGCCCATAAAAAGTCACACCTGAAGTTCAGTCAAAGCATAGATCCTACCCTGGCTCAAGTCAGTGTAGTTCCCCCGCAGCAAAGGAGGTGGCCCACCTTTACTCCAGGCAAGGAGTTGGCCCGGTTTGACTGCAGTGCCCATTTAAAACATGACGGGCTTGCACGGTCCTGTGGGAAAGCAGGCTCCAGCCTGTGCACTGGGAATATAGTCTCTAGAGCTGCTGGCTGTACAGTTTCCTCGAGTTTCTACTGCAAGAAATAATTGAAAAATAATAAAAATAAAATCAATAGGTCTTACATTTCTTTTGGAATTTTTCTTCTTAGTCCCCTGCCAGAAGCCATAACTTTTAGTACCTTGATGAGCCAATATGCTAGTTTATATCAAATCTATGAGGATATTAATTTTCAGTCATAAATAGTGTATCCTCAGTTTCTCCTGTGCTTGTTTGGTGTGCCTCAGAGGAGGCTGCCACTGTCTGGTGTCAACAAGCAGCTTTGCTGCATAAAAGCAATCCCTTACACCATTGTAAATGGTGAGCTCATGTATCGAGAGCATTCAGCTGCACGGTGTGATAGGCTTCTTCCCCACGTACTGCAACAGCTGTTGTTTTAATGAACCCCTGAGGAAAAAATCAGAGGCTGTGATGAAAATTGGAAGGTGGTGGGTTGGAGGAAGAGCTGCTCGCTAACCACCTTTGCTCTTCCCTTGGCCAGGTACGTAAAGAGTATGGAAAATGCCTGCGCACACATTGCTGTAGTGGGAAAAGTACAGAGAGCTCTATCGGCTCAGGAAAAACCTCGGGGTCACGAACACCTGGAAGATATTCCACAGGCTCACAGGTAACCCGCGCTTCTTGTCCATGCCCCAATCCTTTGCACCACTGCACTGATGCCTTTCGCAGCTATGCTGGGAGGGGAGCTCTTTTCAGCACCGAAGGACCTGCCGTAGGGCTTGCCCCAGTGCACCTGCAGAGACTTCCCACCCTCTCCGACCTGAATTCAACATGATGGCTTCCCTTGGGATGCGATTTGCAATTAATGTCTCTCCAAGAACTTTCTAAATAATTGTGATGGGAACATAAATCCAAATTTGCCTTCCAGAGGCAGGTGGGTGGTCATCACCTGAGCTGTCCTGCCCACTCTCCATGGGAATCAGGAGCTGGGACCATGTCAGCTATGCTACATCCCAGTATGTCCTTTAATCATGAGCTGAGGGTTGTTTTCACCACTATAGCCATGTACAGGAGTAATGCTGTAACAACCAAGTATTTTTCTTGCTAGAAAAAAAAAACCTGCAAGAGTCTTGCAACAGTCTTCAAAGTGAAAGGGCTTTCTTTCTGGCATTCGGCGGTTTGATCAGTTCTTTGCCTCACTCAATTTGCCTTAGTTTATAGATCTTTTAGGAGAATCCATTGGGTTCAGATTATCTTATTAAGTTGCTGGATTTGTTACACTTGGGTCACCTGAAAATTCACATTTTGTGTAGTTTGTGCAGTTAGTAATTTTGAGGGTAACTTGTACATACAGATGCAGATTTATGGACGAACAGTTCATATAAAATGAAGAAGCCTACTTCTTAATCAATAGAAACCAAACACAAATTTATCCAGTATTACTAATGGAAGTAATTATACATGACAGTTCCACTATTAAATTATGAAAGACATGCAGCGAGTAACAGTTTATAACCTCCCAGGAAAACCTAATTTGCGATTTATTTCTTGGAGCAAATTATTATTTATTTTAAGCATTTTTCAAGATGTCGTCCAAGAGCTCCACTTTGGCATGTATGTAGGTCTGGGTGTTACGCAGGGCAAATAACAGCAATAGAATATGGAGTTTCTCTCCAGCTGGCTGTCACATCCCACAGTAATATCCAAAACACACTATATCCAGCAACATTTTGGTGGCCGATTTGAAAGCCTTTGGGCTTACATAACCTAGCTACAGGGCAGGTGCCATCCTCTCTGAGAAGAGTTGACTTAATGGGCCCTTCCTCTTGGCAGTCTCAGCGCAAGAAACCAAACCCTTCTGAGGGTGAACTGAGTCTCCTGGCAGTCGTCCTGTCATGGCAGGTGAGGTTTGAGGTAGGGGAGATTATTTTGCCTACAGGAGCTTGTCCTTGGAAGAGTGGAAGTTCCTGAGACCTATTGTAGGCAGGGAAAACCTCACACAGGTGATGGAGAGTGGATGGAGATCAGTCTGAGTTGCTGAAAGTGTCTGACTTCTAACTTCTGAACAAATCCCACGATGAGGAAATCTCCTAAGATTCTTTTTTTCTCTGAAAAGCATGTAGGAAACAGAATTAATCCACAATGGATCATGTCAAAGACATACAGTAGATTAAATGTCCAGGTGAAAAAAAGCGCATGGGCCTCATGTCACACCGTGTTTCCCTTTATAGAGGGCTAACGCACGATAAAGAGATGCCGTTACTACGTAGTTAATGAGTAGACTAGGACGCACTTTTCAGCTGTGACCACATGCGTAAGCCCTGGAAGATCTCCCATGGCTAAGATCCCACTATGTGAAGTACTGGATTTTTAGCAATTAGGAAAACCATGATCTGTCACAGTGTGAACCAGCCTTCCCAATCCCCCAGACTGCCCGGTACCGCTTTCACACAGCCATGGGATATGTCCATCATACTCTGAGAGGTGAGGTGAGGGAGAGTTTCCCCTGCACACCTGGGTTCCCCAGTCATCTTCACACAAGGATTGTGGTTGAAGTACTCGCAGGATGTGTATTGGCTGATTTTTTGATCTTTTGCAAGGTCTAGTTGGGGAGGAGCAAGACAGTAGCATAAAAGCCACGGAGATAGATACTCCACAGCATATTTGAGAAACAAAACAGAAGGCAAACATATTCAGGACACTTTCCCCAGCAGCAGAAGGTATACCACAGATGGGAAAACCATAACAGATTTTTCAGTAGGGATTACAGAAGTCATTCGTTTGGGTGGGATTTTTTTTCCCCCCAATATTCCCCAAGATGGATAGTAGCTGTAGAAAACTCCTGTTCATTCAGGAACACCAAGACAAAGATCAAGTCTCCTGTTATACTTCCTAAGAAATAAGACACCAGCTATCTGAGATAGTACAGGAAGCATGCATGCTTCTGTGTGTAAGTTATTTTTCTGTTATTTGGGGCTGTATTGGTAAATCTGTAGCTTGCAGGGGTCAAGGTTTTTTCTTATGATTTCTGTTGCTTTTTTTAGTGAAAATGTAAGCAATCCAATTATGCACTTCTTCTCTGAGATAGGCATTTGTGTTATGGAGTTAGGCAGTCAGGGTCTGGCATGCATGAGGCGGGTTATAGCAAAACAGCAACCGCTTGCTTACAGCTGGCTAGAAACAAGTCTCATCCTGATCTAGACATACCAATAGCCATCTTTAGTGAGGCAGAAAGAAACCTATCTGCAGCTGCTAAAAATTCATTACCTGCTGTGGTTCAATCCTTCTTCAGAGCCGGATTCGTAGGATGTGGAATGACACAGTTCGAAAGCAGTCCGAGTCTTCCTTTATTACTGGAGATATAAACAGTTCAGCTTCACTCAACAGAGGTAATTATGAACTATTTTTCATATCTCTAACTCTTGTGATGGCTTTAATGAGTCTGGAATGTGTTGCCCCTTTCCCCCACTCGCCCCTCCTCCTCACCTTGAACGGCACTGGACCCTGTTCTCCTGCATAAGAAATGTTACAGTGATAACTGGGAGGAGGTTTTGTGGTGGTGGTTGCCTTCTTTTCCTTTTCTTTCTTTATTTTTACACATGCATTTTCAAGAGTTGTCATTTCTGGAAGGAGGTTAGGAGAAGCAAAAGAGATAAAAGTAATGAAGTTGAAAAGAAATCTCCCTTTTCCCTCAGCAAACTGCTTGTGCCAGAAGCTGCTGAGGCATCAGGCCCATTGCTGATGGTGAAAATGGGCCGTTATGGCACTGTAAAGCCTGTGTTAAGCATCACAGGAGTCCTGATTGTCCTGGGTATGTAGTAATGCTGTCATCTTTATGGAAGCAAAAACGAGCAGCAGAGCATAGACATAAGAAAAAAACTGTGCTTGGTACAAAATTGTCTGCATTGGTGTTAACGTACCTAGTTTGAAGAGCTGACTGATGTGAACTTTATAGACATCTGTGGAGGAAAGGCTATCAGAAAAATATATGCCAGAATGTGGTGCCTGGCACAGGAGGAAATCTGAACAGCTTTTTTTAAAAAAGGCATTTTCAGGGAGTTGCAGGAAAGCAATGGTAATGCCACAAAAAGAGCTTCAGAGACTGTTTTATTTCTTTTTCAGTATAATTACTTTATGGCTTAGCCTTGAGCAACCAGATGCAAAATTCTGTTTGGTGTATCTGCCCAGTGTGTGCTGGAATTAAGAGGGGGTAGAATTGGGGATTACTGGGCCCAGCTGTTCTCTCATGATGGTGAAAATAAAAAATATTTTCAGTCCTGATGACTGGACTGCAAAGCTCAGCTGAGAACTGAGTTGGAACTTTGGTTTGGTTCTTATTCAGTCTTTATTCACCCAAAATTCCCACTGATTTTAGGGTGAGTTTTGCCTGGGGATGGGCTTGAAGGATTTTGACTGTGCCATTAGTAATATTGACTGCTGAGTGCTGGGGAACGGGGGGTATGCGATTCAGTTCTCTGCACGTTAAATATATCACCCAAATCCGTGCAAAGGGGAAGGCAGTGCAGTTAACACGGAGATGTACCTTTCTCTCTCCACCCCCTCTTGTGGGTTTTGGGCTGGGATGTTTTAACTTTGTGCTGAAGGTTCATTAATAAAGAGAGCTATAAGATGCCGTTACTGCAAATGCCTGATTTAACCACATGTGTTGCCCTCACATCTGTCTTTATATCAAAGACTGGAGAGCTACAGCCAGACTTCTCTGGGGATAGTTTGGAGGGGGATCAGTTGTTGCACAAATGTTACAGCAAGAACCACTGTTTCTCTTGGCCATCCATCGCTCCATCCCAGCAGCAAACTAAAATGTGTTTTGCATGAAATGTTCACTCCCTTAGTTAGTGCAGAAGTTGATTTACTCTCCAACGCAGCTGGGGCTACAAAGGGAAATGCTTTAGCAAAGAGGATCTTCTGGGCTTGTCGGCAAAGGGCAGGCACCTCTCCTTTTTCATATTAGGCTTTTTTTCTGTGCAAAGAAGGGAGTATGACCATAAATTGGGAAAGCTGTGAAGAGGTTTCACGTGGGCAATCTTCATCCCAGTGTCGTGAGAGCCTGTTACTAGATGTGCCTGTTATTTAAAGGTCAGCTGGGAAATGAACTGCTGGAGTAGGCATCTTCAAAGTGGATTTCATCCAGCTGTTTTCCTTGTGTAACATCAGATGAGGTGAATCACCTGAAGGGCCTGAATCTCTCCACTGACTACAGAAGCAGCCTGATAACTGTCTCGGAAGGGGAGCCTTTTGGGTGGGACACTTAAGTGACTTGAATAAGTTGTCCTATTGTACAGGGGCATCCTCCGTATTTTTCACACAGGCAGGCACAGTACTTGGGTTTTTTTTTCTTTTCTGGTAGACAGAAGTATCTGCAAAACGGAGGTTAAAACATTTATTTGGGCAAAGCAGCAGGTGGTCAGTTCTGCTAGGAAAATACACCTGACATCAACAGTAATCCCAACTGCATGGGGCCTGAGATATTTCACACTTTATCCTGTTTATTCAGGCGGAAAAGAAATGTTCATGGTCTTAGGGTTTTGCATAGAATGCAAGCTGGTTTTTTTCTGTCTCTCCAGAGAAAGCTGCAGCCTGAATAGACCAATGGGACAATGTGGTTTTCACAGTTCTTGTCTTCGTCTTAATATTTTAATACATATCAAGCTTTGAAGGAGCTGTTTCATTAATGTTTTATTTACAAGTGTGCAATAAAAGCTCAGAGGAATCAAGAGTGAGCCTGGAATTGCCCAAGGTTGATAGAACAGGCTCGCGTACCTGTTCAGAAGTCCCTCTCCAGCCATCCCAGCCTAGATACCTTTCTTTTGAAAGTGTCTGTATTTTCCCTAATTGAACGTCCTTTGTGCACTGGTATTTTCCCCAGAGCCTTCAGACACTGGCCCCCTTTCTAAAACAGGGATAAAATGATACTTTCCCCCCAGAATCACCCCATCCTCCAGGTCCTGGCCCAACTCTACTTTTCCATGTCCTGGGCCAGCACCGAGTTTCCATGTTTCTGTCATGGGAGCAGAAAGCAGTGAGACATCCTCCAACTAGGGTACTTTCTTATTTAAGTCTTTTTTTCAGTGATCACATTCATAGTACTCACAGTGCCTTGCCACTTAATAACGACCCAGGCAAGACTGCGCTGTCTGCATTCCTGTATGATGACCAGGATCTCTCTATACTATCCTATCCCCTCTTCTTCCTCCATGAAGCTCCTGGGCATCAGTCTGGAATATCATGTCTGTGTTAGTGTATCCCTCCTTTAGACATAACTATGTCTTTTTTCTGATTTAGCAGATGTTGCACTGCTCGTTGCTTTTTCCAGCTCCAGATCCTCTTTTAGGTACTACCCCCTGCCCCAAAGTGATTGGCCATACTGTTATTTTTCTTATTGTCATTTATCATACCAGGAATTTTGGGCATAACCCCAAACTTGCCTGTCATAATGTGCTTTGTAATAAAAACTATACTCACTCTTGACTCCTAAGACGTACAAGACCATTTCAGATATTTCCTGAAAGTAATGTCTAATTATGCATTAGTCCAAAATGTTTCAGGCTTTGTTTCTCCTTGTTCATTATGGCTTAGTAATGGTGTAGATGTGAGGTTGTTGTACCACTAAAATCAGGAGGAAAGGAACATAAATTGACCATGGAATTCCTCTTCTACTGTCAAATGAAGAGAATGCCAGTCCACCCCATGGTCATGAACTCTGTTTCAGGAAGCAGTGGAATTCCTGCTCCCTGCACACCCACTCCACACCCTTCCCCAGTTCTTTGCACCATAGCTCTAGCTGGATGTTTCTGCTATCTATTTCACATTCAGCCTGTGCTCTGCATTTCTTTTCCCAGTGCTGAAAACTTGCAGGGGTGTAAAAGCTGAACGAGACTGGTTACCTTGGCAGAAAAACCTTTTGTTTGGTGTAAGTGGTCGTGATGCAGGCACTTGGATACAGTGCTAAAAAACTGAACCAAATGGTATACATGTAGGATGGACTGTTTGCTAAAACTGACTACTTTGAAGACTGAAGAGTAGAAGGTATGAAGGGTCTTTTGTGTTAGGTTCATGAGGAGAAAGCGGAGCAGATGACTGCTTGGTTGTAACAGCAAATTTTTCGGTACTTGGGCTAAGGACAATTTTTAAAAAGAGCTAGAGATTAAAAGCAATTAACAGCATTACTGTTACTCCAATTCTGCTGTACTAGTGCTTTGGTAATTTAATCGTGGACCTGTGCTGTACCTGTGGAAGCAGCGAGGGAAATCAGAATGTCTCTCAGCGCAGTGATGATAGAAAGTGGAGTGGTTTGCAGGGGACTGCTATAAGCGTGAGCACTGCTGGGCTCTGATGGTGCAACATGGGCCCAAGCTTTGGGTATATACAGGTGGCCACCTCAGGAGAATGAGGGACAGGTCTGTTTGCACCTTCGAAGCGTTACTGTCAAAAAGCACTTGGATAGCTCAGACAGCCTTGCAAACAAGCAGTCATAGCCTGAAACAGCAGTGTGACTCCAGCCTATTTTTATCCATGTCTTAGGTAAGAGGTAATACAGTAATTACTGTCTCTCTTTGGATATGAGACAACTGGGAGAGAAAATAAATCAATGTGAACTATATGGTACTTTGTTACCTTTCAGGGTTTCAAGTTGGGTAGGAGGTGATATTTATTTATTTTTTTCCAGAGGAAAAATGGAAGTTATCTGTTAAAGAAAGGATTGTTCTTTATTTTGGTGAGGCTTGTGAGCAGCAGAGACAAAGAAGAGTTTGTCACTGATAAGAGGCAGTGCTTTGTTATAGGAAAATGCACTGACAGAGCTATGTATATACATTCAAGTTAGCTGGTAAGGGGAGCTATATCTTCATTCATGGCAAACACTTGGTGTAGCTTAATGTTTTTTCCCCTCTTTGGGGAATTAAATGGACTAGGAGTAAAGCCACCAGACTTCTTTGAAAATAGAAAGTACTCCAGAAGTCTGCTATGTCGGTCCAAGTGCTGTGATGCTCTGAGTCTTGGCTTACAAACTAGACAGCAAATTTAATAGTTTATTCCAATAACAGGCTTGCTGTACAAACGTGGACCTCTTGTCTTTTGGCTATATGCATATATGTGCTATGTCTCCTCAGCCCCAAAGCACATCCTCACCACCCTCATCCGCAGAGGTCTCCTAGAGGGATTTCTTGGCGGTCTACATTGCTGCATGACTTGTCTAAAGGACCAGAAAGAGCAGAGCTGTTTCATGAGGGAGAAGAGCTAGGACCTGAGAGGAAGTCAAGCACTAGCACACCCTCACTGACAGGACATGGTCCTGCAGGGACTTAAGCCAGCAGGCAGACCTGGGTGCTGGTATCAGGGTCCATCCACAACCCTGGACAAGGTGAGAGGATGAACCAGGCCCAGGGTCCAGCCCAGAGCAGCAGGAGATGTTGGCAGGCAGGGCTGGAAACTGGGCTACAACCCAGGTTCGCGGTCCAGCCAGGAGACAGACACAAAGCAAGGACATGGTGCCCAGGGCTGAGTAGGGAGTGTGGGTGCCTGGTGGGTCTCATCGGGGTCACTAAGGCTTATGGGGGTCATCAGGACCTGGACAGCTGGTGCAGGATTGGAGCCCAGGACCTCTGGCAGGGTCTGTTCATGAGGGAGTGTGCCCTTGCCAGCAAACCCCATCAAACAGTCATCACAAAGCCCAAAGATCCCCAGTATTGGCACACCAGATATTATTCCTGGCTAGGAAAGCTGTATTCAGTCCCTGTTTGTTCCCATGCAAATGGGCTGAAATGGGAAATGGAAATGAGGGTATTGTTTGTCCCTACCCCTTGCTTTTTCTTCCCAAATGCATGTGTCATTGCATGTCTCAGCTTCTAAGTAGCACTCCAGAATAAATACTTGATTTCCCTTTGCTTTATTATTTCTCCCCTGCGTTTTTATATCAACCACAAAAACTTAATCTGAAATGTACACAGGAAAAAGGGAAATTATTGCTACTGTTTTCAGAGATAATCAGTTTAATGTCAAATTCATGTGGATTTCTTCATAATGAACAGAACAAATTGCCTTCAAATTCAAACAGTGGGAATCTGAGTCAGAGAGGAAAATTAAAATGAAGAACATTAATATCCTGATTTCTAACCCAACCGAGACCTGATTGTTTCCTAAATGAAATCTCCCATCAAATTCCTCCCACCCACCCAAAAATATAAATAAGCTGTGATTTCCAGGCTGAAATCGTATCTGCACTGTTAACTCAGTGGGGACGACTGTGTGTGTTGCAGGGAGGGTGAGTGAAGTTTTAAATTATCTTCAGGTGGCCATATTATCCTGCATTTTTAGGAAGCAGTTATTTAGAAAACACAGTAGAAGGTAAAATTCTTCCTTTAGTAGGAGACTGTCACTCCAGAGGACAGGAGGTGTGGGTTAGCATGGGGGCACTGCAGTGAGTCAGGCTTGGATTCCTATCCCCAAATCTTCCCTTCCTGCCCAGAGACAGGGACTGCTGGATATGCCTGTGTTGCGAGATGAAGATGCTTCAGTTTAGCTGTCTGCAGGGGTGGTGGATCATTGTCTGGACTTAATTTGGCAATAAAGCAGTGAAAACAGGGTAAAGTTTGGTGTGGCTAAAAGGAGAGACCAGCAAAGGAGGAGAAAAAAAGAAAAGGAGAAAGCAAAATGGAAAAACGAAAATCAAGTCAAGATTCCCCCAGGGATCTCAAACCCCATCCCCAGTACACTTAAAAGAGCAATTGCTGCTCATTGTAGCCCAGTTGTGATGCTGACTCTTTGCTGCCGGTGCCTATATTAAGCAAAGAGCAGGTGGAAATTTGGACCATGCAAGCACTAGTGTTGTCATGCATCAGTCCTTCTCAAGATGCTTGTTCGCTCCTTGATGGATTGATGTGACCGGCATGACAGTCAGATTTCTACTGAATTTATGTTGCATATAAAACAAAAAGCAAGCAGCCAGACTCTGGGAGAGGTAGAAACGCCTCTACTCATCTTCATAAGATGTTCAGAGGGCGCCATCAACTGATCTGTCACAGTCTGTCTAAATGCTTCTTACCTGCTCTGAGTAACACCTGTGACTTTTCATGGGGCTTAAAGATATTAGAGAATAAATGCCTTCTCTGTTTTGTTTCCATTTGTTTTCTCTTTACTGCTCTCTTTGGCAGCAAACAGTGCCTCAGCTTCTCCTATGAAGTCAGTCAGTTTTCATGTCATTTTCAGAGATGGTTTTATGGTGTGGGGATTTCTTAAATTTTAAATTAGCAAGTTGTAGCTGTACGAACATGCACATTGGCAAGCAGAGTTAGTGATGACCACTGCAATTTTTGAACACATTTTCAAGTTTGCCAGATCCCTTTTTTTTTTTTTTTTTTTCTTTTAGTCTTGTTCCTGTTGTGGTACCGTGTTAGGCAGGTTCAGCACAGTAGATTCCCAGGATGTTGAAGGTGCTTGTGGTTGCTTTCCTTGTTCATGAATGCATCTGCAGATACCTAGAGGGAACTCACTGAAACTCACGCAGGTATAAAAATGCTTTGCATTCTTGGTGTTTTTTTTCCTGAGCACTAAGCAGTTACAAAATAATTGGACCAAAGCAATATGTCTGTCTTCTGCAAACACTTTGCTTTTGTGAGTATCATCACTGTGCAATGGGGCATGTGGTGTGGAGCAAGAGGTGCATCTGTTTAAATCTGATCTCCTGGAGATGCTTTCAAAGCTTGATGCTCAAGCTTATCTGGAGGTGAATTCTCAAAGTTGAGCCCAAGATGGCCCTGGTAGGGGCAGCAACCTCTGTGACTGTTCAGAGACCATCATGTGCTGATGAGCAAATCTCATTTCTTTAGCAATGTTACTTTAAATCTAACACATGGCGCGTTTCCCCAGAACCTATCGTTTTTGCAGAGTGCTGAGAGGTGTCAGCGCTTAACACTGTCCTTGCTCACCATTGCTGAGTCAACAGGGGCGAGGTGCTGCATGAAGCTGAGGGATGCAGTGATCCTTGCCCTCGAGCTTCTCCCTTCCCACTGGCTAGAAAAGCCCTCAGCCCTGAAAAATATAGTCTTTGTTTCAAGAGATTCAACAGTCCTGGAGCCTGGTGGCTTCTGGTTTAGCCACAAATGGCAACAGCAGTGCCACTCTCCTCTGGGGTATGATTAGAAGTTCAGTTTCTACTCCTTTCTGGTCCAGGCTGCAGCTTGAGAAGGGGGTAATTGTTTTCAGAGGTACCTAGGTGTCCCCTGGCTGTTTGGTGGAAATCAAGGGGTGAGAAGCAGGATGAGAGTCTGTGGCAGCATCACTCTGCTAATCCAGAGCGAGCCTGCAGGCTGTTCTCTAGCATCTTGTCCAGCCACAGTTTCTTGAGTGCTGCAATTTCTGCTCTTCACCAGGGAGACTGTCCCAGCACCATGGATGCTTGCAGCAGTGCTCACAACACCAGGGAGAGCTTGCAAAACAAATAGCATGGTCAATTTATACCGGGACTTTAACATTTTCATTTTACCCAGGACTGAAGTAAAATGGAGGCTGTTCCTTTACCTCCTTGTTTCACCACCACTGGCATCTTCCTGATTAAGCTCTGTGGTTTCATCCCCCCTACGCTTCTGCTTCTTATATTCTCTCTTTTAACCCTTACAGACTACACACGTTCTCTCCTGACCCCATGGATGCCTCAGCCTGGGGCCCATCGCCAAGGTGGAGGGCATATTTGGAGGGAGTAGATCACATGCAGTTACACCAAATCAGCCAGGGGAGATTGCTGTTTGCAAGCCATAAATCTCTGCAACCCTCTTAAGTGACTGTTGGTTTGGCTAAATGTCAACATCTGGCCTCCAAATGACCCATCCTGATAATGTCATATGAAGCAGAGAGAAATTCCAGGTAGATGACAGCAGAGGAGTGCTTTCTGTTTGTAAGGGAAATTCCACAGATTTTTAGATGAGCAAATTGCCTCTTCTGGTTTTTCCTTTTTTCCTCTTTTCTTTTTTTCTTTTTTTTTTTTTTTTTCCCCTCTCCTTTTTTCCCCCCTAATCAGCTGTACATTTTGTGCCAGGAAAATTATCGTTTTCATGATTGAGGATCAAAACTTGGGGAATTTAACTCCTCTTTCTGCCTATGTGCAATATGAATTCCGCTGTCGATTGTCTTCAGGTTCATTTTGCCTCTCTGCTGCCTGGGACTGAGTTAGCTGAGATTTGTTGCAGTGATTTCAGTGAGTGACGTGACATTCTTCCTTTGGGAGATATTATGAACTGGCTTTGATTTTAGGATTGACAGCCATATAATTGGAAGTTCAGTCATTAGGTGGATCAGATTTAAAGAGGAAAAGTAAGGGCAAGGCAATTTCTGAAATCAGAGCAGGCTTTGGGGAGTATTAGATCCAGCAGAGTATTGCTGCAGAGCAATTTTAATATGATGACTGTGAAGGAGGAAGGAAGCATGGCTGCTTATATAGATTCCTGTAAGTATGGTCCAATTTCCACCATAGGCAGGGCTCTCTGCATGTCTTAAGTAAAAGCTCAGGTCTAGTGAGAAATAAGCATAAGCAAGAAGAATAAGGGATAATGTATGTTTGTATAGTCAAGGTACAGTGAGGTATAAACCCTTGGAAGTTGTAGTTGAGGTAAAAAGAAATGTCCCATCCTCGGACAACATCTCTGCCCCAAGCAGTTGAGAAGGAATCAGCAAGTGGGCAAATATTTATAAACTGATGTAGAACATGGCCTGCAGATTATAATCCAGCAGAGGTTTGTCGTCTGAAATCATTGCAGAAGAAAGGAAGGAATAAAAGGGGCAATGAAATACTCTCCCTCCCCTGTCTCTGCATAAAACCGTGGGATGTTTCATTTGGCAGAAGATGGCCCAGAGCTTAACCACCTCATTTGCTGAAACTCCATTTTGCTGCAGTCAGTATTAATAGCTTCTCAATGAATAGATCAGATGCTGCAAGTGACAACAAACCTATTTGAGAGAAATTTAATAGGGAGGTTTATTGAAGTTTATTAACTGAATCCTGTTGGCTATTATAAGAACACAGCTTGATAAATTTAAACGTCAGAGCATTTGTTGGAGGGAACCAGGAAAAATGCTGAAATTACCTGTTTTCCTCCAGCAAATACGTGTGATTTCACTTTTCATGATTGCGTTCGTCATTGGAATAAATTGTAAGTGAACACGTGGAAGACCAGGGTTCTTTAAACACTTGAAAACTCTGCCTGTTGACACAGAAAAGGACGATGCTGAATGCTAGTAAGGAAAGTCACCAAGAAGACTAGAACTTTGACTCCTAGAAACCTACTTTGAATGTGTTTTCTTTCCCCAGGAATAAAATAGCATAAGTAACTTCATACTAAGTGAGATACAGAACCAGCATAGTTTACAAACTGAAATCAGTGCAGAGGCTATTTCAGTAACATATGAGCTAAGGAGATGAGTTATTTACTGCATACAGGATGAGGCAGCATATGTTGTGGGGTTTTTTAATGGACACTTAAGAGAGGATTCATCTCTAACCGTACAGTTGGTGTCCAGGGCTCAGCTGTGCTCTCTGGTAGCTCAGGCACTGTGGTACTTTCAGGGAACAGTCCATGTTCTCTCTGGCTGTCACTTGTCTCTGCAGGGTGGTCTGAAGTCAAGTATATGAAGTGAGAAGTTGAAGGACTTTATTTATAGGGGCTGTGAACAGCAAGATAAGTTGGGTGCTGCAGGAGGCAGAGCAGGCAGGGGTACAGCACCATGCCCTAGCCCTGCAGGAAGGGATCTTCATGGATGGCAAAATGGGGAGGAAACGGAAGGATTAAGGTTGACTGAAAACACAGCACTACAGGCTTTTCTTATTGTTTCTTTCTCCTCAGAACAAAAAAAAAAAAACAACAAAAAAGCCCAAGTAGAACTACATCTTGGGACTGCTGGGTCAGAGGCAATGAAACGTCTTGTTACAGCTCAGATGTGCTTTTTCTAAGCTACTTATTGTTTTCTTCTCTAATGAAAAGATGACATCATTCAAAAAATTCAAAGTCAGCTTTCAGACAAACCATTCTTTTGGAATAAAAAGTAGAAATTTGGAAATTTGGAAAATACCAATTTTTATATGGACATTTTTTAAGCATTCAGCTGATTCACTAGTTTGTCCCATGGAATTTCTTAACTAGTTTGGTCTCCTTTCTCAGCAAAACTGCGCTTCTGGCTCATCTGCTGGGCGGTGGGGGAAGAAGTGGTCAAAGGCTTGTAAAGCTGGTGAAAAGGACTTTAAACTAAAGTTCCTGGGGTAGGGGAACCTCAGTCCATCCCACTCCTATGAGTTTGATGCCAATGCCATCAAGAGATGCCCAAAGGCTGGAGAGGAATAGTGGGGCAGCAGGAGAGCACCTGAAGAGCAGCACAAAGGAATTCCAGTTGCTCCAGCCAGTAAATCAGCTTCATTGGGGGCCCAACCTCAGTGCCTCTATGCAAATGCACTTAACGTGGGAAATAAACAAGAGGAGTTAGAGACATGCACACATCTGCACTACTGTGATCTTATTGTCATCACAGAGACATGGTGGGATGGCTCCTATGACTGGAGTTCCAGGATGGAAGTGTACAAGCTCTTTAGGAAGGACAGGCAGGGGAAAAGCAGAGGGGGTGTTGCCCTCTATGTCAACAAACATCTGGAGTGCACGGATCTGCATCTGGGAATGGGTGATGAGCAAACTGAGAGCTTATAGGTCAGGATTAAAGGGAGGGCAGGAACAGGGAAAGGTGACATTATAGTGGAGGTCTTCTACAGGCCATCTGACCAGGACGACTGAGTGGATGAGGCCCTTTACAGGCAGATAGAATCAGCCTCATGTTCACAAGCCCTGGTCCTCATAGGGAACTTCAGCCACCCCAATATCTGTTGGAGGCACAACACAACAAGGCATAAGCAATCCAGGAGGTTCCTGGAATATGTTGATGGTAACTTCCTTCTCCAAGTGATAGAGGAGCCAGTGAGGAGAGATGCTGTGCTGGACCTTATTCTCACCCACAGGGAGGAGCTGGTGTGGAATGTAAAGCTCAAGGGCAGCCTTGGCTGCAGTGACCATGAAACGGTGGAGTTCAAGATCCTTAGGGCAGCGAGGAGAGCACACAGCAGGCTCGCTACCCTGGAAATCAGGAGAGCAGACTTTGGCCTCTTCAAGGATCTGCTTGGTAGAGTTCCATGGCATAAAGCTCTGGAGGGAAGAGAGTCCCAAGAAAGCTGGTTAAATATTCAAGGATCAGCTCCTCCAAGCTCAGGAGTGATGCATCCCAACACAGAGGAAGTCAGGCAGAATGGCCAGGAGGCCCGCATGGGTGAACAAGGAGCTCCTGAACAAACTCAAAAGCAAAAAGAATGCCTGCAGAGAGTGGAATCAAGGAGAAGTAGCCTGAGAGGAATACAGAGAAACGGTCCAAGCAGTTTCACGTTGATCAGGTCAGGAAAGCTAAAGCCCTGACAGGATTAAACCTGGCCAGGGACGTCAAGGGCAACAAGAAAAGCTTCTATGGGTATGTCAGTGGTAAAGGAAGACTAGGGAAAAGGTGAACCCTCTCCAGAAGGAAATGGGAGACCTGGTTACCCAGGACATGGAGAAGGCTGAGGTACTCAATGACACTGTCACCTCAGTTTTCACTGGCAAGTGTGCCAGCCACACCTCCCACATTGCAGAAGGCAAAGGCAGGGACTGGGAGAATGGAGAGCTGCTCATATTCTCACATGGAGATCACATTCAAGACCATCTAACGAACCTGCAGTTGAACAAGTCCATGGGACCTGATGAGATGCATCTGCAGGTCCTGAAGGAACCGGCAGATGAAGTGGCTAGGGCACTATCCACCATATTTTAGAAGTCGTGGCAGTCCAGTGAACTCCTCATGGACTGGAAAAGAAGAAACATAACTGCCATTTTTGAAAAGGGAAATAAAGAAGACCTGGGGAAGTACAGGCTGATCAGTGAAACCTATATGCCTGGCAAGATCATGGAGCAGATCATCCTGGAAACTGTGTTAAGGTACATGGAAAATATGGAGGTGATTGGTGACAGCCAATGTGGCTTCATTTAGGGCAAATCATGCCTGAAAATTTGGTGGCCTTCTATGATGGGTTTACAGTGTTGGTGGATGCGGGAAGGCCAACTGACAATCTACCTGGACTTGTACAAAGCTTTTGACACTGTCCCACATGACATCCTTGTCTCTAAACTGGAGAGACGCTAATTTGATACGTAGACCACTCAGTGGATAGGGAATTGGTTGGATGGTTGCACTCAGATTGTTGCAGTAAATGGCTCAATGTCCAAGTGGGGACCAGTGACAAGCAGTGTTACTCAGGGATCCTTACTGGGACCAGTGCTGTTTTGTTGAAGTGCATCTTTGTCAGTGACGTGGGCAGTGGAATTGAGTGCACCCTCAGCAAGTCACTAACACCACCAAGCTGAGTGGTGCGGCTGACATACTGGAGGGAAGCGATGCCATCCAGAGAGACCTTGACAAGCTTGAGAGGTGGGCTGTGCAAACCTCATGAAGTTCAGAAGGCCGAGTGTAAGGTCCTGCACCTGGGTCAGGCAAACCCCCAGTATCAATACAGGCTGGGCGGAGAATGGATTGAGGGCAGCCCTGAAGAGAAAAACTTGCAGGTGCTGGTGGACAAAAAGCTCAACACGGCCTGGCAATGTGAGCTTGCAGCCCAGAAAGCCAACCATATCCTGGGCTGCATCAAAAGAAGCGTGGGCAGTAGGTCCAGGGAGGTGTTTCTCCCCCTCTACTCCGCTTTTCTGACATCCCACCTGGAGTACTGTCTTCAGCTCTGGGGCCCCCAACATAAGAAGGAGATGGACCTGTTGGAATGTGTCTGGAGGAAGGCCACGAAGATGATCAGGGGGCTGGAGCACCTCTCCTGTGAAGACGGGCTGAGAGTTGGGGTTGTTCAGCCCAGAGAAGAGAAGGCTCCTGGGAGACCTTATTGCAGCCTTCCAGTACCTAAAGGGGGCCTACAGGAAAGCTGGAGAGGGACTTTTTATGAAGGTATGTAGTGACAGGACAAGGGGTAATGGTTTTAAACTGAAAGAGGGTTAGATTAGATATTAGGAAGGAATTCTTTCCTGTGAGGGTGGTGAGGCACTGGAACAGGTTGCCCATAGAAGTTGTGGGTGTTCCATCCCTGGCAGTGTTCAAGGCCAGGCTGGATGGGGCTTGGAGCAACCTGGTCTAGTGGAAGGTGACCCTGCCTGTGATAGAAGGGTTGGAGCCAGATGGTCTTTGAGGTCCCTTCCAACCCAGACCATTCTATGATTATATGAAATCTCCTCATCCCTAGTGGGTTTCTGCCCTGCTAAAATGCACAGAGCAAGGATGGAGCTGATTCTGGCATGCAATTTAAAAGACTTAAAGCCAAAGAAGATACATGAAGGCATTTTTACCTATGCAGACAGATGATCCCAGCTAAAGTAGTGCTGCTCAAGCCATTTCAGCCTGCTAGTGCCATGCTTTTAGGAAGTCTGGAGAAGCAGTTGGATCCATTTCCTTTCCTGTTGGGTAGACCGTGCAGATGATTCAAGTTAACGTGCCTTTGTGTGGCTTTGTCAAGCAGCTGCCCACAAGAAATTACTTGCATTTTGTTCCTGAATGATGCAGTCTAGATTCTGGCAACATGTGCTTGTCATCACCATTTTCATCCTTTGCTTTCAGTGAGTGGATAAATCATACTTGTGTTTAACGAGGTGCAGTTTTCCCATACAGTCATAACACAAAACTCTTCCAAAAGTTATTTCTGTGTTCAGTGTTGTCCTGCATCAAGGACATCAACTTCTGTCTTAGAAAGGGAAGAAAAAGGTACCGTTTGGTTGCATACTGTCATTAAAATAATACCTGCTTTCTCATGCACACAAAGCAGCTAACTGTAGCTGTCTGAATCCTGTGTGTGTGGTTGCAGTGATGGTAAAAATTGTGGGATTTTTATTTTCTTTGTCCTGGTTGATTTCTGTATCAGATTTTCTCAGTTTGCAAGTCAAAAGTGCAACTCCCCAGATCTTACCCTGCACCCTGAGCACAGGCCATGCCTTCTCATAGCCTTTTAAACCCAGTAAGAAAGGCTGGATCTTTGGTACTTGGATCATGATGATCCCTGATGCTGTGAGAGGGACAGGAGCATCTGTGTGTTACCCAACTAATATTTGCCAACTGCAACAGCACTGTTCCTTTCTTCTTGTGGTCACAGTCTGTAAATCCTTCACTTGAGTAAATCCAGCATCATGAAACCTTGAACTGAGCACTGGCATTTGAATGTCATTTTGGATGTCAGAGCTGGCCTGGTAGCTGTGTTTTGCATTAAACTTTAATCTTTGGTTGAATATAAGTGTAAAGATGGAGACTTGAAACTTCAGTTATATTGGTGTGGTTGTAGGGAATATTTTTGTTGATGTTAGAGTTCTGCTGTTAAATGTTTGCTTGTTGTGATGATCTCATTGCACTGAACAAGGAGATGCCCAGGTAAACCTGTGGGTTTGAAGCCCCATCTTTGTTCCAATCCCAAATTCATGCTCCCACATGTACACAGCATGATAGAGGTTTGGAAGTGGAGTGCATTTGCTTTCAGTTGGGTAGTCACTCTTTGAAGGTAGTTGAAGGCAGTCACTCTAACTAAAGCAAATAGTGAGTGGTGGCTGTGTGCTGGGCTCAAGTGCTTTGGGAGATGGTGAAGCAGGGATTTGTATGGGGAGTGGTATTGCTCAAAGGCAGAGAAGCAAGGATGATACAGGGCTGTGGGATATGCGGGGAGAAATCAGTATCCCATCACAGATGCTGAGAGCCAAGGACCTAGTCATAAGTGACTAAAAATAAAATGATGAACAACTGCTGCTTGCTGAGGATATTAGGCACATCACCAGCTCTGAGCCAGACAGCTGCTGAGGGTCACATCCCAAGAGTGTTCTTCTGGGGAGGAGATTTTGGGCGGTCGATGGGCACCTGCAGCCCTGCTCTTTCTGCTTTCCAGGTCCCCAGCCGCACATTGACCTTTGCAATCAGAGCCCCAGTGCCCAGCCTTTGCTGTGCACCCACATATGGGGCTGCAGAATAAGCCTTTTTGCTTTCTCTCATGGTATCTTGGGAAAGCATGCCGCTTTGATCCTGTGCTTGCTTTATTGGGTTTTTGTTGGCTGTTCATTACCAAGGCCATTTTCATGCAAATGGGGTCACAGTTTGGTAGTCTGTCTGCTCCTGCTCATGCCTCATCTGCAGACTCTTCCTAATAGCCCTGTTGGTTGCTATAGCAATGATAAAGTATTATGAAGAAGGCAGGATGATACTTAAATGTATGGCTGATGTTACCTTTTTCTTTCTCCCTCCCAGGAAGGAGAAACCCAATAATGGTGATTTGTTCGGTGTATTATTGTTTTATCTAAAGCTTTAACTGTAGTCTTTCTGGAGCCTGAATGCAGTCCTTCTCTCAGCATCCTTTGAGGCTGTGAATTTTGCAGCTTTAAAGCAGTTAAGGGAGAAACAAGAGCTCAAAATTAATGAATGCAAGCTACATATCTTGTTTTTAAGATGCCAAAGATTACATTTACTGTGACCTGCAGAGTATGAAATCTGCCGTGGCTGGCCCACTGTGACAGGAGCCTGCTGCAGAACGCTTAGGGCCCAGCTGGGTTTCTGAAAGTATTGAAAGGGAGCTGAACATGTTAGCAGTGGGTTTGTTTTGGATTTGCATCAAGAGAATTACTCAGCACTGCCACCAGAAATCGCATTTTGGTCAGAGAATTTAAAAATCTTAATGCCCTCAGCAGTCAAGGAAGAGGAAGGCAGAAGATGCAGCATTTTTGCTCAGTAGGTGCATAGAGGAATGGGTGGCTGTTTTGTTGTACCAAACCCCCTTTTTTACGCATCCAAGAGAACAAAAATTAGTTATTCTGTATTTTCAACTTTTTGCCAAGTTTATAGTCAGAATCATGTATCTGCATTAAAAATTGCCAGAAACTGTCTAGTTTATAACAGCCTGAAACAGCCAGGTTTGTGTTGGTGTGAATTTAGCTCGAATAGAGCCCACCACCCCTGTGAACGTAGGCGAGCGAAGCATTGATGCTGACATAGATTAGTCTCTTCTCTCTTGTCACTGAGAGCATCCTCCATGCAAAAGACCTCAACCTGCCCATCCGTGGCAGGATCAGCTTGTTCCCGCTGCTAGGGATAGCTAGACAAGATCAGACGGGGATATATCGAGTGAGATGCTCTTTCTGGCAGTTGCCATTTAAAGATGCCTCAAGCAAAACTATGTGGCAGGTATATTCTTCTCCATATCAGATCTCACAGGGACCAAGTTGGAGGAGATTGGGTTAAATCTCAGCTGTGAGGGTTATATCACTTCTGAATTTATGGCTGGCATTAACTCTGGACATTCCCATTACCTGTATGAAAGTGAGTCACTTTTTGAATCTTTTATGGCCCAGCTTGATTAAAAGTGGGATGAAAGCAGAAACAATTTTAATGGACTTAGTACTCAACACTGGTATAAAACTAGTGCAAGAAGAGAAGGGGTTCCTACAGTCCCTCATCCCAGATGTCCGTGACATTGATGAAAAATACATTACCAGAAAGAATTGACTCATTTACCTGTAGTTACATTTAAGGTTGCTTAGTTAAGCATTCATATAATGTTTTCTTACAGGAGACAGCTTTGTTTCCTTATTTCCAAACACAGCAGCTCATCTTGCTTTCCATCAGCATAGCCAAAAATATCAGGTGAGAGAAAACAAGTCTTTTTTTTCCAGCTGCATGTGTTGAGGAGCCTCCCTGGCATGCAGCCCCCATACTGCGCTGCCTTCTACTTTGTCCTGTGCTCAAAAGACTGATTAAGTGATCTGCTAACGCCATACGCCTGGGCTGGGAAGGGCTAGGGGAGGATGAGGGACAGGCAGGAGAGTGGTCTGCTCTCTGCTCTGCCTGTGCAGACACAGAGAAACACTGTCCTGGGAAACGGAGCCAGGCCAGTAGACAAGCACTGCAGGAGGCAACTCTGGAGGCCTCCACCTAGACTTTAGGTTTGCCCAGTTTTTGCTTTTTTAAAAAAATAATAAGTAGGTGTGAGCTTTTAGAGAGCTTACCGCTAAGGGGATTGGTACCAGCCAGAAGCCCTTGGGACTTATGTATCCTTAGCAACTCCATTAAAACAAAAAAACAAAAAAACAAAAAAAAAAAAAAAAAAAAAAAAAAAAATCAGGTAAAGAGTTGCAGAGAAGAGATTGTGCCCAGCACTCTACTTGCCTCACAAAGACTGCCTCCGCTGTGCCACAGGGCCACCTGCACCCCTGAAAGAGACAAAGGGGGTCTCCATGCCCCAGCCACTGAGAAAGGCATCCCTGCCAGGGTTGCTGGGTTTGGGGATTGGCTTTTTGGTCACTTGTTTGGGTTGAGGTTATCAGATATTGGTGACAGTCAGGTAACGTGAGCCCTCTGATAGCTCTGTCCTAGCAGCTCTAGTTGCCCCACCAAAGACTTACTTTCCTGGCGGAAAGATTTTGTCTTAACAGTGTAGCCCTTGAGGTAAATACCATGGTGTGTCCTTGAGTATTCCTGCTATATGTCTCTACTGATGAAAGTGGGAATGGTCCTGGGGACAAGTTTTTGAGTCGGTCATCTCTTTGCATCCCAGAGGAGATTCAGAGCAAGAGATTAATGGGATTTTTGGTCCTCTAGGTCAACTAAAAGGTGGGGGGAGGTCTTTGCTTCATGGGTTGATGCCTGTGATAGTAATCAAGGTAGGTCTTGGCAGCCACTTGCCAAGCCATTATGAGTCCTGAAAAGCACAGGTCCAGAGGCTGCAACTCCAAGGGATAAACCAAAGCAGAAAAACTGCTGGTTGTGTGCTTGGAAACGACAGCAAAGAAGTCTGATCTGGCAGTGGGGAAACAAGGTGTTTGTGGGGTAAACAGAGCTCCATGAAACATGCATCTCTGTGGCTGCTTTCACTTCTGATAAAAATGCCTGATGGAGCCGTGGTGCTCTCGCCTCCAGGGGTGGATTCAGGTGGTTGTGTATGTGCTTGATGGTGGTACCAGAGCAGCAGCTGAAGTGAAACTTGCCTTCTTAGACATGAGAAACGACTGCTCTCTGATAAGTGCCAAGAGCCTTCAGAGAGGTGCATTACTCCATCCTTTCCTTTCAATACTGCTTTTTCAATTTTAGATGTGTTGCGAAGGACTGGTAAAAGAGATCCTAGCCCATAGTGGGAGTTGAATGTGCTGTTTTCTGTTAGTCATTATATATATTTTTTTTATTCATTTGGCACTTTCCAGAGAGTTTCCCACACACACACATTGTGTAGGCTGCCATCTTCCTTTCTTTCTTTGTAGCAAGCATGTGGGCATAGCCTTGCTTACACTCCAAGCGACTGGGGAACCACCATAAATGTAGCTTATCTGCTTTCTGATACATTTTCTTTTGCATTGGTTTGGATTTGTGCATTGTCAGTAACATCTGTTCTGCTTTAATGGCATACAGTTTTCCGAGTCTAATTAGCTGGCTGCTTGTAATCAGGACTATTTCAACTGTTGTCATTCTGAATGTTCTTTTTCCCTTTTTTTTAATACCACATTTGCCTGATTGACCTTTTTTGTTTGTTTTTTTTTCTCTGTCTTTCTATCGGGCTGCTCCAGGAGCCATGGCTAATCATCTTATAACCAATGCTCTGCTTCGTCCTCATGGCACTAACAACCCTTATAATACATTGCTCGGGGAATCGGCGGTCTATAACAACCCTTCTGTCAGCATGTACAACGCACAAGGTGTGCTGGAGTTTCTCTCTAATTTTTCTAGTGAGAATTCCATTTTCTGTGGCTTATTTTGGCCCATTTCTTTCTTTTTTTTCTTCCTTTATTTTTTTCTTCTCCCCACGCACACACACATTATTATTATTTTTTTTTTAACTGGGCACAAATAAAAGATCCCCTCCCCTTTCTTTCATTTCAATGCATCTTTCCATCTTCCGGAGGCTTTTTCTCCATAAGCAATCAAATTCACTTTGAGAGACCCTCGTCAGTTCTACTCAAAACATTCATAGTGGTTTTGATTTTTATTTTTTTATTCCCCCAGTCTCCTCGCTTTTGTATTGTTTTCGTCTTGTGTGTATATTTTGTCAGATGCATCCACTTCTCTCTTTGTTGTCTGCACATTTTCTTGTTAAACCATTCATTTCAGAAACAGGTACACCTTTGAAGGTAAGTGAAGCTAAAATGGCCTTTGCACCAAAGCTGCTCTCATTTGAAATGGCGTAGAGAAATGTGGTCAGTGGCACACCGGAAAACTGCCCTTGATCTCTAAGAAAAATGACAGCTGAAGTGAGGAGTGTGTCAGCTCCAAAGAGCAGAGCTTAGATGTTGTAAGAAATGTTTTGCCGTTTGCATTACTACATTTTGTACGTCTACTAGAAAGCAAACACCCCCCCTCCCCCCAAAAAAAAATAGAAAAAGGTGTAGAGAAACTGGCAGCTCTTGCATATTCTCCTTTTGGCAATGGGAAATAGACAAACAGAGTCAGTTGTATCTAATGGAGATTTCTTCTGTAGAAATCAGTCTCTTGTCACCTACATGTTTGTCTGTACTCTGGCTGTGGGAAAGATCCATATTTGTAAGCTGATATCCTGATGCTTCCGTGAGGGTGAGGCAGATGCATTTAAGCTGGGCCTGAGGAGGAGCTGGGGAGTGTGGAGCTCTGCCAGCTCCTGTCTGTTGGTGGCTCCATCCTGCTCTGCCACTTCCATGGATTTTTTTTTTTTTGGGGGCTTGCTTGCAAGGTGGCTGAATCATTACAGAGTAACGCTGCATTCAGGCACAAGTATGTCAGCACTCTGTCAGCTCTCCACACCCAGTGAAGGCGTCCCTTTCCAGTAAAGGATCTCTAAGGAAGGGAAGATAATGATGGTTATAATAGAAGCAGGAAAAGCCCCTTTGTACTATATGGCAGCATATTGTTTACAATAGAAATAGATATTGAACTGTGTCACTAGGGTATTTTCATTCAAAACACAACAAAAGCACACGTTTGACCTTTTTGCTGTTGATTAATTTCCTAAACTATGCTAACTTCATGCAATAAATTTGCTTCCATTAATGCTTTTTTAAAGAGGGCTACTGTTAAACATGAAATGCTCTGAATTTTAAGAACTGCAGTGTACCGCAAATGTCGAACTAAGCTTTGATGTTCTGTATAGTTTCTTGCATGATAACATCAAGATTTGGGGGACTTTTAAATCAAGTGGCTGTACATAATGCTAGGTCAGCATTTGGCTTAGAAGTCCTGATGTTCAGGTCTGGGTACCTCAACTGAACATAAGTGATTTGGGCAGAAATGTGACAAAAAGGTTTTATGTGCATTTTAATAATCTTGTGTTCTTCCAATTCTTAAAACTAGATGCTGATACAGTTACCTAACAGCATTTTATTCCACAAAAACAGTGTAATTGATTTGCAAGTGCTATTCAGTGCAACACAGCCAGATGGATCCTGGGTTAACGGTTGGACTTGATCATAATCTTAAAGGTCTTTTCCAGCCGAAATGATTCTATGATTCTATGGGTAACAGAGAAACCCTACCCAGGCTCATCCATGGGAGATAAAGAAAGAGAGTGGAACCCGTACTGATCCCATTTAAGCCCCTGGAGCTTTGCCATTGACTTCAGAGGCAGCAGGACCCAACCCTTTCTTTTTCAGGAGGGTGCAAGTTACTTAATGACTGTAGAACTGTTGTAGCTATTGCTTTTCAAACTGGTTACTGTCCCTGGACAATTAAAAACTGTGAATATTAGGAGATCGCACAACAGAAACAAAGGCTAGCAAAACACGCCAGGCCTAATGGCCTCGGTGGTTCTTTGGGATTTAAGGATGCTGCACCAGCAGGCACACTAAAAGATCATAGTGCATTGTAAAAGTAGACACTGTCACCATCTCTGGGCATGCCTTGGTTGGGAGCAGCATGCAGTGAGGACATCGCTGGCTAACGTCATCCACCTAACTCATTCCACATCACTAAGGCTACGAATTTTTTTGCACCTTCATCTACTACTTCTGGTTCTGGCCATTTACAGGGCCAGGATGCTGTAAGAAGCCTGGGGCTTGATCTGGCTCACCCCTTCCTTTCCCCTTACCCAGTTATGTGTTTTAAAAGACCTTCTCTGCTCAAGCTGAAACTGCTCCATCTGCAGTACAGACTAACCAGGGTCTGGGAGCCCTAGAAAAAACCCTTGGAAAGAGGCAGGGAAGCAGACCCTAAAAGGCAAAAGTCCCATTTCCTGGTGGTGAAAGTGATTCCTCGGTGGGACACAGTGCAGAGCAAGGAGGAGATGGTAGGTGGAGGGGTCTGGCACCCCGCAGCACATGGCGTGCACTTACCACTCTGATGGACATGCGCTGACTCGGTCTCTCTGACGCAGGAGTTTCTCGAAACGGCCTAACTGCTTTTGTGAGAGCTAATTTTAAGAGAAAGCAGCAATCTCATTAACAAGCTCTGGTTAAACCCCAGCGTGTCACAGACCCTTGCAAAGTGGGAGGCTAAGAGTTACCACTGGCTCTTCATCTTCATCTTTGGATCTTCTTGTTTTAACTCTTTCTTCTCAATAGCTTCATTTAGCAATGCCATTATTCAAACTACCGTTCCTCTTACATTTTTTTGCTGCAAAGTCCACGTAGTTTGTCATTTGTTCAGTTAAAAAAAGAGCAGACTTACTGAAGTTTCTAAAATGCCAGCAGCCCTGTGATGAGCAAAGTCATACTCTTACAAAGCACTGTTGCAAAGGATGGACGGCAAAACATTTTTAGCAGGAAATGGATTTCGGTTTCAACTACCAGGGGTTATTATAACTAACAGTAAGTAAAGCCATTAATTTTAAGACTTTGGAAGTGACGTTGACAGTGCCTGTCTTTTCAAGCATGACCATTACCAGCTTTAGACTTTTCTTATATTTCCAGGCATTATTTCTTGATTTGTGTTGCACGCTGAATGTTTTATAATGGCATTGGAAAACGTTTTTAAATGTGATAATTTTTTTAATAAAAATGTAGTCTATTGAATATTGTGCGTAAAATAATTTTTCCTGTCTAAAATGTCAATATTTTTAACCTGAAATAAACCATGTAACAAATTCATGTATTCTGGGCAGTGGAAATTATTTCCGTTAACTCTCTTTTCTGCATATCATCAATTTGCTTTTTGCTCATGTTTCTCCTACTGTCGCTGTAAGCTTACTTGTTGTTTTTTCTTTCCTTTTCTTCATGCTGTCGTTTAGAGCCCTACAGAGAGACAAGTATGGGAGTAAAGCTAAACATTGCATATCAAATGTAATTTTTTTTAGTTCACTTTTATTGCATCACATATAGATGATGTAGTTAATAAAGGAAATTCATCTCACAGTTTTGAAAACAAAAGAATATGAATATACATATGTATATATACGTGTATGCGTGTGTGTGTATATATATATGTATGTATACATATATATATATATATATGAGAGTAGATGATGCTTTTTTTGTTTAATTCTCATTTTTTGGTATTGTATACCCAGCAAAGTTTCTCATATAACTGTGCGTATTATTTTTTAAAATGTCACGTTTTTATTTGCAAGGTTGTGGCATTTTTATATGTCGTGTTTCATTGCAGACCCCACTCTGTTCTCACCTGCGATGCCTCCATTTTATTCCCCCACCAAACCCCAGATCTATGCATTGGCAGCAGAAGCACAGCACTCTGTGCCTCAATGCATACGTTACTCAACGTGATCATCAGACAGATGCTGTTGTACCTGTCACCCATTACATACGGTCCTCCACACAAAATGCTCGCTTTTCATTTCTCCCCAAGCATTGTGACTCGGTTGGAAAGCTTCTATTGTGAAAATCAACGGCTTTGCTCTATGTCTGTGATGGCTAGTTGATTTTTTGACATAGCTCCCTCATTTGTTGGGAAACACGGGATATGGCAGCACCCTCTAAGCTTCAGAAACCTAAAAGGTGACCAACACATTCGGGGCATTTCACTCAAAAGCAAGAAGGCGGCCTGCAGTAGCACTTTCCAGCCCTTGACAGGCAGCAACTACTCCATCACAGATATAGACCGAATCCTGTATTTTCAGAAGGTACACATGCCATGTACCAAGCATGGTACAAGCAACCGTTCATCTGAAATTGTCAGCTAACAGCTCCTCTGATCCACTGTGGCTTGCTGGGAGTTGCTTGCCGTTTTTTGGCAGTGCCCGAAGCCCTTAGCTGAAAGGTTGACACGTTATTTCATGCATCCCCATGCCCGCACTCCTTCCAAGGAGGCTGGTAATCCTGCATAGGAAAGCAGGGTGATTTAACTGCTGGGCCTAACTTTCTTCGCCCTTGCCCACTCGTGCTTTGTGGCTCTCAAAGCACTTCCCCACCATCTCCCATAGCGTGTTGGGAAAGAGTGGAGCTCCAGCCTTGCAGTAATTGTGTTGAGACACCTATGGAGAGGAGATAGGCAGTTAGTGGGGGGGCACCCTGAGGCCCTGTTGCTCCCCGCAGGTTCCCCCAAGCCCACCGTACCGTGGCAGTGGTGGTACTTGCTGTACTTCCCACTGAACCCCTCTGCTTTAACTTGGCAAGTGAAATGGGAGTTATTTTTAAAGGCTTCACGAGGCCCTGCAATGGCTGCCGCCAACATCGATTGTATTAGAAAATCCCCAGTGGCCAGTGTGGAGTAAGTAATTTTGGCCATGCCCTTGTGCCAGGAGAGGCAGAGCATTTAGCCGTGTGCCAGAAAAGCCTGGGCCAGGGAGCACTTTGTGCCGCTGCCGTGCTCATCCCTGAGCCCCACCACCAAGGCCTTACGCCTGCCCGCTGGCAGCCTGCCCCGCAAAAGGGGAGAGCGGGTTTATTTTCCTCTGGAAAGGATATGCTCCCAAACTTTGGGTGATGATTAACCTGGGCTGGAATACTTTTCCCTCAGGTAGGGGGAATTGCCCCCTTCCTCCAAATCGCCTGGGAGGGCAATTAGGACCAGCCCAAGGTCACCTATTTCTCAGCTCCCCTGGGGAATACATAGAGCAAAGCACAAGAGCTGTAGGAGGTACTGGCCAGGAGAGTTTATTCCTTCCTGCTGGCTGTTGCTGCATCAAGTCACATACTTGATGGCCCTTCCCAATTTTTTCATGGGAAGACCTTAAGCCAGCTAGCTGGAGCTGCGCCCCTCTATTTTGGCCACAGCGCTGTCCTCACCACTGAGCCCAGCAGCCGCGGCAGCCTAGGAAGGGGGTTTGAGTATGCACGTCCCGCGTGAGTGTCCTGTTTGTACAAGTCACCCTCTCTTGTGTAATGTTTTTCAGAGGGGCTTCTGAACAATGCCAGGGATACAAGTGTCACGGATACTCTACCACTGAATGGTAATCACGGCAACAGCTACAGCATCGCCAGCGGCGAGTACCTCAGCAACTGCGTGCAAATCCTTGACCGCGGGTACAACCACACTGAGAACGCCCTCGAGAAAAAGATCCTGAAGGAACTCACCTCCAACTACATCCCTTCCTACCTGAACAACCATGAGCGCTCCAGCGAGCAGAGCCGCAACTTGATGAACAAACTCGTCAACAGCGTGGGCGGCGGGAGCGAGGACGACGCCATCGTGCTGGACGACGCCACCTCCTTCACCCATGAGGAAAGCCTGGGCCTGGAGCTCATCCACGAGGAGTCAGACGCCCCGCTGCTGCCCCCCCGGGTGTATTCGGCAGACAACCAGCAGCCCCACCTCTACAGCCGGCGGCGCATCCCGCAAGACAACAGTGAGAGCTTTTTCCCCTTGCTGACCAACGAGCACACGGACGTCCTCCAGTCACCCAACAGGGATTCTCTCTACACCAGTATGCCTGCGCTGGCTGGCATGCCAATGACAGAAAGCGTCACTGCCAGCACCCAGACCGATCCCCCGCCGGCCAAAAGCGGTGGCAGCGACGCTGACGATGTTTACTACAAAAGCATGCCCAACCTCGGCTCCAGGAACCACGTCCATCAGCTACACACTTACTACCAGCTAGGTCGAGGCAGCAGCGATGGTTTTATAGTCCCACCAAACAAAGAGGGAACCCCCCCGGACGGCAATGCAAAAGGACCTGCTCACTTGGTCACTAGTCTATAGAAGATTCAGCAAAAAATTAAGCAAAGAGACAACAAAAAGCCCCTCCGTAACGCTCGGTTTACTGTTCTGAGTTAATCCAAACAGTGGTAATATTGTGTGTACTCCTAAATCTTCATGCTGTTCAAAAGGAAACTCTCGGACTTTTTTTACTGGAATTTTTAGGCCAGCCCGGAGAAGACAATAACTGCTGCCCCCCTCTTCTCCCCCCATCCTCCTTCCCTCCAGACAGACTTCATTATGTTAATGAAAGAGATAGATAACGGCACACTTCGTGGCCTTCTCAAGTTATGCCATGTTTGTTTAAACAGTCCTTGATGCTTTGTTGCTCTTAATACCAAGGACCTGATTTAAGAGGGGAAAAAAAAAAAAAAAAGGCAAAGAAAAAAAAAATAAACAAAAGGCCAAAAACGTGCATTTGAAACTAGTAGGCGATGATGCATCTAGGTGGGAGCGCTGCACAAAAACAAGCTAGCAAAACTGTTTCTTACCAATCCAGATCACGTCATGGGTTTTGGTCACTCACAACTTGGTTTCACTGCAGCACCCTTTGCTGTGGGAGCAAACAAAACAAAAACAAATTTAATGAGACGGAAGGGAATCCTAGAATTCTGTGCTAAATGCATATTTTACATTTTGCTGTATTAACGGATGATAAAAACTAATGGCAGAAAAAGAGAAGCAAACAATTTCTATGTAATGTACAGATACTAGCATTGCACATATAGTCTGCTTTCTGTTCCTCCAGAACTTGCGTCCCTGTTAATGTAGTGGAAAAAAAGAAAAAAAAACTTTTTTCTGTTGTGCTGGTCTTGTAAGTTTGTCTACCAGTAGGAGCAAGGTTTTTCATAACTCCTCTTTTTTTCTTTTTTCTTTCTTTCTTTTTTTTTTTTTCTTTTTATTTTCTTTAGCCTTTTCCAATGCCCCTCACCTCCATCCCCTCCCATCCCAGTAAAAAAATCTCACTGGGAAGAAACAGAAAAGAACATCACTTTCTAAGGACCATATAGAAATCACCATTTCTTTTCAGCCAAGACAGTCTTTTTATTTCCTCAATGTATTAACTTTTTCAGCCGGCATATTGCCGGCACACCTTTTGGCAGACTCTAGAGCAGGGTGAGCTTCCCCGTTGACAGTGCACAACTGATCATGATGATAATCCTGCAAAGCATCTTTGGCGAGCAGCCCCGTAGCCAGGCCGTAGGGTCTCATCCAGAGGCAATTTCTATTTTTTTTTTTTTATCGTCGTGGCAGGGCTTCTACAGGAGACAGCCATTTCCCTGGAGGAGCGAAAGGCCTTCATGGCTCCATCTGGTCCCCAGTTTAGGCACTTGTACTGCAGTGGTTAAGATGAAAATCGATTGATGCGTAGTGAGCTAAAAAGTACTTTGCGGTGATTTAAAAAAAAAAAAAAAAAAAAGAAAAATCTTCTGTTCATTATTTTTCCTAACAGGAAATTTATTTATTTGACAGGATTTTTAAGTAACATAGGCTTTCTGGAGGTAAATTAGCAGCACGGAGTATGAATTCTTTTTTTCTTTTTTAATTTATGATCCATTTTGTACGGTCTCAACAGTTGAATGACCTCATTACTAATATTTGTTGTAAAAGTGAAGCTTGTTTGCCAACCAATAAACAACTGATCACAATTTAGAAGATACTGTATGTATGTACTGTACGATTAATCTCTTTTTTTGTTGTTGTTGTTTTTCCTCTCTCTATTGTTGTCTTCAGTCTCCACTCCTTTATGGCATGGGTGAGCAATGCCAAAGAAAGGAGGCCTAACCCGAGCAATTTAAGCACGAAGGTTGTGCAGCTATGGCTGACTAGAAATATCAGGCTAGCAGTACTTGTTTAGGGGTGAGAACAACACGAGTCAACATTTGTTGCAGGTGATTCTAGGTCTGTTTTGTGCCTACTGTATAAACTAGCCCACAACATGCGGATGATTTGAGTATAGTATTTCATGTGTCGTACCTTTTAATCATTGTAATGTTTTTTTATTTTTTTTTAAATTTGTTTTTTTTTAGATTTTGGTTCTTCTGAGATTAAAACTGCTGGTAGCATGTCAAAGAGTAAAACAAGTCCCCGTTAGGCCTCCTCGGTCGTTGTTTGCTGTCTCTTTATTTTCTTGCTCCGGGCATATGCAAGGTGCCAGCGCCATCCTGGGCCACATCGCCCTTCCCGTCCCAATGGCTCGCTGGCGTTCTGCGGCTCTCCTCCGGCCTCCCCTTTACAGTCCCTTGGGAGCAATTAGGATTCATCATCAGGATATAGAAAGCCACAAAGTAGAATAGAAAGGTTGACAGTGAAAATAATCTCCTCTGGACAAACTCAGTACCAATTTCTCGGTATGTGATTTTCCACAAAGCCCTCCCATGCTTTGGGCTTTGGGTTCTGGTGCTGCCTCCATCCAAGCTGTCTCCATCCAGCTCCCGTCAAGCTGGATAAAAGACAAAAGATTTGGAGCAGGCCAGTGACGCTTGTGTTAGACAACATATTCCCAGTGTCGGAGGATAAATGCAGCAGTGGAGCAGCTCCGCTCCATCCTGGGGTTGTCCTCGTGTGGGGCAATGCTACTTGGTGCTGCTCAGCAGGGGCTTGTCAATGGGGAGAACCAGGGGGGGGGTGGTATTTGGTGGTATTTGGAGTCTGGTTTGAGTCACCTGAGTCGTTCCTGCAGCCAGGCACTCAGGCCAAAACATCTAGGGAAGGAAACTTCATTTCTGACCCAGCACCAATTGCAGCTGTGCCTCTTGCCAGGTTTAGGTTTCAGCAAGGGAGATTGGGAATCACCTGGCTTTGTAGCAAAGCAGCCACTGGCCAGCCAGGTCATGCTCTTGCCTCCCTGTTTCAGTTTATTTTCCATGCCAGCAATGATGGAGCTGGGCAGAGCATGCAGGGTAGACCTATGCATGCAGACAAATCAAGTATTTAAGACCCACGTGGTCATAGCAATCCATGTAGCAGCCCAATGGAGGCAGCTGAGGCTTGGAATACTTGAAGTACCTCTTATTTTGGAGAAAGTAAAAATTGTCTTTTACTGTATTAGACAAAAAGCTTTCCAGCGATATGGAAGGATTGAACTAATGTGGAGGGTGATATACACCATAGCAAATATTGTCATGATAAAATGGGAGGTAGGTAATTAACATGGTATTTACCAGCATGTTTGAAACTATGCAAGAGCAAACCAGTGGTGGATTTGCTATGGGATGATTGCATTCTGCTGAAAATCTTTGACTTTCTTTACTCTCAATAGTCATTCTTCCCCAGCCTTTCTGTGTATTTCGGATTTATCAGTGGGCAAGCTGTTTTTCCCCTCTTCTCCATCCCTGCTCACTCGAGGTTCTGTCTGCCAGCCCACCATGCCTATTAGCACTTTGATTGCAAAAGAACGGTGTTTATTTTCAAGCTGATTATTTCCATCCCCAGGCTGCTCTGGCACCACAGGATTTGCTGTCGGTGCTTACAGCTTTGGAAACAGCTGAATCACAAAACAGAGGGGAAATAGATATTAATAATTATATTAAGCCAAAAATTATTTAAGACTGTAATGGAGGGAGCAGGATGGGGATTATTTTTGTCTTTTTTTTCCCCTTGAAAACAGGCTTTTGTTGTGTCAGAGAGTTGATTATGGGCATGGTGAAGGTTTCTGCTTGTTGATAAGTAGCTCAGTAGATACAATTCTTAGCCACGCGGCAATGTACTGGTGTCTTCTGTGCAGACTGCAGCATGTGAAACTCAAGTCAATATTAAGTCCTCAGTCCCTAAAATGCTCCTGGGGTATGAGGGAGAGCTACAAAACTTCTAAGGCATTTCTTAATACTGAGCCAAGGCAAAGATAAGAGAAAATAGCTTGATGAAGAGGTAGTAGTGATTATGGTGTTAAATCCATACCTATGCTCGGGGCACATAACTTTGCAAGCTGGGTGGAAGGGGATAATCAGCCCTGTACTAGAAGGATCTTCTTTTTTAGCACTTTGTTTAACAAAACAAAAAACAAACAAACAAAACCCCGTTTGCCTTATAAGGAGAAGATTAAAGCTTCATCATTCAAGTGCAATAAGCATCCCACTTTCAATGAAAACCAAACTGAATATAGGCAGACAGTGCTTGATAGAATGAAAACATCACCCTGATACACAGAAATCCCTTTCTGAAACATGGGACCACCTTTGGGAGGCACAGGTTGCCAGGCATGTTTGGGGTGAGAATTGTCAATGTCAATTCCTTGCTTGAGCATCCTTTTGGAAAGCTTTGCTTGCAGGTGGGAAGAGCGGGACAGGGAACTACAAGGCACCGTGCCTTGCATTTTACTTGAAATCATCTCAGGATGCTTTGCAAGTTGTGAATCCCTCTTTTTTCTCCTGACTTCTAATTTGCATGGGACTGGGTTATTTTTCCTGTGTAATCCCATTGCAGGCTGCCCTGTAACAAGCTGACTCACCAGTTTATTGTTCAGTCCCTGTGTTTTCCACTGCTTAAGGACACTGACTCCAATGGGCAATGCCTGCCCATTTTTTGCAAGAGCCATAAGAGACTAAAGATGTCTGCAAAACATGTGAAGAAGAGACACAAGGGGAATGACAGGCCAAGAAAGACTGTTTAGGCTGGAGGGTTGCTACGGATGGGGTGTAGTCATCACAGCTTTGGAGGCACTCTGTAGGCAATATTACTTATCATGGTGCTGTTCCTTTCCACCTGTTGACTGCATTTAATTTCCTGAAATCTGTGATGGTTAATCTTTTCCCTTCCTCCCTGCCCCCAGGTAATGAGCAGTGAGATGCTTCAGAGGGCCAAGGGAAATAGTGGCGGTGGTGGGAGGTGCTTAGCTCCAGGGAGTCCTTGCGTGTCTCTGTGTGTGTCCCTATTGCCTGAATCCCCCTTCCCTCTTCTCTGGCCAGCTGGCCTCTCTCCTACACACCCCCATATGCTCTGGATCTCACTAGTTTATAAAGAATATAATACCCTGCAGACTTGCCTGGATAACAGGGATAAAAAGATAGCTCATCTTGTTAAAAAACTATCTTGAAAGCCTAAGAGCACCGGCCTGGTCATCTCTCACACCCTGATCTCCTTACACTTAGAAAGAAAAGTACTTTATTTTTAGCTACCTGCTGCATTCAGCTAGACTCTATGCAAATTTTGTTTAATGAATATTTTAGGGTTTAAATAGTCTGTGCTCATGAACATTACATAAATGTCATGTTGTCGCAGGCTCTCTGGTAACCGTGGAGAACATCCTGCAGCGTAAAGCTGAAACGAGATAAAATTGGTGATGAATGCTCCCAGGGAAGGCGGTGGTGGTTGCGTTAGCGGTGGCCATCCTCAGCAGGGACATTAGCAGTGTGGCCAGGAGAAAACACCCAAAGGGGTACCCTCCGGAGGGCAGCAGCACCCCCTGCTCTGCACCAAGAGTCATTTTGTTCAGCGCAGGCAGCTGGTATAGAGCCAGTTTTGCTCTCCCAAGGGCTTTGGCAAGCCCTGGGATTGCATGGATCATATACCAGATCATGCGTCACCCCGGTTCAGAAGGGATGGTCTGTTTAATGCTGAAATATTGAGACTAGCCAGAATAGCTTGGAAATCTTCCTTTTTCACATCAGAATAGCTTTCTACAGGTGCTTCCTGTTTGTTGTATTTGGTACGCCAGAAATATGGTGATAGTCTTCTCCAGCAAAATGGCAACAACAAAAAAAATCATCCTACCTATTTGCTGTCTTTTTATTTCTTCATCCTTCACATATTTTCTTTTCTTATATTTCTACTCTTTAAATATGCTGTACACATGTAAAAACCCAAGTTAAAACCTCAATAAATAAAAATAAACCACGTTGGTATACAGAGCAGTTATTATGGGCTGGAAGCAAATGCTTGATATTTTGACAGCATTGCTTAAAACCCCAAACATCAGCTTAAAAGACACAAACATAGCCACTGCACAACCTCCTCAGCTATTGTGCATGGGAATACTTGTACAGATCACCTGATATCTCCAACTGCCACTTATAATTGACTGCATCTTATGTTACAGCTCTGGAAAGGTTATTTCCAGCAGCAGGATGCTCGATGGGTAAATTATAGCTGTAATAAAGCTGTTTTCAGCCTGTCTTCTTCCACTTCTTTCTGAGGTATCTCAGGCAGAGTTTAATTTGGGTCCCCACGGCAGGAAAGCTCAATGCAGGCACGAGCCCTGCAGCCTTTGTGTCCCACTGGCAGCAAAGGCTTCACCATTCAACAGGCAAGACCCTACGGTAACATCCACTAAGAAGTGTTTTGGGGGGATGACTGCTGAAAAACCAAGTGGTCAACGAACTGAGCGGAGGATTTCTGGGTATGCCACTCGGGAAGCAGCACCACCTGGCCTCAGGCACCCCTTAGCACTTGATTGCACAAAAGCTGGAAGTGGGGTGGGAAAATGGACTTCGAGCAGGGGGATGTAAACAAAAGCTCCTAATTTCTGACAAGGCTTCATCCTGTGGCTGAAATGTACCAAAAGCAGTTTGAGTGCTTTTGGTAAGCAGGTGGAGAGAAACGGGGGGTCTTAGAGTGCAACGTGCAACGAGAGGCCAACTTGAGACAGGCTGAAGCCTTGCTGCGGCTGTTGGGTGCCTGCTCTGGCCGGCCCCTGGTTTCCTCACCATTTAAAAAAATAAGAAAAGGAAAGGAAAAAAAGGAAAGAAGGCTTTATGGTTTGCCACCAAGGACCTCAGCAGCTTTTTTTTTTTTGTGAGCATCCCTCCCTGATAAACAGATGAGTTGCGTATGGTGCAAGCACCTCTGCTCTGCCTTTTGGTCACATTCGCCTCACCCTCCTTGCTTGTATTGCTACCATTCATACATAGAGACAAAAGATGTCATTGCTTAAGCTGCTGTTGATACCAGCCAGAAAAAGTGCTTCATATTAAATAGGTGGAATTTTGTATTTGTTTTTTTCTGAGATGCACTGTGCACCCAGTCATTTTTAGCTGCTAGCAGTTTGCGTTGCAATGCAAAGCAGCCCTCTGAGCTAGCAGCAGCAGAAACAGAAGGAGAAAATTCATCCCACTGCTTGAAAGGAAAAAAGAGATGAGCAACAAGGAAAGGATGAAAGTCTCTGCTCTTCAGAAAAAGCCCAAAAGAACAGCCAAAACAGCCAAGCTGGGAGATGCCCAAAAAGTTGCCAGCTCTGTCTGCCACATTTCCCCTATGGTATTTTCTACACTGCCATGCAACACAGATATGCTGGCCCTTGGGTGGGTGGGAGATGAGGTGAAACGATTTACACTTAGAAAATGGCCCCAGGACATCTCTTAATTCTTCTTGAATGTGTCTAGCCTATTTTAACCTCTCCCTGAAATATCATTTATTAAAAAGCCTGCCTGTGTTTACCCCGAATTGTATGTGCTGCCTCTTCCCTATCTGCATGTGTGAAAGAAGGCATTTTCCTCCCCAGGCCTGCGCTGATTGCAGAGGCAGCTGTAATGCAGAGCACTCGGGATGTGAAGTACCCTTCAGATAATGTCTGATAGCAAAACAAATCTGTTTACTCTGCAGTCATTTATACTGACTATTTATTATTAAGGGGGGGGGGGGGGGGGGGGGGGCACTATGTCACAAAAAATGGCAGTTTGATCAAAGAAGCCCTGTTGGGCTTGTACAAGCTGGTGGTTGCAGCTTGGCTCTGAGCTCTCCTTGCTTGAGCTGGGCTAAACCCAGAGGACCGAAGGGGCACCTCGGCGTTGCCCTTCATCCAGAGAACAGTGGGCAGCAGTGTCTCATACTGCTGGTCCTTACACCATTTAAAAATAACTGGCTCATGTGGGGCCAAAGCCAGGCAAATTTGTACCACAGGCCTCAACAAAAAGGTTGGTGGGAGGAGGAGATTCCTGATGGGATGCTGGACCATAAATATCTTTACCTCTCTGAGCAAGCCTTCCCTTTCGAGGCAAGCCTGGGCATCTTGTGCTTTGTTTGAGAGTGAAAATGGTCTATAAAATAGCTGATGACTGCTGCAGGGTCTTGCTTTGGGGCTTTACCTGCTCTCCTCTTGTTTTCCACAGAAAGCGGAAGGACGCCCAAGCAGGAGCCAGTCTTCAGGCGAGTTACCATGGAAGACAGTGTCATCTAGCGCCCAGGTGCCCGACGAGCCTGTCTCGGCGAGCCCGTGCCGGTGTGCTGCCACAGCTCCTCTGTGCCTCGGTTTACCCATCCCTCACTTGGGATCATGCAACAGGAGAGGCCAGAGAAACTA
This sequence comes from Falco naumanni, assembly GCF_017639655.2. Lineage (NCBI taxonomy): Eukaryota > Metazoa > Chordata > Aves > Falconiformes > Falconidae > Falco > Falco naumanni. Next base: position 64,677,054 of record NC_054054.1, read on the forward strand.
GCCTCAGTCAAAACCCTGGTTAGACCCTCGTGTCCCCAAGGAGAAGACAGCCCGTCTGTGATTCCCGGTGCCCCTCACACGGCAGCGCCCTGGGAAGCACCCTCGCCGCTTGGTCGCTTGCTTTTTTTTAAGATGAGCAGAATGGGAGAAAAATGTCTTTTGTAATAAGAAATGAGTTTTATCTGCTCCAAACATTGGCTTTGCAACTTAAAAACACTTAAAGATCGCTGAGCATGCTCAACTCTCCGTCCTGAGCCCCTCTCCGTGCTCGCAAGCTGGGCTGTATGAAGGAGAGCCTGCTGGATCCAGGTCCCTGTTGTAAATACAGACCTGTCTGTGCAGAGAGGTAATGAGGGAAGGAAAAGAGGGACACAGAAATAATCCTTACACCAGAAACTGAACTTGCCAGCAGAGTACTGTCGAGCGAAGCTGTTGCTTGTAAATAGGGACCGGCATAGGAGTCCAGCAGTGGCTCCACTTGGCAAAAGCTTCTGCAGGGAAAGCTGCTCAGATTTTATTGTCTTGTGTAAATAGAGATATTTTTGGGAAAAAAAAATGAGCCTTAGTATCTTGAAGATAGCGTTTCTCAATCAGCTCAGCTGGGGATGGATATATAGGAAATCACAGCTCCTGCCCAGTGGAGGCTGGCGTGGGGTCTCATAGCCAAGCTGTGCTGCTGCAGCAGGCGCAAGAGGCACCTGAAAGATGACAGATGTGTCCAGCAGAGGACTTGGCAGACATTTCTCCTTCATTCCTGTAAACAGGGTGGACTTGCTGGGCCCATGGTCTCCACTGGTGTAAATACTCAGCTACAGCCCTCAGAGGACTTGGGCTGCTTGATGCAGGTTGGGGGGTGGGGAGGGAGGGGGTGGGGAGGGGGGGTGATGGGCAGAAATTACCAGAGGGATGCAAACCTCATTGGTGTGGTTCCCCCAAGGCTTTTAGCATTCATTTAAAAAAAAAAAAAAAAAAGAAAGAAAGAAAGAAAATAAAAGAAACCCTGAAGACTTGTTAATGATGTAATGGTGTTGGGCCAACTGTTCACCTGGGTAAGTGGAGGCATGCGTAGACATCTGTGTTCATCTCAGCTGGTGCCTGTATGTGCGGTTCTCCTCAGCGTGTGTGCAAATGCGTGTGCAAGACCATGCCCTGTGCAGGTGGCTGCCAGCCAGTGCAAGTCCCCATGTCTGCATAGCTGTGTCCATGAGAGAAGAAGAGAGGATATGGATGTGTATGTTGTACCCATCTTTATATGCCTAAACACATTTAAGAAGTCATAGGTAGTGCTGCTGGGTCCAGCTTTATTAACATGAGCGCAGAGTAGTGTCTGCATCTCTATGGGGAACAAAGCACAGCAGGCTGGGGAGGGGGCGTTAGATGAGCAAAAGCTGATAAATCTCTGCTCCGCGTTGAGTTGTCATCCACTGTCCCCCACCGTGACACAACAACAGCCACCTGCAAACACCCCCAGCAGAACAGGGCTGCTCTCAGGCAGGGGTGTTTGCAGGATGCAGGCTGCTGCAGCAGGGTACCTAATGGAGGCAGGAGAGGAGCTTTAGAGTTTCCCCTTCATCCTTCACAACTTAAAGCTTACTTATGCCTTATTTACTCTTGAGTCCAACCATATGGCTTCATGCAGCAGAGGGAAATTAGAAAAAAAAAAATTGGAATTAGGAATTGAAATGAGAAAAAAACACTTACCAGAAAAAACCCGATAATTTTGAAAATTACCCAGGGTAACTTTCTCTAGACATAAAAGCCTCTCTTCAGCCCAGCGTTTTACAAGGAAGCAGGGCCAAGGTGGAAGTGTCACCTCCACATTAAAAAGCCAGACAGTATAAACCAACTATTTCACACCCTTAGCATAATACTGGGGGCAAAGCCCCTTACCTTTGCAAGGAAAGGCCAGTGGGTGATCAACAGAAATTGGAAGCTGCCTCAAAGCACTGAAGGGTTTGGGCATCCAGAGTGGTAATTCACTTGCACTGGTTCAAGGTGAGCTGCAGGGATGGTCCTTTCCTCTTGGGTACTTGAATACCTCCTGTCATCCAGCTCTGTTGGGGCTGCTGTTACCATTAACAACTAACAACTGCCAGTGCCGAGTGATTTATTTATTTATCAAACTGATGTGCAGGAGACACCATGCTTTTGTCTGCTACATGTGGACACCTCCTCCTTTGCCCACTTCTCCAGCCTTGTGTGCTGCCCCAGGCAAGGTGGCCATCATCTTGGGGAGATTCAGGTTTCCCACCCAGTGAAGGCTGTCAGCCTTTTCTTTGCAGGGAGAAAAAATAATGAAAAATACGAACAACCCACCCCATCTTTGTGCCTGAAGTGTTCTGAAAATCAAACAGCAAAATAAATACCTCCAAAAAGTTTGAAAGCTCATGATCTGGGTTGAATTGGGTGGTTGTTGTTTTTTTTTTAATTACAGCCCTCACTATTAGTTTCTTTCCCTAGACAATCCCATCACCCTGCACCTTAAAGCCTTGCCATTGTGTCTAGAAGAGTTATTCTTGGAGGCATTTGTGACAAACTTCAATGTCTTTTTCTCTCTCTGACCAACCCCAAAGACGCCGACACCTGTAACTAATGGCGATGGTTGTAAAGATGAGCCGAACTGACCCCAAGTCCTAATAAAAATGATGAATCCCTTCCCCCGCCTCCAGATCGATGGCACACAGGTGATGTGTGGAGATGAGCTGACAAGGAGGGGGAGGAGGCAGTTACTCACTGAAGAGCAGGTTCGGGAGGTGCTGTTACCAAACCCACCCGGCTGCTGGGTTCTCCAGGTCGGAGTTCTGATTTAGTCTGGCCCCGTGTCAATAGTGACTGGCGTTTCACCTGCTTTCTATATCTTAACTGGACTTCCTTACTCCTCAGGCATGGAATGAATCTTAATACATTGTAATTACTGTACTCCTGGTGATGAACCGGTATGAAAAGCTATCATGGAAAGCATTATTAAAATGTACATTATGAAAAAGAACTTGGCATTGTCTGAAATTAATAACGCGCCAGATATTTCTCAACCACGCCTGCTCGTTACAGGCCTGACCTTGAGTTTTCTATTAAAATGACTTATTCAAACTATTTGTATAGCTGTATTCAGCTTCAAGTTATGTGTTGTAGGTTTGCATCCCAGTTAGATGTACCGCATGAGGGCTTATTAATCTGTTAACGTCTTTCAGGCATTGATTTTAGCGACATTTATATAACGCCAGTATGACTAAAATGAACTGATTGATTCATGCCTATGGATTAGTTCGCCTCAGACTTTGAGGATAGGTATCTTTATCATGTGCTGTAATGCCAGAATTCATCACTGTATTATTTATGAGAGACTGAACTGGCTGAATCTCAGGAACTGAAGAGGTCTGCGCTGGTTTATTTATGTATAAATGTTTACTCAATCAGCCACCAATTTTGTTTAGCAGAATTTGTTAGCAAACGGAAATTGTAAGCGATAACGTAGTTTCTATTTTAAAATTTATAGGCTTTCATCTATAGCAAAATTCAAGATTTCCAAACTGTCTTTGTCTACTGGCAATCAACAAGCTTTCTGGTATATGCTTTCTGGTAATTGCAATTAGCTGCTGCAATATTTCACATAAAAAATATTACAACCCTAAGGCAGGAGACCTGAGTGGTAGTGTGTCAAAGTCAACATAAATATCCCAGTACTTGGAAATATTGCTGCAAGTTTAACGAAGCAACAAGGAACCACCGGCTGGCGCAAAGGCAAGAGTCCCATGGCTTGGGATGTGGCAGGTGTCACCACCTGCCTGCCGTGGCTTTGTGCTGGATTGAGGGGCAGGACGATGCCACCAGCCGATACCTAGGGACCAGGCAATGCCGATCTGCAAGGCCTGGCCCATGGACATGCCAGTCTGGTGAGTTCTGCTGCCTTCTCTTACGAGACAATCCCAATTCCAGATAACATGAGGTGAAGCCATATCTTGATCGTGTGGGCTGTATCCCCTGCAACAGCTTGAGGAAAACCTGGCCCAAAGGGACGAGGAAAGGATCTGCTCACCATGTGTTGCAGCTGGAAAAGTAGACGGGCTCCAATGTGGGTTTAACACTCCAAGGAGGCTTGATCTCGGGCTCCCAATCGATGGCACAGGTTTTGTTTGGACCACACAGCTTCTCCCAGATACCAAGGAATAAAGAGACTAAAAGGATTTATTAAATGAAAGAGGAGACTTTCCTGTTAGGAGCCATTTAGAAATATTTTTAGTGCAGAGGCACATAAGAAGTGACATGTTAGAGGCACATAAAATAACAAGTAGTGTCCAGAGAGGGTGAATTGAGTGCTGCAGTTCACCGTAGGTAATGCAGCAAGTGGCACTATGCGGAGCAATGAAGAGGTGAAGTCTTAAATGTAAAGGCAATGCTTCATTACCCAGCACAGGATTAACCCTCAGACCCCCTGACCCAATACACCAATAAGATGATGTACAATGAGCTTCAGTAAAATATTGGACTGTTTTACAGTTTAAAGAAAGGAAAAAAAAAAATGTTTTTTTTTAAAAAAGAAAAAGCCTGGCATCTACAGCCTCTTGTTGCAGGGTCAGAAATAATTGCTAGCTCCCTGAGGAACTGAAGAAACACCCCGGTGGGTCTTCAGCCATACTTCACACCATTGTGATTTATTATTTCTTTTCTAGGTAAAAAATTGCAATAGTGTTAGGAATGCCTGGGAAATCACTTACCAGCTGCCAGTGCTAAAACGGGAGTAAACCCTGCATGTCAGCACCCGGTGCTATGGCTCAAAGAGCGTGGCCTTACGAGAGGGGAAAGCTGGGGGGTACATGTGCCATTGAACTGATCGCTGCAGAGTTGTTGAGAGTTAGCTCACAGCATGTGGGTAACATCGCCGATACTTTATTTCTGTTGCCAGTGCATGGCTTGTAAGAGCAAATCCCATGTCTCTCCCGTGAGCAAACCAAGGGCCACCACCATTCTGCCTTGAATCCACTTTGCACTCCAGCTGGATAATATTTAAAACCAAGCACATCCCCCATATTAAAAATTCACACACTCAGAGTAAGGAGATTTATGGGGTTTTTTGGTTTTTTTGGTTGTTTTTTTTTTTTTTAAAATATATGAAACTTCTTTTTAGGTAGGGATGTGGGGCCAAATGGTGCTGGCTTGATCAGCAACGTGGAAATGTAGTGGGGGCAGCTGAGCCTTAGTGACCTCATTCTACCTACAACTAGCTCTCACTCTTTCTTGGGGTACAGAACTACGTTATCAGTCGCTTTTATTGGGCAGCCTGTGATTGTGACCTAATGCAAGGGGTCCTGAATTGGGTTTTGTGGGTTTGATATTGGTTTTTACACAAAGTTAATAAAAAACATCAGTACAAGCTAAAAAGTCAGCGATGCTTTATGAGATATTTATATAAGAGGCAGGTCCTATATGCACCAATTTTGTGGCTTTCAGGCTTTAGAACAGTTTGTCTAAAACCCACCATCCTCAAGTATGCTGTGGGCTGATTCTGACCTGAAGCCATAGTGATGTACCAAACCACAGTCCTGGAGCTGAGAGGCTTTACCTCCTAGGAAGAGGGCTATGAAGTTGGGTTAGACATGTCTTTGGGATGCCTACAACCGGGCTCCCACCATTTCCTCTCTTCTAGTTTCTCTCTCTTCACTGTGACTTCCATGATCTGCAGGTTTGTTCATTATTCATTTAAGGCAATTAGAAGATACACCTGGCAAGGGCTAAAAAAAAAAAAAAAAAAAAAAGTAACAACAACATTAAATACGTTGTATGAAGGCTAGGGACTGCTTTAATCAGCTCTGTGCCCACCTGGATGTTAACTCTGGTCCCTAATTGGAGAAGTAACAGCATGCCTGGCTGTTGTTTAGAGGCCCCTTAGCAAGCCCAGGGGGAAACTGAGGAAGGTTTCCCCTCTCTGAAGCCGATAGTGTCTGCAGCAAATTTAGAACTCCTGAGTGAACTGGAGACTAACCTTTAGGAAGATGTTTTAAAGCTGACTGCAGTTTCTGAGGAATGAAGAACCTGCTGGACCCCTTGGTAAGGCGCCTCACGTGCTGTTTTTGCTGGTGTGCAAGTACTGCAGTTTGCCTAGTGTCTCAGCAATTAGATTTTATTTCCTGTCTTATGCCCTGTTTATCCATGCTAATATCTCTCCTAGATCTTTTTGGATAACACCTGCTGTGTAGGAAGGTATAAAATCGTAGGAAAGGCTGAAAATTTGTCACCATAATGTCATCAAAATGGTCTCAACTAAAAGGTGTTGCTGCAGGAGTCTGACTTTTTTTCTCAAGCTTCTCTCCATGCATATGAGCTTTTAGTTAGTCATGTTTCAAAATAAAGTGAAGGCATGTCTTTTTTTTTCTTTTTTTTTTTCTTTTTTTTTTTTTAAGCTGTAAAGCTAAAAATGAAGCTGTTGTGTGCATACTTCCTTCTGCTTGGATGCTCTTGCTGGCATCTGCTGCTGTGGGAAGCTGAAGTCACTGATGGCGAGGCTAATTTCAGTCTCTCCATGTGTGTGTTGAGGGGGTACAGATCAACATGCAAGGTGGCGTGTGGGTTAAGGGTAGCTGACCCTCACACGGACGCACTCTACTTAGAGCTTTGCTGTCCGGGGGATGCAGCAGCTGCACAAAAAGGTCTTAGAAAACCTAGTTTTCCTTGCAAGATCCTTTAGTCTTACATATGTGTTACTGTATGGGTTTGCTGGGGTTAAAAGCTCCAGTGTGCACTCTTGCTAAGCACCACCCAAAAGGACCAGTGGCTGCCCGCTGCATTGTACCTACACGGAATATTAAGCAGCTTCCTAAATGCACTGAGGCTGTTGTGGCTGAACAGCTTCACCATGTGCTGGCTGCACAGATATCCAGCAAAGAAATCAAAGGCATGATGTCACCAGTATTTCTTATCTAAAATTAAATATCTGTCTTAGGTCCCCAGACACGCAGAGACTTTGTATTAGAAACATATACTGAGAGTTCAAACTCTGAGTCATCTCATATATATTTCACTCAAGCGAAGGGAATAGCAGAGAGAATAGACCTGCAAAAGAGCAATTCTCTATTCTAGCATGACGAGGGAGGCAAAACTGTTCAGGGAAAATACTAATGGGTTCACAAGGAAAAAATCTTGCCAATGAAATTGTGGCTGTAATATTCTGTACCTTTGCAGTAAAGCTGTGATTTGCTGTGGAAAGTGCAGCAGAAAATAAATGGGTCAACTCATGCGCATTAACAGTGGAGACAGAGCAAGTGGCATTTAAAACAAGCCTGCTTGGAGGGAAAGCAAAATAAGGATTTATTCTGAAGTTGTAAAATGTTTGTTGTCACAATTGGCTTTTCAAGAGCAAGTTGCCACGCCATGCAGTGCTGTCTGCTAGGTAGTAGGTTAAACCAAGCTCTGGACATGCAGGAGCTGAGGGCTGCCTTTCTGCTGCATCGCTGAACATGCAAGCTGGCTGATGCCCTTTTCCAGTGGGTACCAGAAGTGTTTTGGTGTGGTTGTCAGGACTAAAATAGGAGACATGATGCTGGAAATTGTTTGTCCCCATTTATGCTGGGGTAAATTGTGCCAGGCTCTGTGTCACTCGACTTGCACGTCAGTGGCTGCGCTTGGGCACAGTGAATGTCTCTGGATCAGAAGTGCAGTTCCTCTAGGGGGAGGATATTTGGATGGTCAAAGAGGCCTTTTAAGAGCCCTTTCCCTTTTGTCTCCTTAGTATCCCCTTACTGACCCCGATTTAGCCCCCAGCTCGATTGGTGGCTCATCTTCCCTCCCTGATCTGGTGCCTGTGCTGCTCATTTGCTTCCCACTTAGGCAAGTTTGTGTGTTATGGGCACATCCGAGCTCCTAAAGAGTTTTCTCCAAGGAAGCTAGATACTACTTGCTCAGCAAAAGTGTTTTCTCCTTCCTATGTGCATTACAGGCTGTTTAGGTGCAGGCAGGATCTGTGCACCCAGTTCCTCTGGGATCTGGTGATGCTGCCCATACAAGAAGGCACAGGGCAGGAGGCAGCACAGGGGCATTTCTGGAGCCACAGGGGATAAAATCCCTGCCTTAGGCTGTTTTCCAGCTCTTACTGGATTATAGCCCAGGCCTGAGGCCCAACAGATGCACTGCCAGGTATGAAGTATTGGCCTAAGATTTGTGCTGGCTCCGTAATAGGAACCAATTCCCCTTCCTCATGTGCAGTCGTTGACTTACATAAAAATCATTATATTTCACATTGTGAATTCTAATTACATTATTGCACGTTGTGTAAACATTCAAATAAAGGCAGTGGATGCAGTAACAGTGCTAGTAATTTTGTCCCAAATCTGGGCTCTTCACCCACTATGCAAGAGCCCAGACACACACAGGGTCAAGATGCTGTTCATTGCACATCTGCACAGAGATGGGTGCTGGGTGGTAAATCCACAAAGCCGGCACTCCTCTTCGCACATTGTAAAACTTTTTATACGCTTTGAACAATTTTTGACAGTTACGTTCAGTCACACTTAATTCTCATCGGTTTTCACAAGCTTAGTCTCTGTTTAAAGGTACCGTGTGTTGTGGGTGTTTTTTTTTTCCCACCACACATGTTTTGTGGGGAGGGGGCTTAGTTAGAAGAGGTCTCTCTTTGCTCTAGGGTGGATCTTTTAGTATGCTAATTAGGATAGTTCACACACAGTTCAAGTAATTTTCTATTTAGTCTCATTAACCATTTGGTTCTGCTCCAGTTTATCTTGTTGTGCCCCAGCTTGACATATTTATGGTGTCTCTTCCTTCTCCCAAGACCATGCTTTGTTAACTGTTTGTAAAGATTAACTAGCATCCTCTGTTTTTCTAATTCTTTCTTTCTCACTATAGATATTTACATATGGTTGTTTTTTTTAGGTAAATAATTCTTGTAACAGTAATACACCATTCCACCAAGATTACTATTTCTGTCAATTTTACTTTCATTTGTTCCATGATTTACCCTGAAGAGCAAGGCTTACAGCTAACTTGCTTTGGCAGGTGGATGAAGTGGTGAGACCTTACAAAGGTCACAGCACCCTGCAGCTCCTCTTGCAGTTGGGAACATGTGAAGGAGGTCTACCATGCCCCCACTCTGATACACAGTAGTGAGACGTGTCTCTCCTGAAGGTTACCGGTGCTGCCTTGAGATGTGTTCAAAACCAGCTGGACTTAAGTGCCCTTGAAAGTGGCCCTTATCTCCACTGATTGGAGATCCTTGGGCACCTGTGCTCTTAGAGATCTGAAACCAGATCAGCCTCCAGCATTGGGCTACGCAGGAGGACAGATGGTCCTTAGGCTTACTTCACAGATATATATTTGTACATGACAGTGAATTTGATTGCACTGAGGTGGTCCTCACCAGCACTACAGCCTAGGCAATGGGACCTGGACTCAGCTGAGGACATAAGGTAACTTCCCAATTAGACCAATGATGAGAAAATTAGCAGGAAAAGCAGCAGAAGTGACATCCGAAGTATTGAGCTGAGAAGTACTTGGCTCTCAAAGAGTATTTTCAGTTCTCTGCTTCCCTACCATTTACTTATTGTAAAGCTTGTCTGATGAATACAAGCTGCTGGTACTGACCTGCTGGTTTCTTGCCCTCTGCTCTCCTTGCAAGTTGTCACACAAATGCAATGTGAGTTCTTTGTAGTAGTGGAAGAGATGAAGAGGTGCTCCTTAAATACCTCAACATCTCTGAGGGAGTAGGTGCAGAGTTACCAGTCATTGGAATGCTGTTTGCAATGTGCCCTGAATCTATCAGCTGAAGAAATCACACTGGGAGCTGAGGAGAGACAGTTGCAGGGGTTGTGACCATCTTCTGAAGATCCCTTCTTTTCAAGTGCGTCAAGTGAGCCCAGGGCTTGGCCAATGGAGAAAAAGAAATGAAAAGGGAAGGTGTCAAACCATGAACTGAGAAAAAAGTATTACTTTGTTTTTCCTTTCCTAGATGCTTTAAACACTGGAAGATGCTTTCCTGCTGTCCCCATCACAAGCTCTTCAGAAAGACGGGGTGTGAGCCTGCAGTGTTTCAGTATGTCTTTACTTCTAAATGGAACGGGATGTTGAAAGTTAGGCCCCGAACAACAACTAAACAGGAGAAAACTTGGCGCTGCTTACACCTCCTGAAACACTCTTCTGCTGAGCTGAAGGTTCGTTCTGTAGGGTCCTGGTGCTGGAAGCCAAGTATAGCTGTTTCATCACTACTCCTAACATGCCAAGTCAACTGCATGTGAGGTTGGTCCCTGGCATGAGGTGGGCACACTTTTGGCTTTATCACAGTGTAGATCTTATTTTACACTAGGTAGTAAAGTGTGTTCCAGGAACCCACCTCCATAGGATCATCTCTCTCCTAGTCCAGCATACAAAGCATCACATGCACTATGCCAAGTCCCAGCCGCTATGCTGCCCCTCCTCCAGGCACATCCATCCACATTTACCACTGAAGCATCTTGTAAAACAACAGTGATTCATCTGGTCTGCTCACAGCCTGCCTGGAAGTGGCCCGTGTATTAGCTTTTGCTTGTTCAAAGAAAATCTGCTTGGAGATGCGTATGTCTATGGATCAAGATGTGTAATTCCTATTATAGTGTTCAGACTGTAGAGGACCTCCTTCTCTTTAATACCACAACTTTTGTCTACAAATGGGTATGGAAGATATTCCTTGTGGTATCCAGTGGGCTATGAAATACATTCTGGCTATAGACATTACGTTTCTAGGCTTTCCGATGTGCCATGGGCTCCTCTGGAGCTAGCTTTGGGGGAGCAGAGGCAGATGGAGAGAAGGTGCTGAGATGAAGGAAATGATGAGGGACTATCAACAGAAAGTTTCTCTACTGTAGGAAACCCACCAGTTATCAGACTGCATCAGGAAAAATAGATGTGGGCAGGTAAGCTTTAATTCTTCCAGCCACTGAATGTTTTTTTAATCACTATGAGTTTGTAATAAGTTAATTAAAAATCTTGGTTAACTATTCAGTAGCCCTCCACTGGGAATATGTGCTTGAACTTAACTGTGTCCTCTTGGCCTCCTGAATTCCTGTTCTGCATACGCGTTTCACATTAAGGATGCCACCACTCCTTTTTCTGTCTCCTGCTAGTCTCAGAAAACACAGACCTCTATCTCTGATAGCTATCTGGCAATGCTTCCTTCAGGGGGTGTTTGTCCTCTGGTTTCATTTTTTCCCTCCTTCTCTTGGACAAAAGTCTGGAGAAAAGAGATGTGCCAAAACTATACATGTGAAATGAAAGGGAAATTGGAAGGCAATGAGGAGGGAGGTGACAGATGAAGAATAGGAGGAAAATGTAATAAGCAATCCTATCTTCCTTTCTTGTGGGGTAAGAAGGTCAGCAGAATCCTCAGCACACAGCTGAATGATAGTTATAGCTGTCAAGTTTGTATTGAACCTACTGCCTGACTTTTCCCTGCAGTAAATTGCTGTGGAAGTCAACAATATTTCTGCTTTTATTGCAGAATCATGGCTATCGGATACAGAACAGACAAAAGGGTCGCCTTGATAAAGTCCTCTCCCCTGAAGTGATGTATGAGCAATGTTGGCTTTCCAGGTCCTGTTGTGGCAGGTATCGTGGGAAGGAGTCTGGTATCAGTCTCCTCCAGCCTGAAACAGAAGTGTGAATGTTGCTTGTGGACAAACAGGGGCTTCCCAAGGCTGTTTAACTTCATACATCATCTGGACTGGGACACTGCAGCCAACAGTGGTTGGTCTGAGCTGCAGATGTGCAGAGCATGGAGGCTGCTAAACTCCTGGGGTCTGGGAAGAGTCAGGAGACCTGAGGTGGCTGCCTTGGCGTATGGCTGGTGTGCAATGGTAATACCTTACAATCAGGTGTCTTTTTTTTTTTTTATCACCTGTTGATTAATCTTGCTTCACACTAATAGGTAATAATGCATCATTAGTGTAGATAAACTACCTTGCTGATGAACTAGTCTGAAGAGTTTGTACACATCATAACCTTGGCATATACCTTGTGCCCTCTCCCTCCTTCACTACCGTGCCCTTTAGTGATCATGAGCTTTTTCATATTAGTTTCTAGCCTTTTTTTTTCTTTCTTTTTTTTTTTTTTTTTTTTTTTGGTGTGGATAGTTCCAACTAGTCTCCCATCCTGCCGGTGCAATTCAGCCCTCACAGAAAGTTTGGTATCCTGCCAGTCCCAAATTTCAGCAGCGTCCTTCACTTATGTTCCGATGCTGAGGAGTGATGATGCATCAAAACTTTGCAAAATGCCATAGCTGCTAAGAAATGCTGAGATGTGGCATGAGTGGCAATCCTCCTCCATTGATACATGTTGTACTGTTTGAAGGAAAAAAAGAAAAATCTAGCCCCCCTGCTAGAAACATGAGCCTACTGAGGAATTAATGAAATCACACCGTTCGGAGATTCACAGATGCCGTTCTGTTGGGAGTGTGCCTAGGCTTGCCATAAAATCCCTTTGGATAAGACTCAGTAAACATCTGGTACCTTTTTTAAAAAATAAAACCTATAATTGTTTTAGACCTTGTTGTCTGACCATGCTGGTAATGCGCCTGTGAGGTCTAATTAGTTTACAAGTGACAAAAGAGGCTACTGTAGTGAAGGGGAGGCCAGGTGCCAGTATCGTTAGATAGGTTGGGCAAGAGCCATGAGAGCTGGCAGGTGATGGATGCAGGAAAGGTGTATTATCCCCAGCTTTGTTACAGAGGCAGGGACGTGAGGAAACAAGGCAAATTGATAAACTGAAGCTCAAAGTTTTGCTATTCATCTTATGTAAAATTGGATCTGCAGTCTTCTGTGAGTATGATGGTTGGGTTCTTTAATACCTGTTCAGTGCAAAAAACACCCTGACCTTCAGCCTCTATTGAGTACCTCTCAATGCCTGTTAAAATAAGATGGAGAGGACTTGTGCCTGAGTTTAGCATGTGTAAGGTTTGTAGAAACTCATGGCATTGATGTAGCTGTGCTCTTGTTTGCCATCAGTGATAAAATCCCCGCTGACAGTCAGCAAAAGAACCCTGAACTGGGTCAAGGCAGAGGGGAGTCCTGTCTGGTTTTATAACTGAGTCTACAGGACAGGATCATTAGCTGCGGACAACAAAGCCAACTGCCTGCTTTGCTTGGGTCGTCTTCTTGAATTGTTGCTTATTCCTAAATTAGTAAATGTCTTAACCATATATTTTTGTAGCTATAATATATTAAAGACGTTGCTGCATCCTTTCAGGCAAAGAGGACATCTGGGCACCTCAGAAGCTCTGGGTTCAGGCACCATATGACATCTCTCCTGAGTGTGCCAGTCCCAGTGTTTGATTTTTTTTCAGTACTGGATCTGTGGCCTGGCTGAGCTCTGCTTGGCCCTTAGCTTGGTTATGACACTGGAGGTAGGTAGTGTTTGTGCATGGAACATCTGGCTCATCACTGCTAGGCTGCCCAGACCACACTGCAGAAGCGGATTTGATTTGTGTTGCAGTGACCCTGAATCACAATTACCAACGGGAAGGACCGTGTGCATAGAGTTGCAAAAAAAGTTGCTTAAAGGGGATCATCAGAAGTGAAGATGAGATCACCACAGTATCTGCAATAAAATTCAAAGTAAATAGCTACATTTATTTCCCCATATAGTCAACAGTTCCCTCTCACCTCCCCATTGCTCCAGAGGGAGTACGTGCTGTGGACAGTAAGGAAAATCCCAGCAGGGACAGGGAAACAGCACCTCCCTCTCCTCCTGTAAACCAGGAATAACCCCACTGAAATCAAACAGAGTTCTCCAGGATAAAACTTTGTAAATGAAAGGAGGAAATGTTTTGCTTTCATTTTCTTCTGTCCAAGGCACCATGAAATGAACAGTTTTGAATTTAAAATGCTTCTAACCTTAAAACTGTGTCCAATATTTAAAAAAAGAAATATATATATATAGACTCTTAAGTACATGTTTTGACAGCCAGTTAAGTGGCCTGATATGGTTTTGGTCTGATAAATAATGGCAAAAGAAACAATTGAATCCCCACACCCAGAAACTCCACATGTTGCTCCAGCTCTCAGTTTAGGTTATCACCTCTGAACAAAAGGAACACATTTAGTCAAGTGCTCTCTGCCTAAGACACCACTCTGAAATTACAGGGCAGCCAGAGGAGATGAAAAGCAGGAGGTAGATGGAAGCAGGTAAAACACATTAAAATCCTTTTAAAGAAATCCTTGTTCTTTGAGAACAATAGTGTCTTTCCACGATACCAAGTGCCTTTAATGCTTTGGTCCCTTTATTCTTTTGGAAGCAGGAAAAATCCAAAATCCAAACAAGGCAACAACTCTACACTCTTTATCTTTGTTTTCTTACAGCACAGCGCAATTTAAGGGCAGAACACTTAAATTCTGATTTTAAGATCACAGGAAACAAGGTGCCATCATCTTTACATTCCTGTCATGATCTGCTTTCTCAAATGAAAAGCTGGGATAATGGTTAGTATTTAAAAACAGGGAAGATGACAAAGGCAAAGTAGGAAATGCACTGTAAATGCAGAAAAAAACCATTATCCTGGCACCACCTGCGTGTTTGTACATGTATATATGTACATAAAAAAATAAAAACCTACTGAGTTATTGAATACAAATGAGACTGGCAAGAAGTGTTTTTCTCCAAGCTGTTACATATCCCACAATCCTGTCACAAAAATGTCTTTCCTCCCACTTCTGATTTTCTATTGTTTCTTTTCAACCAAAACAAAGTGAAAGGAGATGAAAAGATTAAAGAGGAAATGCTAAGTTATTTTCAAAGGTAATCTCTGTCAGGTTTGATTTTTAATCATGTGCTGGCATGGTGACGAAAGTTACCAGTGCGTGTCTAGAATGATACCTGGTGATTTGATTTACTTTTTTCTTTAATTAAATATAATACGAACATTTGTAACACAAGAATGCCTCTTCCTTAATTTCAGGAGGTCACAGACTGAAAAGAAAAAACAAAAGGAAGGAAGAATAAAAAGTATATTTTGGATGTCCTAGCTGGTACAAAGTGTCCAGCCTCTTTGAGCATCTCTGCATGCCTCAGAAAGAGGACAAGCAAGCAGAAATTATGCCATAGTATTCCTACAGGCATGAGATGAGCAACCCCAAAACTGGGTGAGCTACTCAGTCTAGTTGTGCTTGTGAGTGTGTATGGGATACTCAGCTAAAACCCTGATCAATGCAGGATTGATCCCTGTAACAGTACTTTCCAGTTTTTATCCAGTGACTTTTGCAAGTGGCACCTAAAAGAGTTAGCTGCTGGCACGCATATAATTTGTGAGCATGCTGGTTTTGTTTCCTTTTGTTATATGCATATTTTACAAACTTATTTTGGAAGTTTGCCCTAAATAGTGCTTTTTCTTCTCACGCATGTTGCAGCTGCAAATGCAGGCAGGCCTGTGCTGTGGAAGAAATGTTCTGCACAGATTTTTTTTATTTTTTAATTCTTTTTACACATGAGGAAATACTTTCTCCTAGCTTTTTAGTTTCCCCCCCATTCCTTCTAAGCAAATGCTTGCTTATCAAGAACTATGACAGCCTGATACTTGCATAGACAATTGTACAACAGAGAAATACAATTGTACTTTCTTTTGCTTTGGTATATGGTTTTGCAAAGCAGATGTATGCCTCTCCATGGGCTTGAGGTTTTTATGTGCAAATAGAGGTCTTGGTTGACTGCTCCAAAGCCTAAAATCCCACAGGAATCAAAAGAACGGAAGAGCATCCTTGAAGCGAGATGTGCTAGAGCAATTTCCTTTATGGCAGCTGAAGTTTCCAAGCTTCCTTAGCTGTAAATGCCTATTAATTCCACTGCCGGGACTTCACAGGTTTGACCATTTGTCGTCCGTCTCACCCTGGAAAGCTGTGGTCTTCTGTATGCAAACAGAAGGTGCAGGAGGTAATGATGCTGCTTTGGGTTGCTGATATGACCCCACCACACACCATTTAGTGTTTGCTCGTGATGGAGGAGTTGCACATGCATGGAGCCTCCCTTAGTTAGCCACAACGTTCTCCATATCTCTACTGCCACGCTCCAAATCTAGCTTTTGCTCTTCCAGCAGACACTCACCAGCAGAGAGCCCCTCCCCTCCCTGATGGACATTTCACTCTCTAGTTTGCAGCCCAGGTTGCAGTACTGAAGTAGCAATGTTCTTGTGGGGTGTAGAGCCTGGTTTGCTAGCACACCAGCAAGCACATCAATGTCACTGGGATCACCCCAAAACTGCCCACCATGACCACAAAGGACCTTGCAGGTTTGGAGCTGAGCTGCTGGAAAGGTTTGCTTCAAAGACTAGATGCTGATGAATCACTTGGATATGAAATCAAATGCAGGGCTCCCATGGTGGTGGGGATGAGCCCGCCTTTATAATGAGATGCCACTTCACCTTCAGCTTGTGCTCATCATGGGAACTCTACTTTCCCACAGCTTTTCTCAAAGTACAGCACATTCAATTAGCAGATGCAGTCCATCTGAGTATTACACATGTTCATGCCTTAAAGAACCTGTAACAGCATTTCATAACAATATCTAATAGACATTAGGCCTAGAAAAGAGCTCAGTGTAATCCTGTTATATGAGAGCAAGGGTAGTTTGCAGGATATAAATCAAATGCTCCCCACAATAGAAAGCTCCTTCATTACCTTGTAAGCCAGATAAACAGTCCAAAAAACCTTAACTATAAGGTATATATTGTAACAAATAATGCAGAAATCTAAATTTAATTGCTAGCAGCCTGCCTGTTTGCTTGCAGTCATGCAACCTCCCTTTCTTCCACGACAGGTTTCCTTGTGCAAAGGTTTTAGAAACTCCATGCATTAAAAGTGCAATTATGGAAACAATTTATAATCAAGGCATGGTTATTAGGGTAGCCTGCATGTATGGGATATTTTATACCAATTACAATCCCAACAGTCCTTTCTGAGAGCAAAATTTGCATCTTGGTTTTTTCCTTTCAGGTTTCAGTCCCAGCAGTGCCACCTACTGCTGAGATAACTTTGAAAGCTAATTTTGTTATTTCTTTGGGGGAAAATTTTCAGAGGTCATTATCTGCAGGTGGAACACAAGTTCACAGGAAAAAAAAAAAAAAAAAAAAAATGGTTGCAAAAGCTCAGCAATCTCTGACTAAAATCTCCCCACCTATACATAGCTGAGACCAATAAGAAAAAAAAAAAAAAAAAAGAAAAGAAAAAGACCCCAGAAATCCCTAATTTGTAATCTCACATTGCTGAAACCAAGTGTTACCCTGATCACTCCTCATTCACTCATGATAATTCATGTTGTTGTCCCATGTCCAGTCAATACCGTGGAATTATACCAGCTGCTATGAGCTGAACGCCTGGCCCAGAACTGTTAAGAAAAAAGTACGCAGAATTACTTTTTTTATTTTGGAAACAAAAATAAATTACTTCTGCCAACAAAACCTACAGCCTTGCTTATTTCTTAGTGATGGGAGGTTAGTTCATTTTTTTTAAGAATAATTATTAATTTGGTCAGTGAAAGGATAGCTGAGGTAGGATCTCAGCATCCCTGAGCTCAAGAGATGTGGAGGTTCTGGTATGGCTTTACCAGACCACTTCTGGCAAGAGAAGAGTTACCAAGGACAGACTTTAAGATCCTGAAAACAAGGGAAAAACTACCAAAATGATGTTTTTTTGGAAACGATCTGAGAGTTTTTTGGGGTTAAAATGTATCCTCCGCAGGTGATACCTTGGAGGTGTTTCTGTCTCATTCTTCTCCAGTGCCACATCTCCTTGTAAAAATAGCCTGTGGGCTCAGCTACCTCCCCCGGGGACGCCTGTTTCCAAGCCAAAAGGGACATTTGGCTCTGCTCCGGGAGGTTCAGTCTGGCCAAGGAGCTTCAGCTGTGGGGAAGAAGGGTACAAAAGGCTGTGCTGTACTTAAGGCTGAGGCTTAGGGTTGATTCTAGCAGGGCATGTGTTATAGGGTAAAGAGTGGAAGGGAACAAGAATTTCTTGGCACAGAATGTCAATTTTGCAAACTGCTTTGCTATTAAAATAAACTTTGAAATAACACCGCTCTGGAATTTATTTATATATTCGTCTAAGGGAGATGTTTCTTTGGTGTGATGTTCACAGCATGCTACAGGTGAGGTGTCCCACTGAACCTGGCAGATGCTCCTCATTTAGGCAGGGGGAGGTGAGCTATATTTTGCAATAAGATGGCTGTAAGAACAAGACTGTGTCTCAAAACAGGGTCACCTGAAAGGCTGGAGAGATGCTAAGTGATTTAGGTGAAGAGAGTTAGTTGGGAGTTGACAGCAAATGCTGGGGAGTGGTTAGTATTTGACAGGGCTGTGTTATTTACAAGTAGACAGAAACTGAGAGCAACAAAACTGTGGCAACAGTGAGAGGAGTATGGATGGCCTGACTGCAAGATGAAGTCCAGAGAGAAGAGGCTGTGTGGTGAAGGGCTTGGTGAAGAAAATCTTGCAAGTTTTCAGAAACCCAGGTTTTTCCTCCCTGATGTATTTTTATTGCCTGTTACAGCAAGAAAAGCACAAGGAGGGATGGAGATGGCCAAGCACCATTAGCAAAGCCCTTGCCCTTCGCCGAGGGTGATGCAGGCAGGAGGCACAAGCCAGCGGGACTGGAGGTGGTTGCACAGGGTGTGTGCGTGCAGCAGAGGGAGGAATCTGCTTTGAGGTAAGGGTTGTGGAGAGAAGAGGTGCTGTTTCTGTAAGATGAGTGGTGGAAACCTTGGTATGGGGGACAGGAGTTATTGTCATTAGGTACAGCTGAGTACTGCTAAGGCATGCTGCGTGCCTGAGTACGACTAAGCCGTGATGCTGAGGGCTGAACCCTGCCTCACTGTGCATGGGTGATGCTGGGAAGGTCCAGAATAGAGCCAGTTGTGTGCTCCTTTCCCGCTTGCTGATGGCCTGTTCATTAGTGTTTCTAGTACAAACCCACGCATCATCACCACGGGATCTCCCTGGACTGGCACATCACCAGGTGGCTTTCTTAATGAAGTCTTTTCTAGCAGAAGGTGTGTGACCCAGTACAGTTGCAGGTTACTGCAGCTCACCATGGTCATTGTCTCTACCTCTGGCTGGTTTGAGTGATTT
Organism: Falco naumanni; assembly: GCF_017639655.2. Classification (NCBI taxonomy): domain Eukaryota; kingdom Metazoa; phylum Chordata; class Aves; order Falconiformes; family Falconidae; genus Falco; species Falco naumanni. Next base: position 64,696,135 of record NC_054054.1, read on the forward strand.
TTGGTTTGTTGTGGGTTTTTGGGTGTGTGTTTTTGGTTTGTGGTTTTTTTTTGTTTTTTTTTTTTTTTTTAAAAAAAAAGATGTAGCAGTATAATTCACACTCGATTACCTCCTTGCATGAGCAGGGCTGCAGTGTTTACAGCCTGCTATGAACCACCCTACACTGTGTATATTGCCTCCTGGAAACATGCCTGAACCACACTTTTTCTTCTGACTTTGCCTATATTTGATTTCTACTGGAAGGAAATTTTCTTAGCCCTCTCTTCCATTTTTATTCAACAACTGATTTTTTCCAAGACCCAGCAGCCTGGTCATGATAGGGTTTGTTTGTTTGCCTTTTTATGTTGCCTGTCATTAATGCTAAGCAGTCAATGTTTTCCTATACACACCTCTCCAATTTGACACCTGGGACTTGTTTACTACCCTTTTTCCATGCAGTTTTTATAGTTTTAATTTACGCTTTCCCCCAAAGTGACAGCGCAAAACAGTAAGATAGGAACAGGGCAAACATCTATCTTATAGGATCAGCTTTTGGAAATATATATATTGGGCTTTATGCAAATCTCTGTGAATACTTCAACATAAGCACATGCTTCTTCCCACCTTAGAAAGCACCCTCCATCAGAAGCCAAAAATAAAATTTATGAAGAATATTTTGTGGTCTGTTAGCATTTTGAATTACTATGGTATTAGTATGACCTCTTTTTGAGGTGGAATAGAAGAGGCATAGAGGGTTCCCATCATCACTGGAAGCAGCCAGCTTAGGAGCCTGGGACAACACAGGGAATATTGACCATCTTTAGAGGATCCTCAACTCCTAGCAGGGACCGTGAAGCGTGGGACAGTGAGGCCGCCGTTTTATACAACCCAGTTCAATGGGAACAGTCTGTCTGCTAGGAAATTCATTGATGTTCCAGACTGATGTCCTGATGTCCCCTCGCCCACCTTGACAGGAACTGGTGGTGTGCACCTCAAAGATGCTTTTGCTTGACTTTCTGGGTATCGGCTAGATTGCTTATTCTTCCAGCCAAATTAGTAACTTTCACTGCATTTCTCAAATGCACATGAAGACCCTGCATTTGCCAAATGAATGAAAGGGTTGACAGGGGAACTCTTTTTTTGGACTTCTTACAAAAGTGATTCCAGCACTGAGTGAAAAATAAACTTCAAAGCATAATTTGCCACTGTGCTTTCAAATCTGCTTATTTGGCCCTGGCTAAATATTTCAACCCAGAATATCTCCAGCTGTTCCCTTGCCTATGAGAGAACTTAAATTTCAAAACACCCCCGCCATACACCCCGTTTCTGCTGGGAGCCCAGCTCTGGTCCGTGGGATTAAATCTAGACATTATTAAATTCTGCTGATCAGTGACAGAAGTGCCTTTAAAAAGCAGTGCTGAGCAGCTGCTCAACATTGCTGTTGTGGTGATGGGGAGGACACAGTCTGTGTCATTCCTAGAAGCACTTGATTGTGGAAACACAGCTCAGAGTCACTCTTTACAGGCTGGTTGCCAAAACTTCAGCAGAAACAGAAAAGCTTGCAAATAATTAGCTAGACTGTCTCTAGCAGGTGTTGCTTTGGAATTCATTGTTGATGATAATCCTCAAAGACTGCAGAGAGGTGATGGGACTAGACAAAATGAGTCCGCTATTCACATATTCCTTTACAAGCAATGACTCTCTTTGCTAATGCACCAGCTCTGATAGGAAGCAGCTCGTCAAAAATGTCTGCATTTTGAACTACAGGGTAAAGAAAGTGTAAATTGTTCTTTTAACTTGGGAGGAAAAAAAAAATATTTCCCCTACCCCCAAGCAAATCAATACAATGTCTTGAATTGGGAAAGGATGCTGCATAATAGGAATACAGATCCTCCATGAAACCCTGATTCTAGTTTGAGGTATTTAATACTTTCTGCCACAATAAAAGGAGAGAATTAATGGACTCGGTGGGAAATCTAGATGCCATTTAGCTCTGAATCAGACTATTATTTTACACTTGGCATTGATAGGAGTCAAAATGAGGCCACAAGCCCAAGACTTTCTCAGCTCCTTGTGAGTGCCAATTCCCTTTATATTCCCATGATCCCTGCTTGGAGCCTTCCCTTTCTCCAGCTCTCAATCACAGCAGCAGCAAACTGAAGTAATAAATTATGAAGCCACTTCAGCCTAAATGTGGGTAAGAATTGTACGCATTTTCCCTCTTTTTAAGTATGTGGCTATTGCACATACATGTAAGATGTGGCTGACATTATATATAAAATGTATGATAAAAAGGCAGACGTTTATTACAGAAAACTTATTCTATGAATGCATGCTTTATCAAAATGTGCTGCTTGCCCTATAAAGGAGGGATTTTATTCTCACTATGGTGATTTTTAAGGCATGCATGTGTATTCAGAGTGAATTAAATGGGGACAAGATCTCAACAAATTTTTGCACTTTCTAGACAAAAACCTGGTAAATTTTTGCAATCTTTTTTTTTTTTTTCATTATTATTCCTTTCCCCAGTATTAAAAAAGCCTGTAAGATATGGGGCAGGTGAGGGAAGCTTATGAGTAAAAACAACACGAACAACACTCTGAATCCGTTCTAGAGTTTATTTCTGGGGGAGGATTTATTTGGAAGGTGTCTTGATCACCGGCCATGTCAGAAGCCATCACTGCACTGGCCCTCAGGACTCCTTGGATGTATAAAAAGTGCTGTGTTGCTGTTGCTTTCCGAGCTCAGTGTTCTGCTGACTGCAAACCACATAACACTGATGTAGAAGCCATTATTTATAAGCATGTGTCTGATGAGTCCTCATGATACCTTCAAAAGTGGATGTACAGTGTTATGAATATCTTGCTCCAAGCCACATGGCAAGTAAGGAGCACAAATGAGGTTGTGACTCAAGAGCTCCTCATTCCCATGCTTTTCATACAAATCCTGTCATACAAAGATGAGGTGCGAGAGCAACAGTGCAATGAAAAAAATTCTGCTGATGATCACCAGGTGCTGTGCACTCATTTTGATGCTACTCTGGATGCCTCCTTTCAAGCAGTTTGGCTTCCCTGTTACCTTAAATACCTAAGGGTTGACCTTGACATTTGCAAACCAAATTGCAGAGCAAATCAACATCAGTGTTCTTTCTAGATCCCACAGAACAAGGATGCTTGGTTCTGTGCTATGGGGAAAGGGTACCTTCCAGCAAAACCAGATGATGGGCAGCAGGAACACAATTAGGAATCCTACTCCTGGAGGTCTTGTCAAAGAAAGGGCTGTGGGTCTGTGCTGGGAAATACAGTACCATATGAGCATCTCCTTGGCTTTGGGCTTGCTGGCCAGTGTCATTACAGCCACATTTTTCCTTTCGCTAGCTTGAAAACAGATGTCGAGAGAGCGAGCTGAGAAAATCAGTTTGCAAAAGACTTAAGAGGGGTTTCTCTCTCCTTCCCCAGAGCAAACACGCGTAACAGGGGATTGCTTTGTGATATTGCTGGAGCTGCTGAGACACTTCCAGGCTAGGCAAACCCCATCTGAGTACCAAGAGGAACGGCTCAGCTGTAGGAGTCATGTAACTTGGGGCTGGCTGGCTCCTTTCAGACATGTGGTGTTTTATTTCAAAAGTTAATCATGCTCTGCAGAGGATTCGGCTTAGCTTGGCAGAAGAAGAGCGCTTTTGTCCTCTCTGTCTTCTCTCCAAGGTGACCTTTAGCTTTATAATCTGATGGGCTCAAGGGTTTGATAATCTCAGATTTGTTGGTAGTGGGTATCATGTGTTGACAATCCCCAAACTGAGCAGCCCCATTTTAAAAATAATTGTGCTGAAGCAAAGATAAGCTGTTGCCTCCAGCTATAGGGTTTTAATAAAGCCAGTGTATGAGAGGGCGAGTATCCAAGCCAATTATAACCTAATTGACCCTCCTAAGACTTCTTTCTTATCTAAAACCTCATTCTTTGCCAGTCAGGCTCATGATACTTGTGGCTTGGAAAGTATAATTTTTAGTGACCCGTTATCTACAGCATTCCTGATCCAGATAAATAAATGCAGGTGTCCACCTCTAGATGGATGATTGATTTAGTTACAGTGGTCACAATTGGTCAATTAGGGAGAAGCAGTCTGCTAAAGCCAGAAAAAATGAACACAAGATGGAAGGAGGCAGAGCACAAGATTTACCTTGACAGAGGAAGCAATTTAAATGAAGAAAATCCAGTGTTGCCTATTTAATACTCCATGGAGTATGAAAAAGCTTTCCAGAAATAATTACTTTCCATATATACTGTTGAAACAAGGAAAAATTAAGTCTCTGGCAAATTGAAATCGGTATTTTCCTGTAAGTATTGAAGGCTTATTTGGCATTACGTGTTGGAAGCCTGAGAGTGGAGAAGGAAGGAGCACACTGTGCTGATCAGCTCAGGGGTGGGTGGCCTGTGAGTATGCTGCCAGCACATCTTGCTGGCCAGATCAGGGAGGGGGCATCCAGCACCAGCACAGCTCCTTGCATTTGTTGTCATGTCCAGCAGTGCTATGAAAAGGTTCGGACAAGAGAGGACACAGGAACACAGCTCCTGTGGCATGATGAGGAATACCATACAGCCGCTCAGGTGGGGAGGGAATTGGAGAGTGAAGCTAGGAGCAGGTAGATTAATCCATCCAGAGGGCATACAGTAGATTGCCTGGATATGTGACGTGAATTCAGAAGAACACGTTTGCTTCTTGCTTCTGAGCAGGAATATCAATGAGAAAATCAACTCCTACCACTTTCCCCTCTTAAAGACTGAAGCAGAACCTAGTGTGCTGCTCCACCAAAAGCAGGACAGACCCAGCACAGCAGCCAGGCTTGCTGGGTATTTCAGAAAGTCTACTCATTAGACCCATTTGCTGGTTTCTTGTCGTGTAGGTTTGCTCCGATTTTGCTCTGCTTGCTCCCATGGGCTCTGCTGGCTCTGGGCAGTCATTTTGAATCACTGATACCAGCTGGCTGGAGCAAACATCTGCCTTTCCTCCAGGTACAGCTGCCTTTGGGGTCAGGACTGCATCATAAGGAAGGACTTTGCCCTCAGCCAAACTTTGTGCTGTTGCATTTAGAGGATGGAGTAGGAAAGGATCTTTAGCCTGTATTTAGTCCATGTATTCCCAGTTTCTGCTTGAAGCCTCCCTGTGGAGGAATCTCTCTTTTGCTGTTACTAGAGAGAGCACCTTGAGAGATGGACTTTTACAGAGATTGAGTTAGGCATGTGGAGCTGGAAATGCAACTATCTTGCATTTCAGTAAGCTTGCTGTCAGCAAAGAAATCACCTTACCCCACACACCAATAGGCGACTGCCATAGCCATGCATTCAGTATGCTTCTGCAGTGAGAGCTGTCCTCTGAAGTCGTTAGGTGACTGCAGCAAGTTCGTACAGACCTCCATATCTCCCCAAACCGCCTCTCTCCCCAGATGTAGATGTCTCTTGGCGCTGGCACAGCAGTCTGCCGACTGGCATAGGGCAGTGGCGGCCCATTGGGAGGGCAACATCAGTCCTCTAGGAAAAGCCTGGGTGCTCGTGATCCCAACGCAACATGCCACAGGTCTGTGGCAAAACAAGACCCCTTAGTGCTGCTGCAGAAGAGCTGATCTGTCCCTCCCTGAGCACTTGCAGGGTGAACAGCTCTGTCCTTTTGGAAAAATGGCTCAAAGGCTTAGTATTGCTCATCCTGCTCACGGTGACACAAGGGGGGTCATGTGTGCAAATGCTCATATATGTGCATGCGTGCATGTGCCTACAGAAAAACTTTCAGGCTTTCTTCTGCCAGCTTTTGGGTAGCATCCTGAGGGGCTATGTCATGTAGCATTTTCTCTTTTATTTGTTGGCTTGGGATTCATAACCTTTTCCATTCCTGCCTGGTTTCAACACCTGCATTTCCAAATGAGACCACTGCTGTTTCATGCCCAGTGTTATTTGGGCCAGGCAAGCTATCACATTGGGGTCACAGTCAGGGAGACAATTTGGTGCCAATTGCCTGCAATATTTAACAGAATGCAGCTGCAGCTTGTAATAAAATACATCCCTTTCTCCCTCCTTTCTCCCAGCCCTCAAAACACACTATTTCATGCAAACCCCATGGAAGAGCTCCACAGGGAACAAACAAAAAGGTGGTGGAAGGAGCCGCAGCTTTGTGCCATTGAAAATGTCTTTGGGAAGCTTTTTTGTCTCTTTTCCATTTGTATCCCATGTCTGACTAATTTCTGTGGGTGTATTTGCTGTTGCCCATCCCTATGTGCTCTCCATGTCCAGCAGAGGTAAATGGGCTAGTCTTCTCTAGTCATCAGTAAAAATCAGAAGCAATGGTTTTATTAAATGGAAATAACTTGGCTGTTGACAGGAGGAGCCATACACATTGCCCTAGGTGCCAGCTTGCAGCAAGGCATGTGCTTTGGGACACTGGGAGAGCCCACCCACCTCTTATAGCAAAGGTGGTCTCCTAGACCTCAGCAGTGACTTTACTGCTACATCCTGAAACTTTGGCTTCTGCAGCTTCTCTTACCATATTTTGGCTTCAAATTGAAGTAGATAAGCTGTACAAAGCCCTTGCACCACATACAGAAAATTCTCAGGGCAACATGGCCTTAATAACCACTAATTGCCCATTTCAGTCTCACCTGGGTCCCCACCTGCACTGCCCACCCACAGCAGCCATGTAAGCCCTGGCCCTAGCCCTACCCCTGGCTGAGGGTGCTGGGAAGAAGACGTGTGTTGGGGAATGGTTTATGGTACCAGCTGAGTCTGTGGGGGTAAGTACTTGTCTCTGCTCTGGCATTATGCAGGTTGAGTGAGCCTTAATGTTGGTAAGTGGGGTTAAAGAGCAGCTGCATTTGCTCCTGCTTATGGTGGGGTCAGAATGTGGTGGTCAATGCTGACAGCACAGTGCCTGAGCCTTTGATATGCTTCTTGCAAAATAAGCAGAGATTTAAGCAGCAGTTTCTTCGTCCTGGGTTTGTAGTGAGCAGTTATTTCATTTATGAGAATGATGTGATATATTGTGGTGTTTATATAACCCATGAATCATTTGCAAGTGTTTGTTCATTGCTCCAGTTTGCTTGTTGGTGGAAAATCTGAGCCCCCTGGGGAAGCTACTTTTTCTCTCTCAACCCTCCCCTGGCCCCCTGGTTTGTCTCTGTTTCTCCCTTGGAGGGAGACTTCTCAGACAACTCCCACAGTAAAGGAACAAAGAGCTGGGGTGGCTCACTGCCCTGCTTGCATGCATGGAACTCCACTACGAAGCTGAAAACATGCACCCTCCTTTCCCCAGCCCAGTCTCTGCCTTGCATTTGTTACTCTTAATGTTGCTGTACCTGATTTCCATCTACCTGAAACAATGCTCAGTGATTCAAGCCAGGGTAAATGCTGCCAGGCTCCCTTGGGATAATGATTCCCTGCGTTGCTCAAGTCTGCAATGCAGTCTCAAGGGAGGATGAGATGTCTTTTACCATGCAGGGTCTGAGATGGGAGGCATTAGCTATCTGTTGGGCAGTGGTGTAAGATTAGGTGCTCTGATGGGAAATTAAGCTAGGAGTTAGAGCAAGGCAACTGCAGGGGAAGGGGGGTGGAGGGGGGACACACGACGATGACACAGTCTGGGCTGAAGCAGATTCATTCTGAAAAGGTAGCAAAACGAGGTGTGTTTCCCAAGCCTCTTTATGTTGACCTGGATCTCCTGCCATGAGCACTGAGCAGCACTCCCTCGGCACCCCTGCTTGTGCTGCCTGTGGGGATGGAGGCTGCTGGGCCGAATCAGATTCCAGCTCTGCCCATCCTGTGCTTGTCTCTCTGACTACCAAGCTCAAGACACTTGAGAGGACCATGCAGTCTACAGCTGGTGTTAGTCAAGAGCAATCCTACCTATAGGGAAGGGAAAAAAATAATCTACTTGACAGAGACTGAAATAAAACAACTTCTGTAGGAGGTAGTTCCAGCCCAGGTCTGGCACAGAGGGAAAGGTAGCAAAGCAGCCCAGAAATCAAAATGCATGGAGAAGAGCAAATGCAAATGTGTGTGTCAGGAGAGCCTTGGTGTTTCAGAAGTGTGCTGCTAACTAATGCAGATTTCCCTTGCATATCTCTGTATTTATTTAGTTACCAAGATAAAGAGGTGACATTCTCTTTTTTTTTTTCCATGATGTGACCCACCTATGGTATTCAATAATATAATATTAGAGAAAAACCTTTGGTATGGTCTTTAATAAAATAGCCTGCTCTGACAGGTAGGTTATTGACTATTATAAAGCTGTTAGATTTAATATAAATCTTCTTGGCAATCCCTAGTATTCATCACATTTTCATGAGTAGCGAACGGTTGTAGATACTGCCAGATGTGGTCTCAGTGGAGAGCAACTGAGATAAAAATTGCAAAAGCAGCTAAATGATGCATGGGCTGAAATCCCACTTTCAATCAGACCCAGAGCATGCCATGGGAAGATTTAGTGAGCTACCTCCCAGTGGTTTGAAAGTCTCCTGAACAGTTTACCCAGCCGCCTTGGGAGAAAGAGGAGTGGGCAGGAACTGGATAATCTGATCTTTATATTAATTGTGTCACAGAGATTAATTTAAATCCTGAAGCAGGAGATTATGTAAACCTGTAGTATTTACTGTTGCAGCTCTGGACGGCTGCATGAGTGTCTGATCCCAGGACTTGCTGATTTTGACTTTGTTAACATTTTACTGTAGCCAGCATCCTAATTCTTTGCACTATATGACAGGCTGCTTTCTTGCAGTGCCTTTGATTTTAGCATTTCCTACTCTTATTCTGTGCAATTTTGGAGAAAATGTCATTTCTAACTTCCCTGGCACACCGTTTGGTCAGTCCCAATTGCTCTCCAGTGGAGGAGAAGGAAGGGCTGCTGTGAACTTCCCTGTTCTCTTTTCTGTAACTCCACAGCTCCCAGCTTCAATGCTTGAATTTGTATTGCAGTCATGCCTGGAGATGTCCCCTGAAAGTCTTAGGTACTGTGCAAACACAAATGCTAAACCCTATGTCTGCAGGAATGGGAGCTGTGGGGCTCCTGAAAGGAAGGGGCAGATTTTGAGAGGGGCTGTGCTAAAATAGCTCCTGCTGGTGTTGGTGGGAGATGAGAAATCTTGCAAAATACAAAGCAAACACACATCTGTTTCCCCTGTGCTGGGATCCTTTTTGTTTGGGTTGTTTTCTGGGGCTTTTTTTGGTTGGTGTTTTTTGTTTGGTTGGTTTTGGTTTTGGGGTTTTTTTCCGGGTTTTTTTGTTGTGTTTTTTGGGGTTTTTTTTGGGGGTTTTGTGTGTGTGGTTTTTTTTGTTTTTTTGTTTTGTTTTGTTTTTTTTTTAATAGAAGATACTAGTGCATAGCCACCCTGCTGAGCGTTTCTGTTGTTCAGGCTTGTGCTATTGAGTTTTGCCTTCACCAGTTGGGTCCTGCACCCCATGTTTCTGTATGTCTACTGTGAGCTGTGAATACTGTTGTTGCCTGTTTTCAGGCTTCTGAATCAAATCAAAATGTAATTTGAGCATTGAGGAGAATATACGCAATTGGAGTGAGAGAGAGGTGACTAAAACAGCCACGGAGGTTTTTGGCAAATCGGTGGCATTGGCCAAAAAACGTTTGGTAACCAGACTTAGCTACTCTGTGACAAACAGAAGTCCTAAAGAAAGCACCTAAATATGCTGTGTAGACAACGTTAGGTCAACTTGAAAGAGTTAACATCTAATCACAGATTTGGTTTCCTTGACTGACAGACAATTTTCAAAAAGAGTATGTTTTGTCAAGAAGTCATTCCCTTCTTGTTCCAGAAATCTCTCTTTGAAACCAGGGCAGGCAATTTCCTGCCTGTGATGGCGTTCCAGACACGAGATACCCTTGTCTTTGACAGCAAAGGACGTTGGCTTCATTTGAGCTTTTTCCCTTATCACTGACAACAATAAAATTGTCAAGTGTGTGATTTGAAACATCAAACTCGGTATGAACTTTCTGTGTAAGCAAGGGACATTGGACATAATAACTTTTTTCTCCCATCAGTATGATATATGGGACATACAAATTGACAGATGGTAAAGATTGGCTGATGTATGTGTATGGTAACTTCTGTATGAACTATCAACAGACCAACAAGGTTGTAATGAAGTCATCTTTAGAATTCAATAATAAACTTCCCTTTATCAGCATTGGGTCAAGGCAATGATGTGATGGTTCTTAGCTGTGAAGACAAAGGAAGACTTCACAGCTGAGGAAATGCCCATTTTAATTGCAGGCTTGGAAATACTGTCCGTCAAATTATGGTAGCATTACTTTATTTTTATGGCGAAGCTGGTTGCATTTGAACCTGACCCAAAACCCCAAAGCTCCATTCAGAACAAATCAATCATGTAGAACAACTGATGATTTTGACTATTTTAGTTTGAGTGCCTAAACAGTGAGACTTCCAAGTCACCTGGAATTTGCTGGGTTTAGGCATGTGAATTTGAATATAAAGTCTGAGTGTTATGTAGAGACAAACGAGAACTTTAGATATCCTTCCAAATACTGGCCTCAAACTTCACTTCATCAGAGCTGCAAGGTGTGGATGAGCTGGTTCATCGAGAGGAGAGTGGACTTTACCTTGTGAGCCATGACTTCAGCGTGCCTTATATCAAATTGCTAGCCTTTGTGTGATGCATACAGCTTTACTGCAGCTGTGGCTAGGTGAACTGTAACTAGTTTTTAACCATGTGGTTGAGTCCTTAGAAGGTTTTAGCTTGTCATGAGTGTGCCAACACTTTTCAGTGTTTTGATTTTGTTTCTGTTTAAAAGTAACTAGGCATTGTCACACAACCACACCTCAATAACTTTTAAAGTAAGTCTTTATTATGGGAATTATCTCAAACTCCAAGTATTAGTCTGTAGGTTGAGAGCATCCAAATCCTTAAACCGAAGTCACTTGTCAGGAACAGGGACACAGCAAAAAGCAAATAAGAAGCAGAGCTTATTTAAGCAATGCAAGAACCTGTAAAGCTCAGGTGAAAACTGAATGGACACATGCTTAAACGCAATAAACTCATGGCAGTGCACGGTATATAACAGTAGTCACCCTCCGTGCTTGCGCTTTTATCCCTGCTCAGGTACAACGCCCTGCGTTTTACCTCTGCCATTGGGGGTAAAGTGCAGGTATGTGCATGGCTGGTTGTAGAGGTGGAGCTGGCTGATGGTAATTTGGATTGCCATAACCCAGTTGCATTCAACAGTGTGCCTACACCCAAAGCTTGACCAAAAGCAACCAGCAACGCCAGGAGGCAAGTGAGTGGCACTGCCTGCCTGTGCTGAGCTGAGCTGCTCCAAAGCCTGTGAGGTCCTACAGACATGATCCAGAAATGTCACTCATTTTTAGGTTAGCACACAACAGCCCCCAGCCCAGAAAAGTGTGTTGGTTTTATCTTCCAGCTCTCTTTCTGCTCTTAAGTTACTACTACCTCCAGCCCCCACAGAGCAACAATACACAGCAGTACTATTTCCTTGTAAGAGTAATTTAACTTTTGGTGTGAGTGGGTAGTGTTCTCAGCTGAATTACAGGCAAAAGCCTGAATCTAACAAGATATTTATTTTACTTAGCAAAAATTATCCAACAGTAAAAGTGTAGTTGCTGCCATTGGAAATATAACTGTTTGAATAAAAGTTATGGGAACAGTAAGATTCAGCTATGGTATGTTAATTTGAACCTGCAGTAAATCTGTCAGGATTAAAAGTCAGTTTAAGAGCTAAAATATAATTGTTGTAAAACACTGAACTGCAATTTATATATACTTTTCCCAACCACTTGTGTGCTAGCAATATTTCAGTTCTATAATCACAATTTGAACCTTTTTAAAAGGTTTTTTTATACAAGTCAGCAGAAGCAGTATTTTATTACTTTTCTTTGTGTGGGATTCTCTGAATGATATACACTTTTGGGGAGGAAATGGTCTGGGGATAAAAATAAACAGAGACTACCTTACACTTCCTTTTCTTTTGTGAAAGATAGACGTGTCTGAGTGTGCAACGAACAATTTGTCAATCAATTTGGAGCTCGATAAAAATGACTGTCAAAGTGCGATTTTGTTAGTTAGACTTAGAATGTCATGCAGACATGCTTTCAGTAATGAGATTCTGTGATATCAGGTAGATATGATTTTTTGTAAAAAATAAAAATTTATTAGTAACCTAAATATCATTTTTTTAAAATAAGCTTGCTTGTATAATTGTGTAGGAAGAAAAAAAAAATTCTGTAAACCACTTTCAATTTAAATAATTGAATTGGTGCTTTAGACTGTCAGCTTTCAGTCCCAAGCATCTTCAGGTGTGGTTTTCCATGAGAGCCACCTTGACTGTTGTTTAATCGGTGTTTGCTACCCATCTCAGACAAGCTACAATGGTCACTGAGAAAGCAGAAAGGGCACCTGTGCTATGCTTTGAAGATCTGGCTAATATTACAGTTAGGAGGTGAACCTCACAGTACATTTGAGAGCAGGCTACACATTTGAGGAGCTGCATGTGAGGTGTCACTCCTCAGCAGAAACTCTATGGGTGATGGAAAAGAGGCTTTAATGCCAGCAGGCAAAAGACTTGGTGCCTTCTGGGGTGTATTCTTATTAAACTCCTCTTTGGCTGGGTTTCCAAGAGAAATGTATTTATATACTGCCTGCCACCCTCAACAAAAAAACAAAACAAAACAACCAAAAAACCCAGAAACAGTACAACTTCCAAAAAACAAAACAAGAGGACCCCAGACAGTACCTTTTAAGTCCTGACTGTTGGTCAATATACCTTAATACAAAGGAGATTCTCTGTCAGCTTTTAGAACAAAAGCATGAGCTTTGGGCAAAGAATTGAATATTGTCCATTCACATGCAGGGAGTTCTGGAGAGAAGTCAGCAGAAGCCACGTGCCCTTTATAGGAGATAAACCTTGCCTGATGAGCTTGTCGGGACTGACGTTTTTAGGTGAGTCCTTACAGGTTAGAGGTGAAACGTAGGGCGTTGGGATCTCATGAATCTGTGGTCACACCTGGGCTGCCATGGGCTCAGTTACTGCAGATGGCATGGTGGTATCTTGGTTTCAGACCTGCAGGAGCTCCTCTGGAGATCCCCTGGGTGCTGCTTAAGGAAAAAGAAAAGGCAGCCTGTTCATTTGTCCTTATTAGGAATTATTTTTTAAAAGCTCATAAAGCTTTGCTGCTCCAGAGGAAAGCTACATCTACTGAGTGAGGAGAGGAGGGAAAATGATAGTAAAAGTTACTCAGTTGAGGCTAATGTAGCTTTTTGAGTTTTGCAGTCAGATGAGTTTGAGAGATTAAAAGGAGAGAGAAAAGGATGGTTCATGTGCTTAAGAAAAGGATAAATACCCCTTTGTACTCATTATTTTGCTATGTTTTTGCATTTTACTTTAATTTTTTTTTACAGCATTAAGGGAAAGGGAATTTGACAGTTCTTTGGCAGATATTAGACAAGGCTGAATTAGTGCAGTGAGACCATGGGCCATCTGCATGGTCTGGGCTGCTGTGACTTTTGAAGCTAACACGCTTCACGTTAATAGGTTTTGATGGCCAGAGGATGCACAAAAGATAATGAGAACCAGAGAGAAAATTTTATGTTCTTGTCACTTGTGTTGAAGTGTGGCATCTCCTGTTTCCTGCAAGGAAGGGGCTGGGTGCTGCTTGCACTAAGGTGATGGCCCTCTCTTAGCATCTCTGGGCAAAAGGATGCAGAGAGTAGCCTGTCCCAGAGCATTTACAGTCCAAGCAGATGGGGGGAAGTAACCTCTGAGTCAGGAGGGGTAGGGAAGCAGAGCAGAGTGTGGGGAATGGAGCCCTAGAAGCAGTCCCTACTGGCCTCGTATCCAAATGAGGGAGTTTCTGGAACCCCAAGTGGGCGTGATTCTCACCTTGCCTTTAATATCACATTGCTTTTTCCCTGAGCATGAAATTCCTTTTATTTCCAGTCCAGTGGATACAAACTTTTTTTTTTTTTTTTTCAATTCACTCTCTACAGGCATACACAAGACCCTGTTGGTGGGCCCTGGCAGGTTACCAAGGGTGTGCAAATGATCATGCCCTGTGTCACCTCTGCCAGCAGGAAGGGCAGGTACCTGCAAGGACGCGGGCCACTGGACCCTAATTCAGCACCTGAACTGGTGCCTGCTGACAACTGCCTTTCTGATAGGATATCTCTTTCAAAGGAAAGAGATAGTTGCACATAATGGGAGAAAACGCCTTTCAGATCCTGTTTGATGCAGTCTTTGGGTTTCAAAATCAAGATGACATCTAGTTGTCAGCAAAGACAGCACAAAACTTGCAGGAGAGCCCTCTCTAGTTGCTATTTCCCTGTTACAAGGAGATGACAAGAAAGAAGAAAAGGCATTTTATTCTGAAATCTCTCAGGCTTGCAAATGCACTGTGCCATCTACATGCTTTCTTTTGTTTGCATTGTGCTTGCCTTGGCAGGAGCCTGCTTTGTTATCCTCCATCTCTCTTAACTTCCCCCTCCAAAGCAACACTGCAACCACTGTTAGGAGTGAGGTACACGGGGTGTGGGTGTACGGGGCCCTCATCCCTTTGTACTCAGAGGGAAAGCAAGCTGAGAGGGGTTGCAGTGGTATGTTTGTGCTCATACTGCATAGATAAAGAGGGAGAGGGATGGGGCCCAAGAGCACCTGAGGGAAAGAAAAAGCCTTCAGAAGACAGACAGGGGACACATGTAATGACACCATGAGACATAGTCCCAACTGGCAGCCACTGTTAAAAAAAGACTTTGAATGTACTGAGCTGCAGACAGCAAGCAGGGTGGTCTGCTAGCTAATCGCTGAGGGCTGCAGAAAGAGGTTGACCAGTTGGCTCTTCCCCTGAGCGCTCTAGAAAAGCACACAGCAGCTGCCCTTCCTTGTCATTTTTTCTACTTTTTGTTAGTTCGCTTTTACATCAGGCACCACACTGCTTTCCATCCCGTGTCAGTGCAGGTGAGGTATTGGAGGAGGAGCTGGGGGTCACAGATGGAGCATGCCCAGGGGTAGGGTCAGCTCTGCCATCCCTATCCCACCATGCAGGAGAAATACCTCCAGAAACCCTTTTTCTGCCTGTTTGGCCGGACAGGGGGAAGTAGTTTCCCTCTAAATATAGCTCTGTGCACGTGGTGGAGCTGAGCTCCACTGGCATAGAAAAGCACAAGCAAAGGGAAAGCCAGATGGCTGATTCATGCTGAAAGGCAGCATGAGGGAGTAGAGAAGACAGGCAATAACTTGGCACAGTTACCAATTTATTGGATGCCTTGGAGAGGGCATTGTACTTTTCTGTGACATCCTCTCCACTTACCCTTAGCTTTTCAATTTATTTTTTTTTTTTCAGATGGTCATACCTATTTGTCAGGAGCTGCATTTCCTAAAAAGGGATAACCAGCACACAAACTTTAGGTGTGTAATAGACGAGATCTTTAATCAAAGTAGGGAAGCAGGTTCATCCTCCTGGAAATCCAAATTGACCATTTCTCTGACTACAGCAAGCTTTGGCAGGTGGGTGCGGTGGTGACTTCACTCATTTGTACCAGATCTGTGCACTGTTGGATCTCCTCGCCATATGTGGGATTACGTTTCCCTTAAATCAGCTGGGGGACATGAGGCCATGTTTGTGCTGGTTTTATGAGGACAGACAGCACCTGATCCAGCAAATAGTTGCATAGGTCAGAGCTATCCCTGTGTGGGTTTTTTTGGGGGGAAAGTTGTTTTGGTTTTGCAAGCGTGGACCAGCAAGTAGGCAGTTAACAACTCTGGGCTTAGTTGCATTTATGACCGAGTAGTAAATAAAGGTTTTCCCTCTTGTGGAGTCGCAGGTCTGACACACAGGTATTTCTCAGACCTGATGCTGATACAGGTTTCCTGTTCCTAAACAGAATGAGTGGGTGGATTGGATCTCTGTTTAAGACTCAAAAATTGATTATTTTATACTTGACTTTACTCTGACCTTACCTGAGACCTCAGGCACCTTCCAGTCCTTCCTTTTTGTACCCACACTGCCTGGAGGCAACTTTCCAGATTCCCTTCAACCTGCTGTCAGAAACAGCAGTGGTTTTCTCTGTCACCTGCTGCTCAAGCCAGGGACTCTCTAAGTCCACATGTGCAGATTGCCTGTTGTCCTGCCTATGGCTGCAGCTCCATTTCTTGAGCTGAAGCTCCTAGGGATTGCAGCCTAGTAGTATAGCTCTAATTACTCATTTCTTGCACGGTAAGCTAGACTGGCTGTCTTAGATCTGTTGAGGATGGGGGACAAGAGCTGGAGAGGCGCAGTGACTCCTCACTGGATGCTCATGATGGAAAGAGGAGGAAATAGAAACTTTCTTGTCTGAGTGCCATCTCTGCACTTGAGATTTGCCCTGGCTGTTCTGTTGATTGGGCCAGGTCTTCTCATCTGCCTTGGGACACATTAGTTTTGAAGCTGCTGGGTAAAAAAAAAAAAAAAAAAAAAAAGCAAAGGGCCAACTATGTACTGGTCGGTGCACTTAGGAAGTTATACTGCCACTGTGTAAAAGGGATGAATTCCAAAAATAGGGGGTAGCCTCATAACATTTTAAAGCCTTTTTTTTTTTTTTCATAAAAACAAAACAAAACAGCAGCAGTGAGTGTATTGGTGGAACCACTGAGAAAGCATGAGGAGGGTAACAGGGGGCTGAGGTACCCATGTGTGTTTTAGCAGAGAATGGCATTCCTTCCAGTGCCCATGTGGTTCATATTTGCCATGAGTGGAGAAACTGAAGCCAACTGTGGCACTGGCTTCAGGTGACACAAACACCATGACAGGTGATGAAATAAATGCAAACATTTCAAATTATCACCTTCTTTGTTTGCAGCTGAGAAGACACTAGTCAGCTGGCAGAGGAGCTAAGTGCTAAACACTCAAAACCAAAGCAAGACAAAAAGTATGCCTAAAACCTCTGCTAATAATACATGGTAAACTGAAGCTGGGATTTGTCCTAGGCTAGGGATGATGAGTGGAGTTAGTTATTGGCTACTTGCTCAACAGCCACCAGCACCATGGGTGGGACATCAAAGTAATTCCAGCTTTGGGGCTGCAAGGCCTGCTGGCTTGCTAATAAACTGCAGCAGATGGAACCCCCCACCCCCCACCCCCAGTCTATTGGGATAGATTAAAAAGTAGAACTTCAAAGTCTTTTAAGCATCTAAATAGAAGGTGCCACCATGACCTGGAAACTTAATTTAGTAACAGGAAGAAAATGTACAGGGAAAAGTGATGCAAACCTGAAGCTAAGAACACCTAGTCCAATTTTGCAGGAAGTTAATCTGTATTGCTAAAAGATTGTGCCTATGTGTTCAGGCCATCCCTAGTTAGGTCCTTGTCATCCCTGTGATCCTTCCCCATGCCTCTGGGATGGTATGAGTAGCAGCCATCTGTTATTTGCTTTGCCAACCTGCAACGGTCCAGATCTGGTCCACAGAAATATTGTGCTGGAAGAAGGCTGGCATGGCAATGAGTATGCGTTTGCTTTTTTTTAGCTGTGCATTAAGACAGACATGGGGCAGAAACAGGGAGATAACTGCAATGAAGCCTCAAAAAAGAAACCCAAACTCAAGCTGGGAAAAGGTCGGCACAGAGGTAGTTGTGTAGCTCTGGTATGTGCTGTGGGTACAGTCAGAAAAACTGTGTCGAAGTGCCCTGAGTAGGGAGTGATGTTGTTGGCTCACTAGCTGATTAAATGAAACATTGCCTTTCTGCAGGAAAACGGAGCCTTCGAGAGGTTCCTGTGCCGGCTGCTGTAGCTTATTAGACTATATTTAAGCAGAGTCCAGAAGTACAGTTTGCTGGCTTGCCTGGCTGTGGAAGATAGCCTGATGACCTCTGGGCATCTTGGACCAGCCCTTCCATGCCCTTTTCCTGGCAGTGGGAAGCTGATTAAACCATCGAGTATCTCTGCCATCCTCCTTGGAGTCTAAGGGAAATGTAAAAATCTCCTCCAAGACATGCATTCTCCTGCCTCCTAGGCACACAAAAATTAGTAGGATTTTAGACTCCTAAATCCCAGAGAGCTTGAAACCTTACTTCCCTCTGCAGAAGATTGACTTGCTTATTTGAAGAGAGCCAGGCTGCCAACCTCCTGTAATCCTTGCAGAAGGAAATAGCTTCAGTATTGCTCGCTTTATTCATCTGCCCTGCTGAGTTAAGAAGGGCTGAGCACAGGGCTTGCAAGGCAGGATCCAGGCTGTGCTTGCACATCCTGCTCTAGCTGAAGCTTTATGGATGAAGCCGTTCAATTCCCCTATCCTGGGCTCCTTCCCGTCTCTTCACCTCTTGCTGTCAGGCATCATTCTTTTTCATATAGCCAACGCAACCATGGTGCAATTACAACCAGTCTAGTTTTGGTATAACAAACAGGCCAAAATCAACCCATTTACCTGGTCAGTCTCTGCTGCCTGAGCCCTCGACTGGTTTGGGAAATGATGATTTTCTGGCAAAAAGTAACAGGCAAAAAAAAAAAAAAAGAAAGGACAGGCTGTGGCAGGGTGGGGGATAACCCAGCACCAGCCCGGTCTGGACGTGAGCAGAGCCTCCTTTACTCTGAGCTGCTGAAAAGGAGTTTCAAACCAGGAGCTACTGTGGATTCACATCTTCCAGCAAATTAGCACAGGGAAGACAGAAGGGACATGAACCATGAGATACACATGTTGTGGGTTAAACTGCCATCATCTCTCTGAGCAGAGCATGTAAAGCGTACACATCTGGAACGTGTGGGAGCTGTGGAAGTTGTAATCATACGTATATGGCACAGCAGGTTACTGTGCTGGCTACTGAAGCATTGGAGTTGTTTGAGCCTGGACTCACTTTGGTGTGATTCATGGTGCTAATGATGCATGCACTTTACAGTGAAGGAAGAATCCTATTGTCCTTTGTTTCAGTATGGTTTTGCTTTACCAAATTTACCTTTATTCTGTGGAATATTATTATTTTGTCTCCAGTTTGTATTAATTTTTGAAAATCAGTCCCTGTGGTGAGATTCTCTATAAAGGTATCGTGCTGCATCTTCTAAGCCTGCCCTGATGTCCCTGTGTTTCAAAACTTATGTTTTGAAGCTAATAATTAAAAGCGAAAAAATACTGTCTGTGAATTTCTGTCCTGATGCCAGTTGAGTCCATTTTCTCTCTTGTTGGTAATTATCTGATCTGACTTGCACCCACAACAGAGTGGGTTTGGAGCCGGGAGGGGGGCGGGGGGGGGCAGGGAGTGTTGCTTTTATTTCGTGTCTGGCCTGATGAGAATAATAATGAGAACAGCAAAGCAGTGGCATCCTGTTAGCCAGCTACAAAGCAGACAAACAGAGTCCTCGATGTACCGTCAATTCCATCTGTTGTGTAGTCAATTAACATTGATGCTAAAATAATTACGTGTATATATAAATAATCATATAAAAATAAGTTTTAAAGAAAAAAGATGTGGAAACATCAAAGGGATTTGGTGCTTCAGTTCAGATGAGCAGCAGAAGCTCAGATAGTAATCCAGGCTTGTCTAGGAGTTGTCAGAGCTGATCTTACAATCAGCTTTCTGATGCTGCAAACCACAGAAAGGCTGGGGCTTCCATCCCAAGTTTTATGTGTTCAGACCTCTAAAAAGCTCTAGAAGATGTTTTTATGGGGGCTGAGTATTTCTCTTCTATCTAATATGAGCTGTTTTGTAAGTATCTCATCAAAAGACTTATAATTGTTCTATTTTAGAGATGTGCTGCATGGGTTTATTTACAATAAATAAATACAATAATCAGCCACAAGTTGTGAGTTTTTAAGGTAATGATCAAATTCTGATCTCTGGAGCAAGCAAAAATGAAGGGGAGGAGGTTGGCACTGATACTACAAGCAGAACTTGCCATCCAAGGCAGCACCTCAATTCCCCTATTTCATACCTTAAGGACAGAATTAGCCTATATATTTTCTGGAATTATGGCTACTGAGCCTGACTCGATAGTAACTGCATTTCTTTGGGTGGACCGGAGAAACACCTGCAACTAAAATATCCAGAGAAAACAATATATATCACTTAAAACCAAAACAAAACCCCAAAACAACAGGAAAAAAAAAACCAAAAACCCACCACCAGACTATGGTTACAATTCTGACCTGGCTTGATTCCCCCAACTGTTAGGTCCTTCTAGAGTCGAATATAGAGTGGCCATGGTCAGTGCTGGAACTAGATGAGCTGATTGCCACTTTGCTACCTTCAGCTGCAGAGCTTAGAGCTGCAGGCCCTTGTAAAATACCATCTGCCACAGTCTCACGTGGCTTACAGGACTTGCATGGTGGAGGACTCAGGTGTTTCTGAAATCAGAGAAC
The DNA here is from genome assembly GCF_017639655.2 of Falco naumanni. NCBI lineage: Eukaryota > Metazoa > Chordata > Aves > Falconiformes > Falconidae > Falco > Falco naumanni. The sequence goes on from NC_054054.1 coordinate 64,716,452, forward strand.
AAAGTGGTGGACTTCTACTTGTGTTTAATCTGACAAGTATGGTTAGTTGCTTCAAACTGAAGCTACTTGAAAAAAGTTAAGTGGGATGTCTAATATGCTTCCCCAGCACTGTTGTTTTACATCTTGCTTCATTGCACTAGATCTGATTATATATGCAGCAGTGTTTCAGGTCCTGTCCTACAATCATAAACATCTATTTTTCCTATAGAGGAATGCAAGTTACTGTGTTAATGCCTGAACTGCCTGTCAGCTGTAAAAAGCAGTGAAAAATTGAACTGAGCAGTGTGAGAGTTATTGAAGGGAAAGTGCATTGCAGTGTGCCACAGGAAGGCTGTGGTGGGCCAAATGCAGATCTTCTTCCTAGATGTCTGTCCTCAGAATATAATTAGATGGGTGCTGCCACATGTGTGCTTTAAAAAGATTCTTACTGACAAGAGCAGTTAGGTTTTAAAACAAAAATGTATGAACCAAAGAGAATGAAAGTAATCAAATGTTTTCTTATCTAAATAGAACTTTGATGTAGAAAAGTCACATATAACCCAAATTATCTACTAAACTCACCTCATCTGTGGCCTGCTTGGTTTCAAAGGTCTGTGAGTAGACTTTTACAAAGTGAGTTTTAAAAGTTCTTGTGTTATAGGTAGCATTTTAAAAATCATGACTTATTTATTTTCTGATGACTACATATACCCTTTGCCTCTTCCTAAGGTAGCAAACCAAACATCTGGCTTTTAGCTTCAGTGATGCTTGGATCATGATCAAAGGGAAAGGTTGCCAATTAACCCCCCATGATCTCTCTACTGCGTGCTTTTGATGCCATCTTTTTTCCATTTGATTTATTTCATCTGAGCTTGATGGTAAATCCCTTACCAAATTCAGATTAGCCATGGCTTTCCCACCGCTCTGACAGAACATCAAAGCTCCAGAGGACCCAGAAGGATGAATTAGCCACTGTCTGAATCTTCACTCAGCTGCTCTGAGAGAGATGTATCTGTGTAAGGACTAAAGGGAATAGATGATATCTCTGCTCTGAAACTTTAAAAAAAAGTCAAACAAGTATAAGTTAAGACTGAGCTACATTTAAACAAAAAGAACTGTGCAGAGAGCAAGTCACATAATAAAGAGGGGCTGTATGCTTTATAGAAAAAATGCTAGAAAATAAGTGGCAACAAAGATCTAGAATAACTGGGAATAATTTCCGTATATATTTCAGCAAAATGGGATTCATTATGTTACTAAAGGTAATATATTTGCTATTTATGTTAAAATATAACTTTAGAAAAGTAAGGAGGTGCCACAAGGCACTGTAAAAATATACTCTACTACCATTGCTATTATGATCATTAGTTACCTTTAAAGCAAAGGGACAAACATTTTCATAAGTCTGTCTTGTGCAGCTAAGCTACTGCCAAGAGCATGCAGCGGGGTGGAAGACATGCAGCTGGTGGTTGAGAGGAAAAGGGGAACAGTTTACATAGAAAGGAAAAAAAAAAAAAGAAAAAAAAAGAGGAAAGTGATTTTAAGTGATTTTAGCCCTCAGGTATTCAAAGTCAAAAGGCTTTGTCTGTGCATGAGACTGCCTTGACCTCACGAGCCCAACAGGAGAACCATACCATCACGGTGCCCCTTCAGCGAACTTCATCCCCAAGGAGAAATTATTTGCTGTTATGAGGCTACGCAGACTGCTCACTGAGGTGTGAGGAGCACAAGTCAGAGATAAAGGAGATTGATTTGGTCCCATGCCATTCTCATTACAATCGTGGTAATAGCCAGTGGGCTGGGCAGGGCTTTGCTGTCACTATCTGGGGCAACTCTCCACATGTCCTCTGTGAAGATGTAGGTAGTGTCAGGTGCTCCTATGCCTGTATAATTTCAGCTAGTCTATTTTGTATTATGAGGGGTGATTTGGTACAAAATCTTGGGTCTAGCAGTTGAAATAAAGAATATATCCCAAGGGTCAATCGGAAGTCAAGGAAGACTGATACTAATTTTGGACCTATGCCATGCGTGGCTAGATAATCTTTCCATTTCTCCTTCAAACACAACTGCCACCTCCTGGCGATTCAATTCATAATTTTTCCATTTAGGAGGTCTGGGGAAGTCATTTCAGAAATGGAGCGCAGTCTCAGCATGAGAAGAAAAGATTAAAGGAGGGAGCTGTGGTTTGCTGAAAAGACAACCCAAGTTGTGGGAGTGAAGAAAATAATTTAGGACCTTGAGTAGGAGCTGTATAGGATGGGAAGAATTTTCTGTAACGGCAGTGCAGGTTAATTGACCATTCCTTACAAATGTAATTGTAATAAATAGTAAAGCATGATACAGTGGTATTGGAAGGGCTTACCTTAAAAAACAAACAAACAAACAAACAACCCCCACCAAACCCCCTCATGTTTAAAAAGGAAGGAGGTCAGAAGAGAATAATATAAAATATAGAGCCAAATGTGGTCACTCCCAGAGCAATGGTCTGACAGAACCTCTACTATAAGAAGTATTGCACATGTTAGGTGACAGTATGTTGCTTGAGGAGGTGACAGAGATCAGTGTTTGGACCTATGTTTTGTTCTCATGCCTTGTATTTGAGTTGTGCCATGCGGTCAGATATGAAGGCTGCTGGGAAAAGGGAGGAGATCAGCTGCCTCTGTATGGTGGATGGGACAAGGAGTGACAATTTTAGATTGCAACAAAAGGAATTCTGGTTAGGCACAAAGAAAACACTTCTAACAGCTGTTTAGTATTGGCTTGGACTTCAGCTACCTGCAGAGGTCTCGGATTCTGCAGCCTGAGGTCTTGCTTCACTCTGGTATGTTTAATTGCATGTGTAAATCTAAGTATGTAAATTACCCCATTTGTTTTCAGTGTGTAATGGATCTAAGAATGTTTATTACCTACAGCCTTTGAAGTCTGGGCATTTACTGACATAGTTGTTGTCTAATTTGAGCTTATGTGCGTGGGTGGAAAGGCAAATGCTGAGATAGGAAGGCATTGTTTTTCAGCAGCTAAATGGCATTATGGGTCATCAATGGCCAATACTTTATCAGTACTTAGTCAAAAGAAAGAAACCCAAGACCCCACAAGTCCTAAAACACCCTTATGATACTCACCAACATCCAAACCACCAGGCTGGTGTAGGGATGTGCAGGCAAGATGCACAGGTATATTTGAACTCCCTTTTCTGGCATTTGGGGTTCGGTTTTCTCCTAATGTGCTTATTCCATGCCAGCAAAACTGTTCTGGTTCTTTTCCTTGAATAAGACAATGAGGAAAAAAAAACCAAACCAAAAAACCCACACCTTTTTTCTTTTTCCTGTACGCCGCGATTATGTTTGGCTGTATAGCTGTTTCTACATTTTTGTTGTAGCACATTAACTCTTACTTACATCACCATCTTCCTCTCTAAAAACATCCTTCCTTTTCCCTGCTTTATTTATATTAGCTCTTGGGTCACATGAACGAATACATCTCTCAAAGCTTCCTGTTAACTATAAGTGTCTCCAGACAGTTTGTCTTTGGACAAACCAACTTGCATAAGTGGATCACCAAGATTTGTTCCAGAGAGGTGTCAGAAGTCTTGTGCTGTTTAATGGTGAAATGGGCTTTGCAATTTGTTAATCATTTTTCGTCCAGATTCATTTGTCCTTTACAGTGAAGTGATAACAATGATGGATCTGAAAGCCAGAACAGAGCTAGTATCATCCACTGAGCCCCTTTCAAAATACAGGGCAGAAAATTTCATCCTGCTACTCTTGTCAGTGAACCTGGCAACCTTTATTTACCTAAAACATAAATTCTGTGAAAATCAATAGTCCTGATTACATGATTTTAAAAGGAGAGAAGTCATAGTATTTTCTGGCATGTCTGCTGCTTACTGGTTTTTGCACTTTACTCTTAGTAGACCTCTTCCAGCTTTGATTTCAGCCATGAGTATTCTTACTACTTTGTTTTTTAATTAAGGAAAAAATAAAGTTGATTGCTCAAATGCCACTTCCAATCTTCTAACAAAAACAAGCCACTCGCAGCAGGAGAAAAGCAACCCTGAAATGGTAACAGAAATATGAACTCCAATTAGTCACCTGCAGCATCCCCAGCGCACGTCTACCCTAACTTTCACGTAGGTTGGGAAGGACAGGAATCCATGGGAAGACTTTCAGGAGCAGAAGTTATGAGAGGTTTAAATTGCTCTTGGTTATTCCCTTTGGCAGTTTTACCTCTAGATCTGAGCAGGCAGAAAGGAAGGCACCTGGGGAAAATGGGATGGGGATTTGGTGCTACTAGGCAGAGGCACAGCAACAGGGCTGAGCACTTAAAAAGCGTGGGAATTGTCTTGCTTAGCTAGACAGACTATTTCCCCATGGTGAACCTCTGAAGGCAGTATTAAAGTTGGTTACAGAAATACAGACACTTAGAGCTCAGTTTTCAAAATCAGGTTCTTAATTCAGCAATTAAACACCTGCACCTTGATTAGTTATTCAGAAAGCCTGTTGGCGCTTACCTCTTTTAGTGGGTGTCAAGTGCCAATTTTAGGTCTAAGTGCAGATGTAGGTGCGTGAACAGAGGGTTTCAAGATTGGAAACCAGGCTCTTAACAACAACAGGTTCATCTGCCTGTGACTTGTCTGCACTGCACAGCTAAATCAGCCAAGCATAAATGGGTAGAAGGCAAGGGGTAAGGAGCATGAGCCAGCTAATAGCTGCTGTTATGAAGCTGTCAGACGATGACTTGCTACATGACAAGGAAAATACTGTTCTGCTGAACAGGACAACAGGCTCTTCAGCTCAAACCTTATGATGCTTCCTTGCTTTGTTTCCTTTTGGTTTCTGAACTATTTTCCAGCGCCTTCACCTGCATAGTGAGCATGTCATTTAGAAGAGTATGGCACCTTCTGAACCTAAACAGGCTAGCCACTGTTTGACACCCTTCTTTTCTTATGGGTTAAAGGCAGTGTGTTAAAAAAACACCAATGCACTCTACCTACCAAAGGAGGAATGAACAAAAAGCCTGAATGCTGCAGTCTGAAGGAGCAGAGGAAAAGAGCGCAGGAAAAGACAGGCTGCAAAATGAGACGTTGCAGGCAGCAGGGCAAACACAGCTCCTGTCGTCAGGTTTCTCCCTGATCTGGGGACAGATGGCCTACCATTTCTAGCTTGTGCTTCAAAATCCCCTAGGAGATGTGATCATGTATTTTCTTTAAATCCAAGCTGACACACAGATAGTGTGAGCTACGTATATCACAGAATTGAGGTATGGATTTCTGCCTTATTCAATGTAAACCCAAAAAAGAAAGGCAGCCTTGTCAGCCTCCTGCTAATATCTGCTGGAACATTTTTCAGGTGAAGGAAAGAAATCAGTTTTAGGTTGTGAAAGGGGGGGCTGTGTTTCTGCACATACCCACCCAAACACTGACTGAGAAAAAGCAGCAATATTTATGGTATGTAAGGCTCAGGGCAGGAACAAAATGCCATAAACATATTTGTGCAGGACCTCTTAGAGAAGGAAAAAGAAACAAACAGAAGAGTTTAACCGGCTATAAGGAGCTTTGCAAAAGCCAGTAAATGACAATAGCTTCTCCCCATAGAAAATTTAGCTCTCTTAAAATGAAAGCCCCTTCTCAACCAGAGCAGGATTCCTCATCAGGATGAAAAAAAGGCTGGAGTTTGTGCCTGAAAAGCCAAATTTCCTGCAGTCTCGAAGGGGAGAGGAAGTGTTCTGGCAGCGCGCTGTCAGGAGTGGTGAGACCCCCACCTCTCACTCCCCGTGGGTGGGAGAAGGCTTGGGAGAGCTAAGGGGCTTCCTGCTATCAAAGGGAGTGACACTGCCCCCCAAATAACAGAGCATCGCGGGGTGAAGTGGCATTTTGGAGAGCTGCCTGGGTTAGCCCTGGCCGCACAGAGCTGGGTCAGCAGTGGTGTGTGTGGGAGGCTACAGCATCTCAGAGGAAACGCTGCTTGGGTGTGGGAGGCAGTTGCAGCTCCAGCGGCACAGAGCCATGCCACCTCTTCTGATGACTGCAAAGGTGAAAACTTGTCTTGCAGGTCAAGATTTAGAATTTTAATAGCTAATATTCATCAGTCCGCCATCAGCATTTACCAAAGCAGCATCCAGCATGTAGAACCAGTTCACACCAGAGCCAGCAGACCATTGTTTTTATTTAACAATCCTTTTCTTTTGCAGTGAGGGCAAAATTAAACAGGAGGACCTTTCACCTCTCCTTCATTTGCTTGCTCTTCCCTACCTTCTTGTCTGTTTCTCACCTCTACTTTAAGTATTGGCCCTAGCTGCTTGGAAGAAGCGTGTGTGACATGGACAACAGGCACCCAAAGCTGATGAGGAAGAAAATCCTGTTCTCAGGAAATATATGGGGTGGAACCACAGCCAGCTGGATTGGTGGAAAGAGGTCTATTATTATGATCAGTATCTTAGCAATGCTAAAATTGATGTTGCCAACAATAGAGACCCAATGTGTCTGACGCTGCTACATATCTGTTGTGGGAGCACTCCCTCTGTTTGGAGAGTTTGTGCTCCAAACAGGAAAGAGTGGAAGAGGAGATGGATTGACTTACAAGGAATCATTGCAGGGTTAGAGCATTTGTTTCTATTTGAACTTAGGCTTCTTTTCTCCAAATTGCATAAAATTCTAGAAAAAGCATCACTTTCTTGTCCTGTGTCATACTGGTACTGCTGAGCCTTCAGTGGCTGCCCTTTCATTTGGGGTTATTGGTGTAACGAAACTTTAATGATTTAGTTGCTGGGAAATAAATAAATAAATAAATAACAAGCCCTCAGTTCTTAGACTGCTTGTTAAATCCCACCATAGCTAAATAACATCTGGCTTTCTATAAATACAGCAAGCCAGTCATTAACAGTGGGACTATTCACTGTTACAGAGCTGCATTTAAAAAGAACTGAAATGCAAAGTATTCATTGAAGTCTGCAGAGCATCTGCCTGCAATGGCCTTTTGATAAACCCGGACTTACACTCCAGTCATCTTCATATTTTGATATTTGGATATCTTGTGTATGACTAAGTGTCTTATCTTCCAGAGTCACAGACATGTTACTGATGCAGGCAACATGGGGGTTTCTAATGCGCACAGAAATCTCTTGTGTGCAAAACAACAATCTTGGACTCCTGCTTCTATTTAGATATGTGCAGATGGCCCATCAGACCCAATCAGCCTTTTACCCAGGTAAAACCCTTTGCTGGATCAGGACAAATAAACATGTCATGCATTACGCTGGGGATTTCTTAGAAACATCTTAGTTGCCATCACACTGCAAATCCCAGCTCCTCAGTTCTGCATGGAGAAAGTCAAGACGGGAATGGTGTGCAAAAATAAGGATCTCCATCCACCGTGGAAAAGCGTCTTTATAATTCACAGGACCTGTAACACAGTTAATCCATTGACATTACAGTCCCTCCAGGAGTGGGCTACCCAACCAGATCATTGCAAATAGCTATTTTAAACCAGGCTTTTTTGTACATGCTGGAAGGAATGAAGCCTGGTTTTCACTGCCATTTTCCTGTGCAAATATGCTGATGCTTAATAAAGCTCATTAGACATTTCCCCAGGGGCTAAGGAGAGAGAGAGGAATTTTCCCCTACCTACAACTCAACTTCGTCACGCAGACAGAGGATCTAAGTGCCTGTGAGAGATCCATCTGTTGTGTTTAGATAAAAATTGCTAGGGACGTTAAAGAGTAGCCTTCAGGTGGAAAGGCAAGGGTATGCACAATGAGATCCCATAACTACCCTTTCCAGAGAAAAATCAGACTGGAAGGGGATGTTTGCAGCCAATGATAGAAGTGCCTGGCACCGAGGCACTGTTCTTGTGCAGTGAATCGGCTCTGGTTTCCCTCTCAGCAGGGCTGCTACGTTAATAATATTTCCCAGCAGAATGTTCCACAGGCGTTGGCACAGGAGGGCCAGAGCAATCACTTTTTGCTGTGAGAAATGCCAGAGAGCTGGTGAGACTCCTAGTTGCTCTTGCAAAGGTGTGTTCACCCATGTCAGGATGGGCAGCCTCCAACATGTGTTGTAATTATGCTCAGAAAATGGCATTTAAGACACTTGAAAAGCTGCTTCTGGCTGTTTCCTCTTCATTGTGAATAGATGCAGGGATGGATCCTTGCACCTGTTTCTCCCTGATTCATGTTGCTCCCGCCAGTCTGACCACCTCTGCTGTAGCATCGGTGGCAGGAGTGAGGGCAGGAGCCTCCCAGGAGGAGGGAGCCTTTCTGAAGGATCATGAATTGCTTTGCAAGGTGTCAGGGAATGGATGGGCATGAGCTCTGCTGCACCAAACTACTGAATCATGGGAGGAATCCAAGGCTCCTTGTTTTGGGTTTGGTTTTGTTTTTTGTTTTGGGTTTTTTTTGTTTGTTTTCTTTTGGTGTTGGTTTTTTTTTTTTTTTTTTTTTTTTTCAGTTTTATACTGCCATCTGTGGTTTCTGAGCATCTTCCATATGACAACAATTAGTAATTCTAATTAGTAATTATATGGAGTCTGCTTAACAAATATTCTTCAGGACTGTGCTGTCTCAGGGCCATAGTTCTTAGTATCACAATGGTAGTGCAAGGCAGAAAAATGCCTCTTTTCTGGTGGAAACTGCTGGTGGTATGTTTTCTGATCATGTGGATTGGCCACCTGGGGGAACTGGGAAGCATATGATCGTGAAGTAGATCTCCCAGGTGGTATCATGGCAGCACTGCCAGCCTATCTCCACACACCCCCATACACACAGCCTGAAAACTTTTCAGGCTTTCAAGAAAAAGATGCTAAGAACCTCTCCTCAGCAGCAATAAAAACAAGCAAACAAAAATTATAAAGCAAAAAATAACATGGATTATCCATCCATAAAATCTGTACAGCAGATCTCCTGGGTGCTCATGGAGTGGGAGGTGTGGAGATCATGCCGCTTGAATCACTGCTTTTGTTACTTTTCCTTCATCAGCGCCTCTCTTCTGTATTGTAGCTTGGTGGAAACATCACTAAAGACGATGAGAAACTGACTTCTTACTAAATTCGGTGATCTGTGGATCAGGTCAGCAGCCTCCAAAGTGCCTACAGGTTGCATGTCCCATCTCAAGTAGGTCTGGGGGGTTTTACTGCCACTGTGGGCAGGTAGCAGGAAGGTCCCATACATTGCTTTCTTCTTGGGCCACCTGGTGTGGTGGTGTAAAAGGAGTACGTTCTCCTGCTTCATGTCAGTCCAGCAAGAAAAAAGCGGGACAGCTCTGAGTGGGCCTGGTCAGAGATATGCCAATTTATTTTTCAATCTGTGCTTGCCTTTGGGTATAGCATGGATGATGAACCTGCTGAGAGCTACGGTGGAAAATGTGTCCGTGAATTGAGCTTGCACAGGCTGCGCTGTCCTCTCACACCGTGTTCAAGCAGGCAGATGTGAGCGGGCTGAATGCTTTGAAACTCAGCTCAGTAGCAGCAAGTGCTATAAAATACGCGCTACTTAAATATTATCAGTAAATCAAGGAAAGCTGTCAGAAACTGGTGTAACTTTTGATGTTTAAAACAGTAATGGTAGAAGTTATTGCAGTTTTATGCATTTGAGAGGATGTTTAGCCTTTATTTTAATTAATTTATTAATTTATTTCACTGCCAGCGTGCTCTATTATGGGATGTTTGTCATCTTTAAAGTAAAACATGCTAAGGAAGATGTAATTTAAATTAAACAAGAAATTGGCATAGAGTAATAAAACCCAGTAACTGAGGATGTTTATGATGAGCTACCTTCAGCTTGTGGGGTTATGTACATACAACAGGCTAGCAAAGCATCTTGTTGAAACCTTCATGCTGTACGTACAGCCCAGAGGGCAAGAGACAAGAAATCACCAGATTAGGAAGGAGGCAGTTTGCTTCCTCAGATTGGGAGAAGGAAGAACAACCTGGATTTGAGATCTGTGTGCCATTTTCTTTAAGGATGGGGAGGATATAAGTGCAAGGGGAGTTTGTCATGCAGTTTTAGGGCTGGAAGAGGCCCTGGCAGGCCATCCTCAGTCTGAGCTTCAACCTAAGACAGACTGGGGAGACTTTGGTGTTGAGTATATCTTGGGGTTTTCAGAAGTCATTGAAGGATTTAAGGACCAGGTTCCACCTGAAGGCAACGATACCCCAAGGCAGCAGCTGAGATGTAAGTGTGCACAGTGAGCCAAAGCCACAGCCTCAGGGCCTGTCATCTCCACCAGCAAAAACATGTGTTTAAATCAAAGTAGCAGCCGCAAGTTGCTCCTTTCCACAGGCCGACAGGCAAAGCCAGCTGTTACACGCTCCCCAGAGCACCTGCATGCCATACCCCAGGAGAGCATGGCTCCGTTATTTCTTTCCCATATATTGGTGGGACAGTCCCAGCCCAGCTGATTTAAATCTTCGGTTAAGGTGTTAACAGAGAGCAAGGGAGGAATGAAATAGAGCATGCAAGGGAGAGAAGTGCATGTTATACCTCCTCTGTGTCAGGGCAGCATCTCCTGTGGGCTTCTGAGGGGACATCCCACTGTTGCACAGTCTACTGTGACCAGCTGGCACACAAAAGTTGCTACACACTTGCAGGACAAGACAAAACCTTCCCTCTCCTTTTCTGAGAGCTCCCTCCGCTCCACAAAGCATGCCACTGCTGTGTCACCCTTGCAGAGGGATGTAGCCACTTCATGGGGACATGCATCTGGAAACCCCTCTGACCACACCATTAGCTATACGTAACCAATGCGGGATAAAACTGACTAAATGCTGGACATCTTCCTGAGCTTGATAAATCCCTTTAAAACAGGGAAGTCCAAAAATGTATCTGGTATAGTAACATATTGCAGGAAATACCCTTCAGTCTGAATGTAAAACACAGCCTGGAAGAAAGGTTTTTATTTTACTGCTGGCATAAGCGCTGGAATGACTTGAAAGTGCATCTTATCTGGTCTTTCTATGATATAAACTTTTAATTAGTCATAATCAATGTAAGTGGGGATAAGTGTGTCAGGGCATCACCATGTAAAATGAGAGTTGCATCCATGACCTATGCCAGCCTTAGGAAGGAGATGACAGTGGCTGGTAAGTCTAGGTCTTGTAATATCAAATAACAAATTAAATGATTAGTAATTATTGTTCCTAATAAAATACACCCTGAAATTGGTGGTTTATTGTGTTAATAAATTTTTTACTAGCTTTCCTCCGTAAATATTATAGCCTTACCATGTTGAGAGGCTTTTCCAGCCATAAAAAAAGCAGTCTGAACATGACATTGGGTCCCATCCTGGAAGGAGAAGAGCATTTCTGCCCAGGCAATCAGGTCCCCTATTAAAGCCTGACTCCATTGTTTCAGTTTTTATGTGAATGCTTGCTGCAATGCCAAGAAGGTACTAAACTGATGGGACTGCACTACGTTACTGGTGTGTGAGCCCAAACTTCCATATAAAAGCTACATTTAGCTTCAGGAGTCATTGGACCTGGCCAGAACACTAGGAGCCATCTTCCCTAATTTTAGCTGTCTAATAATACTGTAGGCCCTGGGCATTCAGGCTCCCTCCATGGTTAATGCAAAGTGCAAGGCAGCTCTACAGAGCAACTGGTGTGCAGCCAAAGGTATGTCATATGCCAACAGGGACACAACTTGGACTTGGAAATAGATGGCTTTATTTGGGAAGTTAATATGTGGAGTGTGACTGGCCCATTCAGGTTCCTCTTCCCTTGTTTGCTGACTCGTTTTTCACTTGCAGCAGGAATTGGAGGTGATCCATCCATAGTGGAGTTATACAGTGAACAGACCCTTTGGGCCAAGTGCTGAGAGAAAATGCTCAAAGCAGCATACGAAGGTATTCCTATTTCGTTTCTACAGAGCCGTGCCTCATCAATACTGTCAGATCCTTCTTCAGAAAACCAGGATCCCCGTGAGATAGACACTAGCCTAAACCACAAGCCTCTATACATGTGTGTGTGTGTATTTAAACGAGATTTTGGAGGAAAATGAACCACCATTCCATTTCCAGTTCCTGTTAACTTTGCAAAGAGAAAATGTAAGAGCTTACATTATGCACTCCATGAACAAGGGATGGAGGGCAAAGAACAAAACTGGGTGTGAAGGCACCTGCCCAGCATCATGGAGCAAAGCACAGCAGAGCCACAGGAAAAATTCCATGGGAATGGAGGGGAGGAGAAGCAACTTGAAGGAAACTCAGTCAGAAAATATACCCCCTCCTTTTTTTTTTCCCCCTAAACTTAAAGCAACCTGGCATAGTATTAGGCACTTTTCCAAATGTCGTGTTATAGATAGTGCTCTGCATTGTAGCCTTCACATATGACTGTCTGCCTGCAGACAGAAAAGTGCGTCTCCGTTTATCACCTCACTTTCTTACCTTGGTTCATCACCTTAATTTGCCACTGTTCCCTGAGAGCTGACAGTTTCCAATTACAGTCACATTTGCAATGCCAATAGAAAACATCAGGGCCTGGTTTTCAAAGCTCTGGTCTATTCTTTCCTGAACAAGTGTTCTCCCTGCAGTCCACTCAACAGCTTGTTTCTGAGATTGTGATCTTTTTCACAGATGTGGTTTGAACTATTTAATGCTATAGTGTAGTGTAACCTGTGTGGAACCAATGCAGTTCCCACTAAAACTGTTACATATGGTTGATGGAGATCCCAGGTGCTACTTCGAATGTTTTATGCATTTATATAAATAAAATGACCTTTAAAATTGGATCAAAGTTTTCTTTAATGCTTTTCTCTAGAACAAATTGATAGAGATTTTTGCAGGTATAAGCTACTGAATTGCTCATTGTAAAGTGGCTTGTAGACTGCCACGCTGATACGGAGACAGGTGTGAAAGAAATCATGGAGAAGTCAAGGCTGGTGGTGAGTGAGATGGATCTGAGAAGAGCATGTGGGAGCTGCTGTTGCTGAGGAGGGCAAGTACAAAGCTCCCCACACAGATGAGCTGCCCTTCTCCCACCTGCCCCTTCCAGACACTGCAGGAATCGAGACCAGGAAGTCAGATATTCCAGTTCCCTGTTCCCAAACTCAATCTTTCTGCCCCCTCAACCAGCTTCTAAATAGGAATGAGCAAAGGGAAGAGAGAGATGTTGTTGGAGGAGAGCAGCTTCCCAAAGGGGCTCATCATCGAAGGCTGTAGGAAAGCTGGCAAAGTGTCTTGGTGGTGCTCTGGAGAACAAAGATACCCCTGGGGAGAGCATTTGAGGGATGTCAAAAGCAGTTTGTGTGGTTCAAGCTGGCTCAATATACATCAAGATGGACCTCAGAGCTGATGCTCAGCTTCCCTGTTGTCAGACCACCATGTCACCATTTGTGGCCCCATGACACCAGTCAAATAGGGAAACTCCAAAATATGAGCTTCTGCATCTGAATGATTGATTTTTTTTTTTTCTTTTTCAAAATGCTAAGTAGAAGACGTAGCTAAAGGAGAGACCAAGGGAGACCCAGATGCCAACATGGAACATGTTAAATTAGCTGTCTGAAATTCATAGCCAGCTCATCAGAAACCCTGTTGGTAATGGATATGAGAGAAACATACTCAGTTCCCCTTGAAATATATGACAGTGGATAGAAATGAAGTCTCTCCCATGTTACTCATGTCAGCTGCTGATGCTGCCTCCTGACAACAGATCCCACAGTTAGAAGGACACAGCCCAGGAAGGAAGCCTGGCGCATCTGCCAGCTCCTGCTTTGTGTCTTCGATTCAAGCTGCAGCCATCCCTCCTTTCTGTAGTTAGTGGCCAGTAGAACAAAGCACTGCATCTTTACTCTGTGTAGGCACCTTCCTGCAGACTCAAAACCACTGCTGATACCTGGAAGGAGACAAAAGCAACAATGAAATAAATGCCTTCTCTTGCGAGCAGGGCTACTAGGGAGTGCTGGTCTCATCCTGAAGAGAGTGGAGCGTCCTTGATGTGGGAGGAGTTGTACTGGCCATGTTCAAGTCAATCTGGATTTCCCACTAGGTCTTGCTTCTTGTGCCTTTGTTTCCCCTATTAGAAGTAGGTTTGAGAAGGGACCTCAGCTTACATCCTTGGATCAGAGGCCATGACCCATTAACACAGCTTCACAAGATTAAATAGAATGTCTTTGGGTACTTCAATAGGGAAAAGTCACAGAAAATTGCGTGGCTTTCTATCCTGCTGGGATCCGAATGCAACTAAGTTCTGTTTTTTAATATCTGGACCACCTTTAAAATACAGTATAAAGGGCGATTCTGTCCTCTTATCAAAGGGATTAAGCTTTTTGTGGTCTAAGAGTTTGAGAAGACAGCAGGGAGGGACTGGTGGGATTGTGTGGTCCAGAAGTCATCTACTCCAGGCAACTCCCTATTGTAGTTAGTACAGTTAAATTAAAACTAGTTTGGTTTTTCGCTTTATTAGTCATCATAGAAAATTGCTCCCAGCCCTGAGGACCCATTCCTTAGAGTGAGGAGCTACAGTAGCATTTATCCAGCCCTATGAGCACAGTGACCAGTTACTCTCAAGGGAAGTGAGCCAGGAAGCAATCACGGTGTAACTGCAGGATGGATTTCAGCACGGGCAGGACTATGTAAGCATACCACAGCCCCATGGCCCAAGTGCAGCATTGCCACCCTGAATATTCATGAGGAGATGCTGGCAAGGACCTAAGACACTGTTTTTCAACGTGCAGAAAAAATTAGTCTCATCTGGTTTGTCTCCATTGTGAAATACAATGGGAGAAGTGAAGGTGCCTTCCTTATGGCACTGGATTCCTAAGACAGAAGAGAAGACTGCAGGGGGTGTTACCAGCCCACCTCTGTGTGTTGTTTTTGAGAATATTTTTCTCCGTGGTGAGACTGGGGCTGTCACAGGCTGCACCACGCACGTATTTGCTGTTTCCTATCTAAATGTCATGCAGCATGGATAAATAACAAGCAGAGACACCTGTGCCTGCACTTCAGTTGATCATTTTCCTAATTATATCACATATTTAGGTGGGCCAAAACATACTAAAACAACCACTTAATGGGAAGCTGTTAGACTTGTGTGACTGACTTGCTAATAAAATCACTGTGCACTTAGTACACCCATTGGATTTTGAGCCTGATCCTCTTTTCCCTTACACTGATGCAAATCAAGAATGACCACCATGATTCAGTACCCATGTATAGCCACGCACATAGAGGCTAGGAGGAGGTAAGTCATTAGAGATGGATGGGGAGATTAATTGTAGGTGAAATACACTAGACAGCTCGGGTCACCCTATTGCAGTTGCACAGCACCACGGACTGCAAAACGCTGGGAATGAGGAGTATAAATCTTGAGACTTCTAGGGTGTTGCTGCCCAGTACTTGAACCTGAAAACCTATGAGCTGGAAACCAGTTTGGTGGGGGGATGAAGGGCACAACACAGGGAAAGAATAAAGCAAAGAACTGAAGCAAAATACTTTTTAAAAGTATTTCTGCATTACCTGGCAGGATGAGGTACTGTGCCTGCCTCTATGAGCCATGGAAACAAGATAAAAATAAACTATGAATGCAGCCCTCTGAAATTGTTGGAAGCTGCAAAATACAAACAAACATGCAGAACTGGGAGAATCAAAATACCACAAATGTCTGTGAAAGAACAGTTTCCTAAGACACTTTTGTCCTTGCATGTGCACAATGAATTGCTGTCCTTTCCAAGAGAGGTGACGAGAGAGCACAAGAGAGACCATTACAGAGACTGCAAATGGGGAGGGAGAAACAGGGATCTCTCAGAAGGGATTTATTATACTTACCAGTAATTTAGAGGGGGAAGGGACGAGTCTGGGAAGGTTTCAGTGTATGCTTTCGTCATTTCTACACGTGCTTCTACCCATGTTGCTGAGCACTCTGTTGTGCCAAGGTGTTTGTGTTGTCTTACAGCCCTTTATGAACCATGTCTGTGCTACACAGGTTTTGTTTTGAAGAGCCGTGAGATCTAATGAGAATTTTTCCTGTCTCCATTGTGATTACTTATTGGAAAAGAAGCAGTCAGGTACGAAAAGAATGAATGACATAAGCAAGTTTTTTTTTAAAAGGTACTCTTTCAGCTCTTCTCTGGAGACTTCCCATCATCCTGTGCCTGCTTTTCCCACTTGTCCCACTATAAAAGAGTTGGTCTCAAAAGAGAAAATACCATTTTGAAAGACTTTTCTGAAATCATAACTGACTGGCAGGGAGATAATTTAATAGCGGGAGATGAAACTGGGACACTGGAGATAAGAAATTAATAGGGGAGTTAGTCGCATACACAAAACAGGACCGAGATAGGTAGATGTAAAGCAGCTCTTTGATTTCCTGCATAGCTTACTTAGTGAATAACACCCTTTCTAAATGGCAGTAAGAATATTTCTATGACCAAAGCCTGACAATGACCGTTTCAAATCTAAGTTGCCACTGGCCTGGAAATCATATGATCTAGCTGGTTGGAGCGGGACAGAAATGCTACTTACATATTCATGTCACTAAATTGCAGACAACTCCAGTGTATTTAAGCCCACAAGAACAGTGTCAGAGGAAGATAAAAGATATAAAATGTATAATTACTCCACAGCAGAATTCCAGTATTGTAAACTTAGATGTGGTCTTTGAGGGCACCACTGGCTTTATTGCCAGGGGCTGCAAGCACAAATGCGTGTGCATAGTTTAAATGCAGTTACATGTTTAAACAAGAGCTTCATGGAAATAAAAGTATTTTCAGAATTAAAAAGTGAGATAGAGCACCTCTGAATCACTTGTATTTGCACAGAGAAAAAGTCTAGTGTTTCCTTGATCTGCCAGAGACCTCCCATGGTCAGAGGCAATTGCTCCAGGAGTTCAACATCATCAATTAAAACATATCAATGCATTTTTGTAGGCTCCTTGATGCAAGCAGCAGGTGCATGTGCAGAGATTTTGGCTCTGGGCTGAAGGACCCACGAGATGGCTCTTAGGACACAAGGCACAAACTAAGTCCAAGATCACAAGATAAAAAAAATAAAAATAAAAATAACGTGAGAGTGGAGGTAGACCTTCAAATCTGTGTATTAGAAATGAAGCACAGCGGTAGGAATTACTGCCTGACAGCAGATGACTCTAATGTCCAAATTCACCTAGTCATTTAGATGCCTAACTCCCATTAATTTAAAAAGACTTGACAAACTACCCTTTTATCTCTTTATTTTGCATTAATTTCTCACCTGTGCAAAGAGGATATAATAGCTTTCCTTTACTTTACAGGGGTGATGTGATGATAAACATATTAAAGGCTGTGAGGCTCCGTTAGGGTGCTGAGGAAAGGATAGAGAAATCGCATACCAACAAGTGTGTGAGCTGCCAAGCTGGTTTTAGGACACAAATGTAAGCATCTAATCTGTGTGCAAGGCGAGGAAAATAATTTGGATCAAGTTACAAGAAATGTTCATCTGCTGTTCACAGTTCAACCCAAAATTTAAAATGTACACTCAAATATGAGGTAGCTGCTGGTAATTTTTTCTTAATTTAGAGGTTAGTGTTTCTCATATGGTTTGTCTTCCTAGAACTGACCCTACTGGCTCAGTATTGTAACATGCCAGTTTATAGGCACCCTCAAATGTAAAACTCGTTACAATGTATATTGCAGCTTGTTTTCATCTCTGACAGTCAACCCTAAGCACAAAATCAGTCCAGATTCACCTCATGTGTGTCACTGAAGTCCTTCACCAGGTGGCAACACCAAGGTAATCAGAAAAACCTTCCTGTTTTCCTTTGCTTCTCTCATGGCCCTACAGACAAAAGGCACTGGCAGAAGCCTTCAGCTGTCACAAGTGCTGTTTTGGTACAGTTTTAGTTGTTTTCAATAACCATTGATTAGATCTTTTCTTCTGCTGAGGTCAGGCAGCATACCAGTTTCTTTACACTGCACCTGGTCCTGGGCTCTACGACAGCCCTCAGCGAGCTGGGGTGAGTGCTTAGTGCGGTGAACTCCACAGTGAGTATGATAAAATGCAGGGATTTTCCTATGTTGCAATATACTTCAGATTTATTGTTCTTCTTCTTCCTAGGAATTAGGATTTTTCATTAAAAATATATATATATATATATATATATTTAGTACTTTCACAGGTTCTGGGTGTTTTTGGTTTCTTTCAAAGTATCAGGTGCTGGATTCTGTTAAAGCAGGTTATTGGCATCACTGGACCTTTGAATCGGGCATGACAAATTTTGCTTGATGTAAAAGCAAATTGTGCTGGGATAGGGAATAAGATTATATTTGCTATTCCAGGTTTTGCATATCTTTCTCCACTGGTTTTATTTCATTGACCCTTACACAGCTGCTTTTGATGCCTACCCCTGTAGGAAGAGAATTACTCTCTTTCTCTCTCCTTTGAGCTTTGCAATGCCTAAGGAGTGATTCAGAGGCTAAACTGGAAACTTTCAATATCAGTTATACTTTTAGTGCTGAAATACAGCTGCCTGTGAATGGTCATGGGGTTTTTTTACTGCTAATAGGAAAAGAATCTCTTGCGGTTGTTAATTAACACTGCTCCAGATTTATCATTATTTCAGCAGAGTAGCCTCGGGATGGATTTAACTCCTTGCTCTTCTGGAAGCAGTTTAAATGACTTAGCCTTGTTCAAGTGCATAGGATGAATTGTTGGCTGAGATTTTTTTTCAAAGGACAGGCCCATTGGTGGGGGCTGCTGCCCTGGTGCCACTGAAATCCACTAGGGTTTTGGTATTGGCTCGTCCCTGGGGTCAGACTCTGATTACTGCAGTAATGGGTAGCAATTACCAGGCTTGCAGTAAGTTGCAGAGGTCTATCATCTGAGAGTCTTGATTGCCCAGAGCAAGAATGAATTGCATTTTTTGACCCATTAGTGATCTCCAATTTTATGTGAAGTATGGCTGCTTAATTCACTTATTGAGGTTAATACTGAAAAGCTTTACTTACTTTGAATACTTTTCCTCTTAACATTTGCAATTAACAATGGTGCAGTAGGGAGAAATGAAAGATCAATAAAGCCTTTCTTATCTTTTAATATCCACCTTGTCAGGTGAATTTCTGTTCCCTTAAAAGGCCACAGTGTGTGTTCATTCTGGAGATGGATTTTTTTGAGGCTGCTTGGCAGCTTTCCATCATTTGTATGTCAGATTTGATCACTAATTCTTACCTGTGTCAGAGGTTAATGGAGGACTGTTACGTGTGCAATCGTGTCTCACTGAGGAAAGGGGGTCAAATAGGTTTATGGGGATGAATCTCTGTTGATTGCTATGAGTATTTAAAATAATTGGACTCAAGCAATCAGATCATACAGTTATGATTATGAGATGGGGCTACATGGGGTAACTTACATGCTTGATATAGATTCGATCTGATCCAGGTTCCTTTTGTCTTAACGTGCTCAATTTTTAATCATTTCCTTATTAAAGCTGAGACTAATTAAAACATATTTTAGACACTGGTGTATAAAATTGACTAGGAATTCATACAATAATACACATCTCCCAGTGAATGCATGAAGAAACGTGACTTCACTTATGAATAAGGGAATAAACTGGGTGTTACAAACTGGACATTAATGAGGTCAGACTGTATCACAAAAAGAATGCAGGTATCTCTCTGAGATACCCACAGAGCATTAGTCATTCTTCTGCCCTCATAACTATTTGCTGAAGGGGTTTAAAAAAAACCACCCACAAACAAAACCAAACCAGCGCAGGAGTTATGAACCATCTAAGTCAGAGGAACTCAGTGCAGAAATAACTTTTCCACCTGGAGAGCAAAGACCTACAGCAATACCCAGCAGAGGTATACTTTAGAAATCTACACCCCTCATAGGGTTCCCAACATGTTTCTGCGGTACATTTAGGAATGCAACAAGTGTGGTCAGGAGCTAGGAAGACCCAAAGCTTTGGGGTCCTCCTAACCAGGAGGCTGCTTTTAAACTGTAGGAAGAAAGCTCAAGACACATGATTCCAGTTGTTTCTGTCAAAGACCCATAAGGCAGAGGACCCGAAATGCATTGTTTTTGAAACCATGCCATTCTTGCCCTGTT
Organism: Falco naumanni; assembly: GCF_017639655.2. Lineage (NCBI taxonomy): Eukaryota > Metazoa > Chordata > Aves > Falconiformes > Falconidae > Falco > Falco naumanni. The sequence goes on from NC_054054.1 coordinate 64,736,442, forward strand.
TTCATGATTGCATGAGGACCAGCTTGCTGATTTAAAGATGAGCTAGTCACATTTTCAAATTCCAGTTTAAAATGTGCTATTGTTGCTGGGAGATATTCAAGGCTACAAGTTTCCCCTACTTTGCAGGTAATACTGTGAGAAACATTTACATTTGTACACTTCTGATGGGTACCACAGCTGCAGCTGTTACCATGTACTACGAAGTGAGTGCACATGCCATGACTGAAGACATTGCTAACTGGAAAATCTGCTCAGTTAGTTAAAGCAAGGCAAAAAGTAACACTTTGAGGGATTTTGGAAAATGCTTTGAGTCAGATTAGCAGTCCAGTGATTTTTCTTCTTTATGTCTGAAAGAGTGGAAGTATGGTCCTACTGAGACAAACAATAGGTCCACCTGGCCTTATATCCCTATTTCAAAAGTGACAGGAAAAGAGGATGAAGAACAAGACTTGCATCCAGTGGTGTCTTCCCAGCCAGTACACTAACAGTTAAGACCAAAACCCAGAAGTTTTCTTGAGATCTCCAGGCTTAATAGCCATAATTTGATGGTAGTTAATGCTATATGACAAAAGCTGGATTATTGTACATGTGTATTTTAAGGAGCTACTTTCATTACTGAATGAAGGTTTTTGAAAAAAATGTAGAAAAACCTCAGAAATCTGGCTGTGAGCCAGATGCCAAGTTCATTGCTATCAAAAGAAAGACAGCATGAAGCAAAGTGGGCTTTGGGGTCAGGAAAGGGGAAGAACAAGCTTCCTGTTGTATTTTTAAATTGGCGTTACTGTAGTCAGCCCTGCTAGTGTAATTTGGAGGTGAATAGTTCTCTTATCCCTGCTATCCAAGAACCTTTTTTTGTAGTCCAGACCCACACAGTTAATTGTAACATGCCATCCTTTTGAATGCATGGCTCATTGAAGGAAACTGCAGCAACTGCAAGCTGCAAGCATGGCAGTGGGATGTTCTGCTTCAGCAAATGGTACTGGAAAGGTTAAGGCTGTTGACACCTTAATGTTATTAATTAGGTTTTAAAAACCTTGCAGGTTGTTATGCTGGAGTGGAGTAGAAATTTCCTGTTTCTCTTCTAGTTATTTCAGCTCTGCTATGGACTTGGAAAGCTAGCAATTTACGCTGAGTTAACTTCACAGGCAGAAAAAATTTCCTTAAGTGAAAGTTTGGATGCTGCAACAACTGGGATATCTCTGAGAAGACCTTAGCAATCTTTGGGCTTCCCAATGTTCAGCCCACAATTACCACCAGCCCTATGCTCATCCTTAGAAACAACTGTAAAAGCTAAAATGGGATAAGGAAAATCACACTTTTATCAGCTTCTTTCTCCCTTCCGTGGCTTGCAAAATGTTTTACCAACATTTGCAAATTACCTCATTCATACGGTAAAGTTTAAAGTGCTGGTTTTTCAGCTGGGTGAATAAAGAAGTGGGATGGAGGAACTCCTCCCATCCTCTTGCAGATTTGCTTTACCCCTTTTCAGCCCTGCTGACCACATGCTGCTGGGAAGAGCTGAAAACCTTCACTGGTGGTTTCTCAGTGAAAGCAGGTTTTCTTGCACAATATTTCAAGTTTTTTGTCTGAGAAGTGATTGAGGTCACGCCTGCACTGGCAGTTAGAAACTGATCTTCAAATCATCCAGGAGCAGGGAGTTGCCAGCCCTCGTTAACGTGGCCTTTCCCAGTTCTGCTAAGCTTTTGGGTTTCAGGGTGGCCTGTTCATCCCCATGCTCTGCCACCATCTTCTTATATTGTATTTGGAGCTAATGACAGATGGAGGCTTCAGGGTTACAGGACTCGAGCCCACTGAATCAGCTGGCAGGTGTCATGCAATGCCCTTTTTTTCCCTGCATTGCCAGTGCGTAAAAGCAAACCTGGGGAAGAAGAAGTGCTGTGCACAAGATGGTCCCTTGAGGACCCCTATAGAAAAGCCTGGGATGTGACCTGGTGCTGTGCTGAAAGGGTGAGGAGAAAGCCAACCCTGCACAGTGCAGCTACCGCTGGGGAGAGCCACAGTAAGGGGTGAAGGGGTATGGGCTCTTTTGTGGGGATGCTGCAGCTGAAGGAGTTTGCTGTGAGGCAAGGTGAGATGAAACTTTGCTGTGATGCTGTGGTTCTCTCTGTGCTCACAAAGATGCCTCTGACAAGCACCTGTGGCTTGGGTTGGCAACTCAGTGAGTATTTTTTGATTAAGCCAGACCTCTTTACTCCTTTCACGGAATGGCTCAGCAAGGAAGGATAGGGCAAAATTGCTGTTGAATTGAATGAGGACCATGAGACACCTTTCCACACTTTGTATTGAGATTAGTGATTTATAAGGTATTTATAAGATCATGCCATGGCCATTTGCTTTATTACTTAAGAGCTGGTCAAAGTTATCTTCTCTGGAAGCCGGTTTTCCTGGGAAAAGCTGCTTTTGCCTAAGGACAATCTCAACGGAAGCTGTTATCTTAGATTTGAGGGCATTTTAAAGAACAGAACATAGAAAGCAGGAGGAGAGGGGGAACTTCATCTTTTTTTTAGGAAAAAAAATCTCTTTTATTTTCCCTCTGAAATAATGAAGGTTTAAAAAAGAAACACTGAAATTTATTCTGAAAGCTAGCCCGTCAAAAGGCCTCAGTTCCTCTGAAGCACCCATGAAGCTTTCTCATGGGTGTGTGTTACCCTTCATCCCTAGTGCCAGTGCTGGGAGCACCTGTTGTAGGGCAGGACCTCTGTCTGCTAAGTGCTGTTCAAAGGCAGAATAAAAGGATAGTCTCTGCTGCAGAGAGTTTAAATCCCACACTCCTAGTCTTAATCTTTCTTGGTATTTTGAGTCCTGTGGCAGATTTCATGATACGGGCACCGTCAAGGTGCTGCCATTGAGAGATTTCTGCAGCAAGTGGGCTTTCATTCACAATGCTGTATTAATTGCTGTTATGTTTTGCTTTCTGGTTGCACCATGTCAGTAATCTGCTACTTACAAATGTATACTCCCTTGGGAGAAAATAAATCACATGTATTTTTTGGAACCGATGCTGATTCAATACTTAGGAAATGCATTTGGTAATAATATTGGCTGTAATCCTCCTGAGAGAAATTAATTATAAAATGTAGCAAGGTAATCAGGAAGCTGCTCTTGCTGTGACATTGAGCAAAGAACACCAAAGCGAGCGGAAAGGTTGGATTGAATTAAAACTGAAGCACATCATGTTTCCAGAGGCCAGATGGTATACAACTCTGCTTGGGCGTCTTCAGTTCTATGGGGGTGAGGGGGAGAATGTGAGCTGTCTTGGAGAAAATCAGGAATTATAGCATGATGTTGTTATAACATGACCACTGATGGGCCAGTCCGAAGATACAGACTGCTTCTGATAAGGTGGTGGATGCTGCTCTTGAGTTAGGATGTACATGTGTGCCTAGATGTCTTTACTTGCTTGTGTGGAATAATTCTCCTGGATAATGAGAGAGAGCAGAACACCCTGAGGGTTAAAATAGTGTCATGATCAACGGTAATCTGTTATTGCACTGCCTCTATCGTACAGCTACCTCCTCGATCTCATCTTTCTGTTCATCCCTGGTACCTCACAGATCTCCATTCACTCCTACCATCTTCTCTTTGCATCTCTCCACTCCTCAGGCTTTACTTTCCAGGTAGTTGGACTGAGTTTTGTTTTGCCTCCTCTTTGGCCTTCCTTGCTCAGCATTTCCCAGCACTATAATACCAATTTATTCACCAATAAACCACAAATGAATGTGGTTTTGTTGGAGCAATTTCACATATGGGCAAAGAAAGAAATATTTTCTGCTTTTATTCCCTTTGCTTTATTTTCTTTGGGTTTTTTATTAGCAGCGGGACCCATTCAGATGTCTGGAATATTAGGAGTATGTCCATATATACTGGATTAATGGGCTAAGCATAAGGGAGATGGTTAAAAGTATAGGAGAAATGCAGCTTATCCCATGACACATATTTACTCTACCCCCACCCACCCAAGTACAGCTATGGATCTCTGTGCTAAAAAGCACTACTGTTTAACTTATCACAGGAACGTATTATAGCCTGAGAGAGTGAGAGACACAAAAGCCACTTGAAAGTACAGGGGTGAAATCAGAGCAGCAGGTCTGTCCTAAAGTGTTTTTTCTACCCTGGAAAACCCCTGCTCCCCAGTGGGGCAAGGCTGGGGGGACAGTGGCTCCGGCTGGCCTTGGCTCAGCCCCCACATAGCTGTAAATATTCTCTGTGCTCGCCAAACGTCTTGCAAATGGCTGTAATGTTCACCTTCAGGTAGTTATTGCAAGCAACCTAAGTTCCTTTCTGGAACATTTAAAGCCTTTCTTAAAGCTTCCAAGTCTCTTTTTATTAAGGACCAGGTGTTTTTTTACAGATGTCCAGCTATTCTTGTCCCCAGTCTTTATGCAACTCTTCTTTGCCTCTTTCTTTTCCATCTCACCTCTGGGCAGTTATATCTATTATTTTAATATATCTTTTGTGAGATTTGAAGTATGTAGGGAAAGAAAACAGTTCAAAGAGAAGCAAAGAATACCAAAATCAAAATATTGCTGCTGTCTTTCAAGCAATGGCAACATTGCCATTTTTTTCCCCTTTATTTTTAAGAGATTAAAGCTGGAAGCACTGATGCTGTAAAGACTTGCACGTGTTTAGCTTTCCTAAGTAGTCACATCAACATGATTTGAATCATTTTAACTCAGCATATTTGTGTTGCTTTTAAGTAGATCATTGTCCTTTGGAAAAATCATAGTGTCTTGCATAGTTCGTTCTTCCAGCTATCTATACAGGAGGTCCCATTTTTCCTTTGAAATACATTGTGGAATGAAAATTCAAGGCTGAAGTCCTTCAAGAAATGTAATTTGCTATGGATGAATGGCTGGCTTCTAATAAGATGACTCCTTTCATGTCTGAGGTCAGTAACTTGGTAAAACATGCCATCCCTGATCTCCAGAAAGTACCTAATGAACACACTCCTCAGAGGCTGGAAAAAAAACCAAGTCTGTGTTCAAGGTACAAGAGTAAAAATTTGACACTGGCATTGCAAGATGCTAGTTTCTGTCTTTTAATTTAGTAGAGCCCACAGATTGCCAGGCCTCCCTATTGTCCATTCTTTAAAAAGGCCTGGATGCAAAGAAATCCCCTACACTGTTGTACCCTCCTTTGCTTTAGTTCCAAATATTAGCAAAAGCCTGAAGCCCACCAGGCAGCCCAGCCTGGGCTGGATCTGGTCTGCTGGGCTGACAGGCATCTGGCATGCAAGGGGGAGGCAATACTGTCGGAAGGGGGAACCAGAACGTGCCAGGATGCTGGGGGTGCTGGGATGCTGGTGGGTTCATTGTTATTAGTTTTGTATCCCTATGAGCCTCCTTCCTGTGAATATTTGATAAAGCCCGAGAAGGTCACTACAGCTTGTTTACTCTCCGTATGGCATTTCTGCACTGCCCTGCTCTCTCTGCATGTGCATATGATTTTTGTCCTTTAGCCTGTGGTGCTCAGCCAGATACCCCTTATTCCCTGCCTGATTAATAGGTGGGGGGAGGGCAGAAGAAAAAATTAAAGGCAGAGATTTTTATTATGCATCACAGGTGAAAAGCTGTATGTACTCTGAGCAAATCTGAGGGGGAAGCTTTGCCATGTTTTGTGCTTGTGTGTGTGTGAGTCATTACGGAAACCAATTACCCTGGAATGAGTTTCTGAACTCCCTAGATGGCCTGTTTACACTTCAGTGGCTTTTACCAGTTTAGGCACATGAGTTGAGTTAAACTGGCAATGCCCTGAAGGAGAAGTAAGCTTATTCGGTGGGGAGTCACTAGGCAGTACAGATTAAAGCGGTTGCCTAGATGGAGGGCGTTAAGCTTGCAAAAGGAGTTTTGCAGGGGTAATTGTCTCTGCGTTTGTTTCTGGCTGGAAAAACCGGGATGTGCTCAACTTTGCTGTGCTTCTGTCCCGTGCAAACCAAGCCTGAAGTAGCTCTGATAAAATGTGCATGAGGTGGAACAGCTCTGGGCTGTGACCTGTGGTGGGCAAAACCTGGTGGCTTGGGACATTGCAGCCCACAGAACTTACCAGCCTTGGAGCAAAGCGGGCAAAAAGGGCCATACACCTGCACTGCCCTTGCTCCAGCCCAGGGGCTGGTGCAGCAGCTGGTGTCCCTGTAAGATGGATTTCTGTGACAGTGTGACTGATGGGCTAGCACAGCTCCTCTTCTGACATCTCACGTGGGTTTGATAGGGTAAAACAGGGGGGCTGAAAGAAAGCACTGACAATGGTGGTAACTTCAGTGCAGAAGCTGCTTGCTCGGTGAACATGAGTCCAAGCCCTGGCTTGGATTTTGTAGTCTTGTTCAGTCTTTGGGCATGGCTTGACAGCCCTTTATACACATTGAGTAATCTTTATTATTGACAAAGAAAAAAAATCTTGGTATTCCTTATGTGAGGGAGCTGAGGCAGAGTGATAATTCAGACCAGACCAACAAGTTGTTCTGTCATTAAAAATCCACTGTCTTTTGGTGCAGTTGGAGAACGCAACTAAACTTGATGGAAACTGTTTCAGTATTTCCTTGTGCTGCTTTCAGAGACTAACATTTTGAACCCCCTTGGAATACAAAGTCCTTCTGCCATCTCTCAGGTGCTCCCTGGCTCCTCATGGTGCTAGCCTTGTTCTCTGCTTCCCTCTGTTTATCTGCAAAGGGTAATGAAGGCAGAAAGTATTTTCTGCCATCTTGGGAGATTTGGTCCAGAGTTGACCAGCTGGCTGATGCCTGCCTAGGCTGCCTGGTAAATCTCTGTGTTAAAAATTAGGAACAGGCTTATGTACTTCAGCTAATGGGAAGCAGTTGAGAGCTTTCCTGGGCACTGTTCTTCTCCCACTTATATCCTTGTCCTCCTTAAACCAGCTGTAACCACATCTGCATCTCTGTTTAAACTTTTGACACAAGCTATCTGGAGAAACATGACGTGCTGCTGGTGCAGTGCTTGGCGCGCCGCAGTGGACATGCATGAGGCATCACCACAATGCCAATGCCCATTACTGCCAGGAATAACACTGGGAGGTACAGAGGTGAGAGAAAGCATTTTGCAGTTACCACTGTTTTTCTCTCCCTGTCATCAGGCACGTAAGGCGGAAGATACTGGGTACAGACTCTTCATAAACTGTGATAGTTTTAATAAATTTAAACAGTAGATGTTCCCTAAGGGAATTACTCACAAGGAGTAAAGATGATTAATGTGAGAATTTAGCTGGACAAAACAGATGGTGCAGGAAAAGGCTCAAACTATTTTGTGTGTTTCAAAACTGCTCTTATTTGGTGCTAAGAGACTGCAGTCTCCTTGCGTGTTAACTCTCCACTGATTCTGCAGCATCTTTTGTGCCCTGCTCTCCCCTTCCTTCCCCTCAGCAGGAAAAGCGCTGTCCCCAGAGCATGCTAGCTACTGTATGATAGCCAGCCAAGTGAAACAGGATGGTCTGCAGTTTTTAAGATACAGTAATCTGCTGGTGTGCAGGAATCATGACCTGTCTTGTATTCACTAGCCTGGTTTTAGCGCTCGGCCAAAGCCATATCTTTCTTCTAAAAGCACATTTGTGGGGGTGTGTGCTACCAGAGATTTTTCCAGCTAAGGCAATCTCACATGTGCAATTTCCCTTCAATCATCCTTGCTTGCAGGACATCACTGATGCAGGAGCAGGGATGGGTACCAGCATCCCTGTGCCAGATCCACGTAAGGCAGTTGCAAGGGGAGGATGGGGACAGCAGCCACTCTCTAAAGCTAAGTTTGCTGGGATGCCTAAGATGGTCTTTCTCCTTTACCCTCTGCTTCCTAATGCACCAGATGTGTATTACGCTCTCTGTTCCTTGTGTCAGTACAGTCTGGCTTATGCCCACGCCTATTGTCTAAAAAAGCACAATGATGGCCCCATGGGCCAGACCCAAATGCTCTGCCAACTCCCTGGCAGCTCTGCCCAGCCCCTGGCATGGAACTGCATGCCCTGTATGCACAGGGCAGCACTGCAGCAGGCCAAAGCAATCCCACCACTCCTTTCTCCTGCCCTGGGGAATTCCGGTTGTCCTCTTCCATAGCTGTCTAAATTGGAGCAAAGCTGAAAGGAGAAAAAGGCATCAACAGGATCTTTTCTGCTTCCTGAGCAAATGGCACCTTGAGGAGAGCTGTGCTGGGGGCTAAAGAGGCAACTTGGTGGGAGGAGTACCCCCAGTGGGTTGGGCTGGTCAGAATAACCTTTGGGTCTCCACGTCATTGACCTGACACAATTGAGAATGATACAAACAAGCATTTATTGATTTTTATGTATGTGGCGTGTTCAAATATGCTTGGCATGCCCTGGTCACTGGGAAGGGAATAAAGATTTTTACCAGTGGTTTCAATGGGATTCAAGAGGGAGCAGCAAAAAGTGCCTTTGAAAGTCCTACCTTCGGTTTGCTTTTCAATACTAACATAGGAAAGATGTACCTCTTGTGTCAGCTGAAGTTTTGTAAAGAATGGTAGGTGTTACCAAGATCAGATGTTGGGCTTTAAAAGACTTGGCATTGTTTTCTTTCTTTCTGCACAATTACTCGTTGTGAGGTGTCCATGCTGGAGAGCTAGGAATTCTCTTTTCCCCCTCAAAGTTAATGCTTTAATACTGAACTAAATTAAAAACCAATTAAGTACCAGATGACTGTGACAAGGCTAGATTTTTTTTCCTGACCAATATTTGAACACTAGAAAGAATTGTTGGAGAAAAGAATTATTCAATTTCAAAGTGTCCCCGTTTCTAGTATTTAATTAGGTGATGTTCTAGACGACAGCATATTTTTACAGCAGAATGGGGCAGGGGGAAAAAAGCTTTCCTCTGCTCACTGCCTTGAGTATCTCCTCTAATTAGAGGAACGGTACTTTTTTGTGGCGAATATTATGTCGTAGAAATTCTGTCTTATGTTTGGTGAGAGGAGAAAGAAATGCATGAGTACACAGGTGGGAACAGGCACAGAGGATTCGCTGGTGTTTGTTTTGATTCACAAGGCATTGGTCCATCTACAACTCAACCCAGATGCTCTGTCTCCAAATAGTTGTACATAGGCACTGGTGTTTCCTAATGCCAAGATGTCCAAGCAATGTTGCTGTGTGGACAGTTTTTCGGGTTTATTTTTATTTGTGGTTGTTGGGTTTTGTTGTTGTGCTTTTCCAAGCTGTTGCAAAACGAAAGGGCTAAAACTTTTGCCCTTGGTGCAAAAAGGCAGACAAAGATGCACTGCTGAGGTCTCCCTCTTTCATTCTTGCCCCATGATGCCTCGTGTTGGTGCTAAAAGCCACGTTGAGGGCTTGCTGGAGCTAACACAAGTGTGTTGCAACTTGCAGGTGTTGCTAGGACCAGGGATGCAGCAGCAGAGGCCAGACTGTGCTCCTCGTGACCCAAAGGGCCAGGAGGGCTGAACCATGGAGTTGCTTGCCCTGCCGTGCTGAGCCTCAGAAGATGCAGCTTAGGGCAGATGTGTTTTTCTGAACTTTTACCATTAACTATGTCACTAATAAATAAGATCTTAGTGCAGTCTGTGACTGCATCCTAGGGAGCAAATTGAACGTTATGTTTTTATTACTTTAGAATACCAGTAGTATCTCATTCTATACACTTCTGCTTGGAGAAATCTGAGTCACTATTCAAAACTCCTTGAAAGAAGTGGATGCAGAATAAAATAGATAACCTGAAGGGTGAGGCTGAGCTAGGGTGGTCATGTGCGTGGTACAGTCAGTTGTGATGGATTTCTGGCAATAGGCTCACCTCTTAGATCTAAACTTGGACCTGGAGGCAAGTCAGGCAGTTGCTGGAAAAGATGACAGAGGTTCATCTACCTACTGCTCAGTTTAATCACTCGTGCAAAACTCCCCAACGTTATCACGAAACTTTGTGTGACTCAATTACATTAATGAATCGCTCTTGCCTGCAGCCGGTAGTCAGCAAGAGGACACTGGGCCTTGTGTCACCCACCCCCTGATGGACTTTTGATATCTCTTCCCCAGATACTATGCTTCTTTTAATTAGCAAGACAATTTCCTCTAAATGTCACTTGGTCAGACAAGATTCTCAGCGTGAATAACCAGCAAGAGCTGCAGCCGCTGCACAGGCAGGAGGGGAGAGGGGTGCATGGGTGCTCTCCCGGCTCCCCTCAGGCTGGGAGGGAAGGGGCCACAGATCCCAGAGCCGCTAGAAGTCCCTGGTCAAGGAAGAAGGGAAAAGAGGAAAGTTTTTGCAAGGAGGGGGAGCTGGTGGGTGTGACAGCGATGTTGCGTTTCTCATGAGCACTGCAAAAACGTGGCTGCCTGAACTGTCTGCAGAGGTATTGCAGTCAAATCACAGCTAGTCAGGCTCACCCTGACTTCCCGATCTCTGGCTAGCAGGGACGACTCTAAACTTTTGCAGGCTATCCCTGTCTCAAGGTTGGTTTTGAAATGCATTGCAGAAGGGAGGGAAAGACAATAGTCTTGTTTCCTTGATTTTCAGGGAGGGCTGATTCTTTGGTATTCTCTTAGGACATTATCCCCGCTTTTTTCCCAAAAAAATGTTTGTCAAGGGCGTTCAGAATTGTTGTCAAATTGGAGCCTAAATAAATACTACTAATAAAAGAGATTATGCATACAGTTATCATTCTTCACTTATACTCTTATGAAAACTTTCTGCTCCATGGTATAAGATTATTTTTGATTTTTTTTTTTTTTTTTTGAAGTGCTAAGCAGATGCTCCACTGTAATGAGAGGAAACAGAAGTGGAAAAGGAGGAGGCTCATACTTAAAGAAATGAACAGATTCAGGGAGTGGAAAACAACAGGGTAAACAAATGAATACTTTGAGTAAACAACCTAAACCAAACAGAAAACAAATAGAAAAAAAACCCCACAGTCAGCCTGCACCAATCTGGAGCTAGGATTAATCAGCTTCCCAAACTTTTCACTTTTTTTTTTTTTTTTTTTTTTTTTTTCCCCCCCCCCAGACTGAAGTTGAAAACAAACTTTTCTAGCAATTTTGCAGCATACCTGCATGTGGAAACCTCTGCCACTGCCCCAGTGGTGGTGCTCATCTGCCTGGCTCTGGCCTGACAGGGTTGCAATGATGCTCACTGTTGCCTTCTCCCTCACCTCTGAGAAACTGAGGGCTGGGGAAGGCAGGAGGCATGCTGAAAGTGTAACCCTGACTCCCTAGAAGAGCCAGAACAGGGACTTGAGATCTTTTGGGTGCTCTGTTGGTTTCTCCAGAAATGCAGCTTCGCTCTAACCTGCTGATGTGGACACCCTCTGTAAACTATATCACCTTTCATCACAGCAGACATACATCATATACTGACTGTAAAACACAACAAATAAGTCCCACACCTTGTGTAGCTTTTCTAGCTTGTACCAGATGCAAGGACTCCACAGACATGAGCATAGGTATGTAGGTATCAGTACTTCTCCTGGGGTGGGCAGAGGGGAAGGAGAGGAGAGAGGGTGAGATCGGGAAGATGGAGGTGAGCCTGGGCAATGCTGTATGGCAATGGGACCATCCCTGGATCAAGCCTGGCCCCATGAAGAAGAGATGGAGAGGCAGAAGTGCCATTTCAAACTGGGCGGGAAAGTCTAGATGAAGCTGGAAAGGAAGGGCAGCCTGCCTCTTCATAGATGTTCAAAGCCCTGCTGGGCACAAAACACCAGGCTTGTGGGGTTTGTGGTTCACAGGGACTGGCACTGGGAATTTGGATGTGACCGCCTCTCACCCCACTCCCTACATCAGCTGGAAATTGCTTTTCTTTCCTCTTCAGCCTCTACTTGGCCTTTCCTCCCATCTCTGCTTAAATGTGCATCTGCACGGAAAGAAGTTAGACCCAAGGCTTTTTTGGATCTGCTTTTTTTGCAGAGCCACCCTCCTGGCTAACAGACACTGCTCTGTTCTTCTCTGTTAAGGGGCTTTGTGCAGCACACAGACAGTATTTAGGGAAAACAAGCCCCAAACACAGCTGCTGGTGTATCTGAAAGGGGGATCAGTGTTGAGCATCATGCCACTGACTGCTTTCTTTTCCCTCACTGCAAGGGAAGTCACCGCTGCCTGGCATCTTCCCCCACAAAGCTGGGGTCCAGCCCTGTCCAGGCAGGCTAAGCCTGGCACTGGTGTGGCTGCATCCTCTGCTTGGTGGTAGCTGTGGCAACGGCAAGAGGAGAGAAAAGGAATGGTGAGTGCTAATCCATGCTGCAGCGGGAGACCGGCTGTTGGTTAACCCAGGGATGCATGGCCTTTTCTGCTAGAAAATCCTTGAGTAAAGAGCACGTGTTGTAAGTTGCTGATGAATTTCACTCCCTGACATTTTTGCAATAAGGAAAAGACAAGCAGCACCTGATTTCTGAAAAACATTTAGACATTTTTGCAAGCTCTTATGTATTTTTAACTCAGTATCTCATTACCTGCTTTTGAACAAGGTTATTATTCATTCTTTATAAGATCTCCTCCCCTCTCCCTGTCATCATTTATCCTTCTTAATTAACAAATGCCATCAATTAAAATGTCAAATATACTCCACACAGAACATGCCAAAGCCACGCTCTGTCGTATGTTGAAATGAGAACATCTCCTCGCGGCTCGGCAGAGGCGAGGATAGAAAATCTTGTCTGAAATGCAGTTACTCTGCAAGCCCTGTCTGTAAGTAAGGATGGCATTTGTCTTGCATAGAGGAGCAGACCTGACAGCTGCAAAGCTTTCTTCTGAAGATCTGCCCAGTTTAGATGGTCGGCTCCTTGGGGTGGGAAAAAGCTCATCGCTTGGGATTTATCTGAAATTATTGTAGCCACTTGGTCCCGGAGTTGGTCAGTGCTGGATATCTGAGCTCACTTGAGAGTCATTGAGAGCTGAGGAGGAGAGAAGAGCATTACCAGAGCAGGATGCAGATCCCTGGTTTACATACCTACTTTAGGCTAGGATGACCCCCCCTCTCCTGCAGGAAGGCAGGTAGCACTGAGGGGAAATGAAGTCTGCCTGAGCCCCAGATCTCCCCTGAGTGCAGCATACCTGGGTTACTGCTGTCACTAGGTAGTTAATTTTTCGAGAAGTGAAATTAGCTGAGATGTTCCTGCAGCGTTTAGTGCAGCATGAGGGCAGGCTGACTCTTCACCAGGGGGCTCTTCAGGATGCTTAATCAAAATATATCACAGCAAAGGGCATTTAGAGGACATGACCATCATTTTCTAGGAACAAACACTACTTATCCAGTAAGGCTTAATGGTACAAGCCCTTGACTGTGAACACTCTGCTTATTTCAGGTTCGTTGTATGAGACCAGCTGATTTTGGCTCATGCAGATGGAGGAGAAATGCAATTTCTATAGGCCAGAACAGGCAGGTAATGTCCTTCCCTCAAACAATAGTTCATGATGTGACTCTAGCAATTCCCTTACCACCCCGCCACCCCCTGTCCCCCGCCCCTTACCTGTCCCCCTGCTTTCTCAGGCAGTTTGCAGGAAAGCTTTACCAGCTTGGCAAGGACCTGTTGATTGCCTATTAGGTTTTTGGATCATGATTTTTATCTAAGAGCTGAGGTCAGGGACACAAACCCTGATGTACTAGGGGCTGTAAAAATACACAGTAAAAAAGATAGTTTGGAGAGTTTTTTGGAAACAAAGGCACTGTGCAAAACTGGTAAGACAGGTCAATACTTGTTCAAATACACATGTATGTAACTCAATGCAGGCTGCCAGCTAGCTGTAACAGCAACACCTTCCTCCTCGATATGTGCTCTCTGTGCCTACTGTCATTGTACCACGGTGCCAGCACTCAGAAATCTTGCAGGAAGACCTGCTCCCTACGCTGTACTACAGCAGGTCCCAAGGCAGGATGCAGTTTTCCGTGTCCTGGGCATGAAATAAGATCAGGAAGAAATACTTCCCTGGTAAAACACAAACTGTCAGATGAAATGGTTCTTGCTTCTCCCAACCAAAGGGCAGGCAAAACTGCAGGGCAGTGTTTGGACTTTAATACCAACTTATTGGAGCAATTCTAAAGCTCAATAATGACTTTTTTTTAAAAAAAAACAAAACAACCCACAAGTGCAGTTAGTCTGATATGCCCACACCTCAAGGGACCGCTGTGACGTTAAGCCAAGGTCAGACAGGCTTTTTTTCTGAGAGATGTCAATGCTTTATCTCTATTCAGATTTGGTAATGGCAATGCGTGTACCTGGTTGCCTTTGTCTTCAAGACCTCCCCTTGGTCTGCATCCCTTGTTTCGTGGAGTTTGACTCAGGCGAGGCACTTGAGTTTGGGAAGGTGTAGGACAAATAAGGTACTGTTTGCACATGCTGGCAAAAAAATAATTCTGATGGGCAACTTCAGTGTCTGTTCATTTCTTAAACTGTGCACACACTCAACCAATTTCCAGTAGGTGAAAGCCTAGGATTTAGGAAATCTGGGTTTGTTTAGTTAATTCATTCAATAAAAACCTTTTTCGATAAAGTATCTCCACTTGGCAAAATACCGAATTTTATACTTAAATTCAAGCAAATGCTGAAATCCTGCTCAAGATAAAAGGATTTGTTAGGTGTGCAATGACAGCTTTGCACTTAAATATGTAGCTAGCAAGAGTGGCATTAAGCACATGCTTACGTGACTTTCTTGAATGGAAATCTGAGAGCATATTGCAATAGGGAAATACCCCAAATCCAGGCTGATGTCTGGAGCACACTGGTGATACAATAATTATTTACTTTAAAAAAGAAAGAGAAAGGAAGGAGAAAAAGAAATATGTAAATATCGATAGAGAAAAACAAGAAAGAATTAGAAAAACAGAAGATGTTAGCTAATCTTTACAAACAGTAGACAAAATGTGGCTTTGGGAGAAGGAACAGACACCATAAATACCTCAAGCTGAGAAGTAACAAGATAAACTCAAGGAGAACCAAATGGTTAATGAGAATAAATTTGTGTCATTAACTTGTCAAAAACCTACTTGAACTATGTGTGAACTATCCTAGTTAGGGTATTAAAAGATGCATCTCAGAGCAAAGAGAGCCCCCTCCTAACAAAGCCACCTCCCCCACAGAACATGTGCCCTGAAAAAAAAAAAGAGCACTGTACCTTTAAATGGTGACAAGGCTTGTAAGAACCAGTGAGAAGTAAGTGTGACTGAAGGTAATTGTAAACGAATGCTCAAAGCTTATAAAAAACTTTTACAATGTGCGAAGAGGAGTGCTGCCTTTGTGGATTTACCACCCAGCACCCATCTCTGCGCAGACATGCAATGAACAGCATCTTGCCTCTGTGTGTGTCTGGGCTCTTGCACAGTGGGTGAAAAGCCCAGATTTGGGACAACACTGGTTGTGTGCAGCTGTCTGCCTGTGAGCAGCTTCTGCTACGTATCAGGCAGGGGTGTATATGCTGCAGATGATGCTTTGCCAGTCAGGGTGCCTCAAAGCCTTTTCTTTTCCCCCCACATCCCCCCACAGGATGTGAAAACACATTGGAAACAGCAGCCCTGCACGGGGTAAAAAACCCTCCAAACCTTTACACATGTAGTTATGGGCTCTGAAGTGACTGCTGCCAGTAAGGAAAGAGGTCTTGGAGCTTCAACATCTGCTCAGTCCTTGTTAGTAGTTATGCTAAAAATTATTAGGGAAAGAGAACAGAAAATACCCGCAGGCTGCTGTTTAAATGCGTGGTGTTTTTACATCTTGAGCGCTGCGTGCAATTCCAGTTTGTCTAGCTCAAAAATCATCTAGCAGAGCTGGGCAACATCCAAAGCAAGGCAATAAGGATTATCAGTAGTATGGAACAGCTTTCTATAAGGGGTGGTTGTATAGCCTAAGGCTCCGTGGTGGGGGGACACATGAGGGAAATCTATGGAAATGTGAGTTTGGTGGAGAGAGGGAAGTTGATTGCTCTTATAACTCAGGAGTCAGGAACATCAAATGAAATTATAAAGTGGCAGATTAGGTACAAAGGCAGCTTCCCACGCCCCCCCAGTGGTGAATTATGCTGCCGAAGCCTGCCAAAATGGAATGAGATCTTGAATCACCTTTCAAGCTGGGGAGAGAGCACGGAAGTGTTTTCATAGGGGAGGATCCTCTAATCCAAGAGAAAGGGGCACAGAAACATCCTGAGGCCCCTAGAAAAGATCTTTCTTAGTTAGCAAATTGAGTCCTGCCGTCATAGAAAGCAAGTCTTGTGATCTTTCCCATAGAATTTGGGATCCCACTATTAAAACTAGTTAATGTTTTCCTAACCTTCTCTTCTGGCTAGAAATCAGTCACTGACAGACATGAACCGTCTTCTAATTGCCAGCCTTAATTTATTCATGACTTAGTTAAATACATTTGTTCTTGTACTACCCTTAACCCTCAGGTTGAGAGGCTTTTCTTTCACACTGGTGTTTGTTACCCTCATATATTTTGTACAACTGCAGAAAAAAAGCATTGCAGGGAACCATTTATGGTTAACTGATCCCTAACCTCACCTCAAAGCCAACCCAGTCATCCTGATAAAATTCCTGATTGGTATTTGTGTAACCCATTTGTGAAGACATTGAGCAGTGGAAACATCCGCACTGCCCACAGGGGATGCATGCTAGTGTTTTGCTTCTCCATCTCCATATCCAGGAACAGAAAATGTGCCGCTTCAATTTTAACTTCAAAGGGGGGAATTAAAAAAGAATGTGGAAGAATGAAGAAGCTTACTTTCTACTCACCTAGGAAAACCAAACAGGAATAAATATATAAGTGGAACAGTCAAGAGAGTCTTAGATTATAGCATAAAAGCTTTAAGTAGAAGCCCAGAGTAAATGTGTATTACCCATCAGAGAAAAAAAAAAAAAAAAAAAAAAAAAAAAAAAGTATTACGGTCAAACAGTGTAGTAAAAGAAGCCACTAAGGAAAGATAGAAATGATGTTTCAACACACATGCATGCATACAAAAAGACATGTCCAGATTCTGGAAAGTTAAATGCTCAACGCTAATGAGAAGAGAAAAAAAAAAAAAAAAAGGTCAGGGGAGGATGAGGGGCAGGGGGAGAAGCTGAGCTTGCTATGTGCAAAAGAGTACTTTCTACCTCACAAGCATATCAGAAGTAGGGATATTGGATATTGCCATCTATTCCATATGGATAATAAATGGTGCATATATATATATATAAAAATAAACAATGAGGAACAATCAGGGGCGCTCAGAGGAGGTCAGATTATGCAATAAAAAGCCATTTAAAACAATCATTTTGGTGGAACTGAGGGAGCTTTCCCACATTGCAACATCTCTTTCTGGAGTGCTTTTCTGACAATCTATCTCAAATTAAATTATGGACAGAAAAGGTTTTAAAATAAATTAACAAAAAGAATAGTACCCAATGCAAAAGCTAACTAATATTCACACAAGAGGTGTAAAGGAATTCAAGTATGAAAGTGCTGACCTACCAGTTATGCCGTTTTCATGTACTCTTTAAATAGCCCTTGGTATCAGGAGAATAGAAAGTGGCAAATATAACATATGCTTTTGAAGTAAAGCCTGGGAGCATCTGGTGTAAACTGTAATTAAGAATGGAATGAGTAGACGTTTGGATAATTTTGATGGGGGGGGGGGGGGGGGGGAGGAATCTATGTAGTTTTTATAAAAGGAAGTTATTACCATACAACTCTATTGAAGCTCTCTGTAGCAACATACATATCCGAACAATACAAAGCACTGGATTTTGAAAATCTTTTGATGAAGACTTTTTTACCAAAGTGTTTTAAAGCTATCATGGGATAAGAGAAAAGGTTAATTAATTGGTATATATTGTTCCTACATTTTAATAATTTGGAATTTATTCTTACTACTTTCTTTTTCCTCTGTTAAAAGATAGGTAATGAAGTAAAAAATAAATGATTAGTCTATACAGTGAACATCCAGTATTGATCAATCCCAGGACCTGTTATGTTCTGCGTATTCACAGGTGTTTGTAAAAGGGATGTCTGGGAAATGGTAAAAATCCCTGGTAGTTATATGCTATTCCAGAAACACAAAACTAAAATTGCCACTGAAGTGTTGAAGATGCTAAGTGACTGGCTGATAAAATAGCAGACAGAATTCAGTGTCAATAAATGCAAAGTAATACAATGGAGACTGGTGCTAAGTATGCATACATAACAAGGGGTTTAAATGAACTGTTTTCCAGGAAAGAGATGCTGAAATTATTTTTGTTAGTTCAACAAAAACAACAGCCAATGTTTTTTCCCCCTCACTTCCCCTGTTAAAAGAAATGTTGTAATAACTTTCTTGAGAGTACTATTGATCCCGCTAGGTCTCAAGCTCCTTCCTTCAATTTCCTCCCCTTCATAAGAGTGCAGACCTGTGATAGTTTTAGTGCCTTTGTGTCTAGGACAGCTTTTATCTTCCTAATTTAAAATACTAAACTCTCCAATCTAGCCGACTTTCACAATTATTTCCCCTAGCTTATCAAAATTTGCTGGTCCAGATCTGGAAACAGAAAATAGTAGATGTCAGTGAAACACTCCATCTGGACACTGGAAGTAATTGACCATGGGAAGAGATTGCCTGAAGGTGATGGCAAATTGTCAATCACATCAAGTTTTTAAAACGAGATGACTGAACCTCTCCTCCTGTAAGGTCAATGCTAGTTCAGATGCAGGACATTGGCCTTGATGTTGGCTGAACTCTGCTCCACACTACTCGCCTTGGCTCTCCTCTTTCCTCACAATCATCTCTACTGTACATTCGCTTCTCCCTCACAAAATGTTGCATGAAATGTATTGCATTTACTAATTAGAATAGCAGTTACTAATTAAGTTTAAATTCCAATGTACCAATCAAATTTTATTTCCTAATTGTGCTACATTATCACTAATTAGAATAGCAGTTTTTACTTAATGGATTATATTTAAATTAAGATGTCTCCATCCAATGTTTTTTTCCTACTTACATTTTAACTAATTGGTACTGCAATTATTAAGTTATGTTGAAATTGAAATCTATCAGGCTGGTAGGGAATCATATGGTAGTTTGCTTACATCTGTATAATACTAGTAGGAATGATTAAGATAGAGTCCAGTTAATTAGTTCTGGAATCAAAATAATTTCTTAAGTGTTTGAATAAGGAGTGAGTGCACTCTAGTCCCTTGCAACACTATTAAGGAGGATCTTATGGGCTCAGTAGAAATTTAACACGGTTATTGGTACTAATCAGCTCAGATTCAATCTGCAAATATTGATACCCAGGATCAGGAGGGCATTTAAACATGCACCTATGTTTAAGCATGTTCTTAATAGTTGTCCCACACTTTTAAATCAAAGTCTTTTGATTCCTGCTTGCCAACACTTCAAATATTTTTGTGATGGCAAATAGAAAAAGGCCTTTGAAGATTTATTGACCATGATTTACCCTGTTCTGCGTCACCATCCAGATGCTGGTGGTGCTATACAAACACCGAGACAATTGCCAGGTGCTGATGATTAGCAAAGTAGACAGCAGCCTTAAATCATAGATATGCATCAAGATCCAGCACAGAGACTTACTACCAAGCTAGCCAGAGCACAGAGATGGAATCATTACTGGCTAAAGGAGTTGTGATTCTGGCTCTCTGCTGATGGTCACCTTAAAGTGGCATGTAGGGGAGAGCATTTCAAACTGCAGCAAATGCCATGCAGCAAATGCCATGACCTGGGGGTTTAATTTCCTCAACCCTTCAGCAGAGGAAGCAGGGCGTGCAAGCTTCAGGTCACGTTCACCCTTCCTGAGCACCAGCTAACACTGCTAACACCACCTCTGCCTGCTGAGAGTGCAGGACTGCTCTTGTGAGCAGTAGGCATGGGGGTGAAGAACTGAGGAGATGCAGCCTCACAAAATCTCTGTGTATTTTTCTTTCAGTGCCTTTATGAATTTAAAGAGGAGTAGCTTTTGACAGATACATATATATATATACACACACACCTGTATTTGTAGAGACACACCAGATCCTGTGCCCATTCATACCCGTGCATGCTGTGGTACATACAGAGGAGCTTAGGCAGATGAGTCAGGTCTGCTGTCTTTGACAAAATCAGTCTTGCACAGATGGTAGGGAAACGCTACCTTCTGCATCCTTCAGCCGAGGCTTGGTCACATTTAGGAGCTGCAGAATGTTCCTATGGAAACTCTGCCTTTTATTTTTGTGATACAACATACAAATCAGGACTGCTTGAAAGGTGCCAGGCAGCATTGTAACGACATTGTGACAGAAGCAAACATCTGGGAAAAGAAGTCTGTAGTGACTTACTACCAGTTACAGAGTTGTGATATTACCGGGACCAGGTAGGGGTGGATATAGTCGTCCAACTGGTCTGTAACAAATTAACAGCCTCCCTCATAATAGGTGATGTTTAAAAGAAACCAGCTAGATAAAATAAATAAATAAATAAATGCATGAGGTAAAATGAGGGTTAAATTAGGAGGAAAGGTTACTGGTGCAGAAGGGGCCATTAAAAATGAAATTAAAGTGCAAAATATTGAGTCAATGAGATTCTAAAAATATTTCAGCAATATCATCTCACCTCTCTGTAAGCAAATGAGAGGGTGAACTTCAGAAAGGGTACATATTCAGTAATATTTCCTTTTCCTTCCAGCCCATGCATTCTGAGCTTTACAGGAGCAGAACTGGAACTCCAGAGAAATTCATCTCCATTAAGAGAGTCTGAGTCCTTTCAAAAAGCTTGCACAATTTAAGGATAAGTGCAAAAGAAAAGAGACCAGAAAATCAGATTGTTCTCATATTAAACAAGATCTGAGTTTTGGAAGTCCCCTAACAGCCAATGTCATGAAAAGCTCCTCCAGCACTGAAAAAGAACAGAAAATGTCAATGGAAAACTACTTAACTGAGGCAGAAGGATCAGCTTGAGAGGTAGGAGATGATAAGCCATGCCAGCAATGTATGTTTGAGAGACTGATTGTGTCCTTCATTGTAATGCAGCTATAGACATGAAGGCAGATACTGTATGATTATTCTGTAACAGTGAACTATGATGGGATTTTATCCATTTTCTTTCTATTTTACTCTGACTTTGTAAAATTGTTTTCCTCCAAGCTCTGTTCCAGCATGCTAAGGACTCCTGTCTGTACAACGTGAACAAATGATGAAAGCCCTGAGGCGTATATTTCCGTCTTAACTTATTTTAGAGCAGAATGTAGAGTCTTTCCCCCAACAAACTTCGGCAGCTTTTAGAGCATAGTTGCTTTTGACTGAAATGCTGAACCCAGCTGAGTGCCATGGCCAGGCAAATTTCTCAAAGCTGGGTCATCTCCTGAATGAACACTACAAATCTGCCACCAAGTGAATACACAAGGGATGTAAGCAAGCATTTCTGAGTTACTCATACTTAATAGAGGGCGTACACCCCATCCTCAGAATATCTACATTTCATCCTGTGGCTTAATAGAAACAGGCAGACACCTTGGGCTGGGTACTCAGTTGGTATAAATGCATGGATCTATGCTGATTTACTGCAGCTGAGAAGCTGGCACCTGTACTTTATCTTAGAAATTATTTCATGGTGTGCAATTCAATAACCACCCTTGATGCTTACAGGAGGTGCCTTCAGCTAAACAATATAGGGACCAGTAGGAACATTTCTGATTGAGTTTGTCACAGCCAGAATATGATGCCATGTCACACCATAACTTCTTTGAGCTGTGCATTGCTTTTAGTGATTTTCCCACATCTTTCTGTTTTCTTAAACTCATGGGGTTTAGTGCACTAGCCTTGAAAGTAAACAAACAAACAAAAAAAAAGGCAGGTTCAAACCCTTGCCCTCTGATTTGCAGTCATCCAGGGTGAAAAATTGTCCTGATTCAGAGTAAGGAATATAAGGGAGACTTTGTGCAGCTTAGATGAATTCTATAGACCCATGGTTGCATACAGAAAAAGCTTAAATCGGGAGGGGGGCAAAACTATAGGATTCAGCTTTTGCAAAAAGTATCTAGTGCAGTTTGGTTATGCTCCACAGTACAGCTCAAAACTTTCAGAACTACCCTGAAATACAAACAGGCTTGTTGTCTGGTCAGCTTTATATTCAAAGTGTCACATGAATCTAGTGTGCAATAGTGCACATACATTCTTTCATAAACATGTGGAAAGTACAACTGAGCATCAACAGTATGAAATCAGTAGGGGGAAGCTACTGTAAAAGGCATTGATTGCAGAATCTGGACTCAAATTACTGAGAACAGAAAGAGTACATTAAAAATGTGGAAAAAGAAATCATACAAAGCACCATGTGTGTATGCACGTGTGTGTGTATGTGTAACTATGCTAACTGTGACAAACTGGTTAACAAAACTGAGGAACTGCTATTTGTTGTTAGACAGACTGAGTTTACACCAAATTTTATTTAGCTGTAATTCTGGTGGAGAAATGTCTTCTTATCCCTCTCTGAAATTTCTCCAGCACAGCCCCCACCCCCCCACAGATGGGAATTCATTTGCTAAAAGGAGAGTTGGCAGCAAAGACCATCCTGAGCTCTGTGGGCTATGTCTCTTCAGGAGACAGGATTATTGCAAACACTCCCTCTGCGCAAAGATATTTAAACAGTCTTCCCAGCAATGTTAACAACATAAGGTGTGCATGATTATGAAATATAACTATACAATGACATTTAAAAAGCAACAGATCATTTTCCAGTTGCAGCCACCACAGTGTCAGAGTATGATATCACTCTCAGCATTTGTTTCTAGAGGCAAAAATATTTGTGCCTTCCTTGTTCGCCCTTCAAAGCATTTCCCTCCCCACCCGATGGGCTCTGATGTACCTTCATTGCCCCTTAGCTCCTCAAACTCGCTGAGAAATCCAGACCCAGAAGGCAGTCCAGCACTAGCGAAAATCCTCCCTTTGCCTTCATGGGGATGAGATACATTCATAGGTATCCTGCACACCTTCACTTATAAGTATGCTGTTACGCGGTGTGCACCTTTGCTATAATCTGGATTTCCTGGCTAAACAGAAATAATCGATAAAACTATGCAGAAGCTGCAATCTAGACAAAAATCTCCAGGGCAGTTTTGCTCAAGATAAGAGAAATATTGCTCATATGGACACAGCAAATACCTGCCAACTTTCTGACTGAGCAGCAGGTTATAAAGCAAGCACAGCTCAGAAAAGTGGAGGCATATTTAAGCATCAGAATGAGAGGTAAGAGATAAAACCAGCTTTTGTACATGTGGGGCTGGAGAACAGCTCAATAAAACAAACTCAGCACGAGTGCCAGTATGGTTTTCTGCCCAACAAAATGCAAAGCCATATGTGTGGAGTGAAATAGAATGGCCTCGCTAATTTCCAGAGCTGGAAGAAAAGCCAACATGAGAAGGAAAGGAAGGTGAGTTGGGAGCAGTAGCTACTGGATACTGCCAACCCCTTCCAGATCGGAAAGGCTGCGAGAAGATGCAGGACTAGGATAAGAGTGCGTCACAGTGTGTTTGCCTTCAGTGAAAACTCAGAGCAACAGCAACATAATTCTGTGAATTGAAATTCAATCAGAGCGTCAGCCTGGCCCTGATCGGTCAATCCCTTTGCTGTCATGAATAACACATTTTCTGTCCAAAGTGGCCAGAAGCCATCTGCCTACACCCTGATCTACAAAACTCCAAGACTTGGGAGAGCAAAGAACCTGGGAGCCAAAAATGTGGTGTTTCTTGTTCGTTGGAAGTCTGATGCAACTTCTCCTGTCAAGAACCAAGAGCAGTTTCTCTTGGCTGCTGAACCCACTGCTTGGTTGTAGCTGCATTCCCAGAGATCCCTCTTTATTCTTGCCTTCTGCTGCTGAAGGCTTGCTCTCCCTCTTATCTGTCTTACCTGTCTGTTACTTTGGATTCAATTATATTATATTCTCCATGGTTTCTTTTCATCTAGACCTGCTTCTCCATGTGTGTTTGTCTTGCTCCTTGCTTGATGGTCTTCAAATGTCCCTGACCATTGGACTACCTTCTTGCTCATATTCCTGTCTTCAGCTGCCTTGGTCAAGGTACTGGGTTCTCTTCTAGGTTAGAAAGTCCTCACTTAGCTGCAATCACTGGACTTTTCTCACTATGTCTGGCTGACAATGATCCTTACCATCAAACTCCAGAAGCCATGTCAACTAAAATGGGTCAAAAACAGAGAGCAAAAAAATGCGGGGGGCCTGCAGTAGTTAGGAATTAGATGAAAGGCCCATATGATCCAAGAAGATGCATCCCCATCTTCCTTCTAGCTGCCAGTTCTGGTAAATAGTTTGTGTAACAGCAGCCAAAAAACCTGAGCATTTTTCCATGTCATCCTGTGCTTGCTAATGCAATCCGTGTGCCTTGAATATTACGATTATTTATTATTAAACTAAGAAAAACATTGTGTGAGCCTGTCAGACTTCCAGGAATAGCTTGCACTCTTGCACATGCCTCTCCCTTATGTACAGCTTGGCACCTTCAAAGGCATTGTTTTTGTCTGTGTTTATTTTAAACTGAGAAGCTTAAAGAAATGCACAGTCACAGGGGAAAAAGGAAAACAGTTATTTATAGTATGAAGGAGCTACGCTTTCAGGATGGTTGTAAGTATGTTTTGTAGCAAATGGCGCCCTAATTCTGCAGGGATTTAAGGGCATCCTGCACTTGACACGTTGGGCGAGGGGTGCTTTTGGCCCAGTTTCAGGCATGTCATCAGGATCGTCTTTGGAAGGGCACATGTTCAGAACAGAAGAGTGAGCTACACGCCTGGGCTCAGGCATTGCTGGATGTACTTCTGGATCATCTAAGACCCATCTGGGTGCCTCACCACAGCTGGCAACTTCATATGGTGCCAGGACAGTAAGTCCTTAGGGAGCAGAGAGCACCTTCTACACTATCTGGATAGCCAAGATGGTCCGTGGACTGTAGGACTATCTGTATTGCCTAAAGGTGTCTGTGTGGGGATGTTTGCAGAAATGAGACTTAGATGTGTGGGTACAGGGATATATCGTGCTACCAAAAAGCAAAACATTACAGGTAATGTCTGAGTTTTGAAAAGAGGGTATTTGTCGTAAGAAAAAAATCTACAGAGATTTATAGCAAGTGCTCATTAATTCTGTCTGGTTAGTTAGGTTCTAGCCACCAGGATTTTTTCCTATTTCTTTCTGTGTTACTCCCCCTTCCTGAAGAATTTTGTCTTTAAGTGGTTTGCTAGGATGATTTTCAGCAGCTCTACACACGTGTACTGAAGGGGAGTTACTGTTGAACTGATCCTGTTAGTGCTGTGAAGAAATACTGATGCTGACAGACACTTCGATGTGCTAAACTAAATCCCAGTGGGCACAAGTACCACAAAGAACCCTGCAAAAACATGGCAGGCAGATAGTCATAACTGGCCAGAATTTTTATTGTAATAAATCAATATTTGATTACCAATAAATATTTCCTCCGGTCTCTCTCTTGTTTCGTAAGACCAAAACCAAAGCTAGAATAGGATTTGTCAAAGCTCGCTGCACTGGTCTCATTAATCTCTTTGGACGCAATGGTAAGGTGGCCGGTAACACCAGTGGGAAGTGAGTTATACCAACAGTAAGCACTTTTTCAGCCTATTAGTTGTAGGTGCTAGGGCAATGTAGGACTTGGAGCTGTGTTTTATCAGAGGGTATCAGTTGTGGCTTAATTTCACAGTGCCAGAAAAGTTGGGCTGTTAAAATATTTGAGAAAAACGCAGAATCAGCATTACAAAACACTTTTGACAGGATGGTGGAGTGAAAGTTGTTTTCAGCTTTTCACATTTAATTACGTATTTGTGGCACATTTTTGCCCCTGTTAAGACCTCGGATGTTCACCATTACATGAGACAGCTGTAGCAAAGTTTCATACTTGCCATGCCACCACATCACGAGCCTGTGATCAGTCCCACGATTGGACTCTAAGATGGGTTTTCCTGCACTGTGGCTTTAAAGGAGCAGATCCCAGACACATTTTAGGATTTCTGTTCTCATCATTTAAGCTTTTCAGACATAGAGCTACAACTGTGACACTTTAAAAGAGAAAATTCAATAAACAAGGTTTATGAAAATACTTCTGCCTTGTATACGGTATCCTTGCAGAGGGTTTCCTTTCTGACCAGCAACTTTCTGCTGCTTTCTGGTTAAAAAAAGAACTACAGAGTTCTATTCTGTGTCTTCAAATATTCTTTTATATTTTTTTCTTTCTATCACTTCAGTGTCTCCTGGACTCTCCCTGCCATCTAGGTTTCAGCCTACCAATACTTCTTTGCCCTGTAGCAGTAACTCCTCACTGGCCATGCTCAGCCTTTTTCTGATGGGGAGGAAAGGCTCAGAGAACAGCAATTGTGTCTAAGCAAAAGTGTGTGTCCCTTTCTGCTTCACCATGTCAGCTTTTTGGAAGACTGAGGGTGATGCAAATGATCATGATCTTAACCATGTTATCCATCGCAGACCTGCTCATGGTGAGCAACAGGTATAATTGTCTTAGCTGCTGTTTGTTTGTTCATCGGTTACCTAGGAGAAGTTAAGACTGCTCAAGAACTAATGGTTGCAATATATATGCGAAGGTATTTCAGTCTAATTTCTGTGTTCTAAGTAATGATTCAAATATCCAACATACAGTTAGTTATTTTGTGGTTTGTGTTTAAGGTCTATGGTGCCTCTTCCCTCTTTAGACAGATGTAATTTTTTGTTAAGAAAAGGATGTCAATAAATCCCATGTCTTGGTTTCAGCTGGGATAGAGTTAATTTTCTTCTTAGTAGCTGGTGCAGTGCTGTGGTTTGGATTTGGTGTGAGAACAGTGTTGATAGCACACTGATGGTTTTAGTTGTTGCTGGGTGGTTTTTATTCTAAGTCAAGGACTTTTCAGTTTCTCAGGCCCTGCCAGCGAGAGGGCTGGAGGGACACGAAAAATTGGGAGGAGACACAGCCGGGACAGCTGACCTGAACTGGCCAGAAGGCTATTCTATGCGTGCATGGCTTTTGCTTTACCCATTAAACTGTCTTTATCTCAGTCTATGAGTTTTCTCATATTTACCTTTCTGATTCCCTTCTCCATCCCACCAGGGGGGAGTGAGCCAGCAGCTGTGTGGTACTTAGTTGCAAGCTGGGGTTAAACATGGCACCATGTAATTGCACTATGCTTCTGCCACAAAAACTCACAGCTGCAAAAACGTTCACAGCATTTTTATTTCTTCTTCTGTGATGCTGACCAACTCAACTTTTGCATTAATAAACACTGGACACAAAAGTTTTGGAAGAAAATTCAGACATTTATTTCAGCAGATAGTAGCCCATTCTCTCTTTTTCTTCTTTTTATCTCTTTCTGTCAAGTTCTAACCACAGCTCCCCAAGATGAAGCAGGCTATTTTAAAATAATTAAAAGTTTCTGCCTTTGCATGACTTCTATTGACACCACATCTGCTTGAGTGTGATATGAACTAGCTCCAAGACAATTAAAAGGAGATGAGTGCATCTTACAGCTTCCTTCTCTCTTAGTGAACTTTTGACCAAGAGGGCACTGTACTGATGAATTTCATTTCTTCCTAATCTGTTTGTACTCTGCTTGATAGCTTGGAGCTTTGCTCTCTTCTGTTTCAGTACAATGACCCTGCTCTTGAGAAAGCTGCGAGTTCGAAGCAAAGCAAAGATTTCAAGTTATTACAAGATGTTGAACACACAGATCTCTTCCTGGCTGTCTGCAAGATGTTGCCTGAAAGTTTAGAAAGGCTCTCACCCTATAGAAGAAAAAATAGTAAGGCATTATTTCACAGCTTTTAAGGCAGTAACAAAGAAATGGAGTTTCAGTCTGGGCTATGTAGCTAAATAGACTCAGTCCTTCAGGGTGAGTATATGGAAAGGAACAAACCGGCTACACCCAGAGGTTGTGTTAGTGCAAAATGCATGTACTATGTGGCTGTTGAGAACTGGCCTTCAGGCAGGTGCTCATGTGCTGGTCAGTCAAGTCAGAGGTCCCTTTATGAATAACTCTACACGTATGAAGACTAAAAAGCCATTTATATAGAACTTCTTCTTTTTCTGTTTCTGGGATGATGCCGTAGGTATTTTTGCGGAGGTCTCCAGTTGCCAATACACCAGTCTTTATGCCTGTTCTATAATGGCTTGTCTTGAGCAAAGTCTAATTGAACAGGGCCAAGGGTGCACACTCCAGCCTGCTTGCTATTATGCTAGCCAGACAAAACTGACTTGCTTTTTGGCCTTGTTGTCAGATAATGAGCTTTGGTCAACAGGCAGTGTTGGCCTCAGTCATTCCTCAGGCAACAGGGAAACATTTTGTGCTTATTTTTACTAGCATTTGGGTGCTAGATGTTAACTGAGATATGCAACAACAGAACAGGTCCCTATATCTCTTCTTGTGAGCAGAAGATTATGCTGGAAGGAAAACAGTTTATATATCTTTCAGGAGAAAACCAGAGCAACAAAACTCGATCTTACAAAAAGCTACAAGGAAAATCTTGCCACCTAAATCTTCATATTGGGAAAGTCTTTTGCTGTTCAGAGACTGTACATGCAGGATCTAAATGACAAGCAGAAGTAACATTCCAAAACTAGTATGCCATGAATTTCCATTTCCTTAGGAATTTAGTATTTATAAATTGGCTTAGTTTTGAATTGCTATGACAGTATCACAGCATTAAAGACTTGGCTGTCCTGGTAATATAAGTGTATCTGCTTTCCCCAAGAATATCTTTGACTAGTACCTGTTCCCATCTATATTAATTTTTATTTAATCATGACTCTCTCTGCACATACAGAATGTTGTGGCATGCAGAGGAAGTAAGCATGACCTTTATCAAATAAAAATATGTGCATTGCTACTGCAACAAAAAGTAAGTGAAGATGAAATACAGGTACTTCTATTTACATGACATCTGGAAGACAAATACTGACCAAATCTTTTTATCACCACTACACCACTCCAAGTTAATTGGAAAGACAGAAGGATATCACAGAATCTCATCAAAGGGATTTAGAGACGTCAGTCTGAGTTTCTAAACTTACAGTGAATTTGGCACCTAATTTTTTTTTTTACCTAGTCTTTTGGAGTTTCAAGGGAATAGAAAAGAAATAACGGAATGGATGGGATAATTTAGGAAGAAATTTTGTTTGAAACCGTATTATCAAATAAATCACCCTCTGTGGGAGAAAACAATAGAGTAGGACCTTGACTTTACCGGTTGGATAAAGATAAGTATTCAGACTGAGACAACTAAAGCTTAAGAAGATAATAGCTTGTCCATCAGGGGCAATGTTGCCAATTAATGTTAATAGCAGCATATAGATTTCCTCAGTATTGCCATTGGGCATGCTGGGAATATTGTTAACACCAGAGTGGCCATCTGTTATTAAGGAATTGGAGAAGCAAAAAGAAATAAGAAAAAGCATAAGAGAGGAAGGATCAGCCTCTCGCTGAAGATGAAATGCTTTCCTCTTATTTAATTAAGCAGCATTTTTTCAGGTCTGAAACAGAACAAGCGTGTCTGCATTCACTTACTATGTGCCTCCTCCACAAGCACGCCACATTTTGAAATCCAGGATCAGAAGAGATGTGTTGCCAACAGGAAAGCATCATTTATGCTCCTTACTACACATGGCTTGAATAGTTTGTTAATGTTACTACTTCTTCCTTGTAATTCCATTTGTGTTTCAGATAAAGACAACTATCTTTTCCTCACCTGAACATCTCTGTACAAGGAAAAAAAAGGATAATGAGATGGAGGCTGTAATTTGACGAAAGCTTAAGGAGAAAGTCCTTCCATAATGTCATTCATTCTAGGTAAGGGAAGGTTGTGCCCAGAGCTAGTTACTATGACCGATTGAAAAAGTGTTGATTTTTTTTTTTTTTTCAGCAGAGATTACTCTTTCCCCTGTGGAAATCTGAATATTAGAATGTTCTAGAGGAAAACAGAAATATTTTGGCTTAAATCCATAAAGACATTAATTTAGAAATACTTTTATTTTGCCTTATGGAAATTGCCATTCTGGTCTAAATGGGAAAAATCAGGCACCCAAATTGCCTCGCTTAATCCACTTAGCCACCCTTGATGACTCCCGGGAGTGCAGTCATAGCATGGGAGTCCTGACCTTGGTGCATCATAAAAACTAGCTTAGAGCCTTTCCTGCAGAAAAGAATGACAACCCACAGTGTCTGAACCACAGGGTGTCAAAACACATACTGAAATCATTGCCAAATACACACATTTTCTGGTTTGGTTAAAACAGCTGATTTTCACTGTTTGGTTTGTCCACAGGGAAAAAAAAAAAAAAAAGAAAAAGAAAAAGAAAAAGAAAAAGAAAAAGAAAAAGAAAAAGAAAAAGAAAAAGAAAAAGAAAAAGAAAAAGAAAAAGAAAAAGAAAAAGAAAAATTCAGGGGAAACTAGGTGCTATTTGTGAGCAATAACACCTACTTTAGTTATTCAAGTGGTATACATAGGTGCTTTTGCATTTCTTACTATCTGATCAAGGAAGAACTAGCAAGAAAAGAAAGAAAGGACTAACAGAACATGTCTTCTATCACTACTATAGCAGCTGTAACAGTATTGCAAAAGCAGGGGAGAGCTTTAGAGTGCTGTCAATAGTGTTTTTATCTCAGGCCTTGGCTGACAGAGACCTTTTGACTTGTACAAAACTATTCTCAAAAGGCAGCTCTGAAATGAGGCTCAGGATTCATGTTTTCTTGAAGAATCCATGTGACTCTTGGTTTCAACCCCCTCCCAAAATCAAGGTTAACAACTGAAAAGAATTGCGTCTAAGAAATTTTGAGCACTCTCAATTGTCTCATGAAAAAAAGTAAGCAGAGAAATAACAGCATGCATTCCGGTTAACAAAGGTAAATGCATTGGCCTGACAGACAAAGTAATGGTGAGAGATGCTTTCAGGTCTAGCTTGCATCTCAGTGTTGCTCCTGGTCTTCAGCATCCAAAGGTTAATCAAGACTGGCTGGGGGGCAGCTGGGATGTTCTTCTTCTCCACAGGCCCTGCCTTGCCTTCTGCCATGCATGGGGGCTCTGACTGCAGGTGGAGGGTTTTACAGAGATGGCAGCACGTGTGTAGAGTTCCATAGCCTCACCCTTCCACTACTCGCTCCAGTGATGGGCAGATTTGTGCAACCACCAACAAAAGGCAAGGTCTGGCAAAAGAGCGCTCAGAAGTTCTTCTTATGTATGTCCTTTTTAATGAGTCTTAAAAAGAAATTAATTTCACAGGGTGCTGACCACAAGCATGGGAAGATTGAGCATGTCCACTCACACCACTAATGTGAGCAGTGCCAGTCAACACCACGGCTAATTGCCTTCCTAGCCTATCACTTGGCCTTCCTGGTAGGTAAAGCTCTCCTCCATCTTCCTGCTATTACTCTGTTCTGAGTTTCTTTTCTCAGCTCTGGTTTGTGAAAAAGGATTGCATCATTCCATCATAACAACAGTTAATTAGGAATGAAATCCCACCCAAATCAATTACAACAAATCAAATTACTCTTAGGACAAAAATGCAGCAGTGACTACTGCAGTAAAATATATGAGAAACACCTCTTGCCAGTTCAGTATTTATAGTGGCCAGCAGCCACTGTAAATTCCCCAGTATAACAGGAAACAAACAGCAAGTGTGAAATGATCTCATCTCTTCAGGGTGTTGATTTTATGAGCAGTTCTCTTGGTGCTTATCTTCAGACATGTAGATAGATCTACTGAACATAATGGGCTTTGGTTCCTGAGATAGCAGGAAGAGCCCTGAATAAAGGCAGAGGAAAAAGGAAAAGAAGCGGGAAATTTTAAGAGGGAAAAAGATCTTTTTATTTTACGTTTTTTGGTTTGTTTTTGTTTAGCTTTTTCCCCCCCTTGTGAATGAAATGTACTGGCCCATACTAGCACCATTTTTGCAAGCAAACTGTGTCCTTGGTGTTCTCCCACTTGCTTGGGAACTGTACAGAAGGCCAAAGCAGCCCATCAGCACAAGGTTCCGTGGGTACAGGGTCCACCTGTACCATGTATAAGTATGCCCCTGTACACTGTGTGACTGAGAGAGGTGGCAGCAAGGCTTGTGAAGTGAGGGGAAGGGGCAAGCTCGGGCTTGAGACGGGAATAAATGTTTTGGAGAACCATGGTCTATGGATGGAGGAGACACAGCAGAGAGGTAGTAAAGAAGATGGGAATGTACCAGAGCTTTGAGCCATAGGGACTGATGGGCATGGTTAATAGGACACAGGATGTAGTATAAGGCTTTAGAGTTAGGTCTATGCTCAAACCAACGCATGGTATGAGGTATGGGTGGTATAGATGCCCACTCCTCAGGTCCCCTGTAGGCTTTCATCTACTCAGAGGTACAAACACCAGGAAGTAAAAAAAAAAAAAAAAAAAAGTTTTAACTTACTTTACAGATGTCTGAGGGTGTAAAATTCCAACAGTGATCCATTTTTACGTCCATCTGATTTCTGGCTTCCCAACTGCCCATCCACTGAAGGAAGAAAAGCCAAAGAAAGATGCAGAATTGATGAGCAGAACTCCCTGCAAGAGCCAAGTGAGTTGGGGCAAAGGTCGGGGTACAGGGAGAAGGGAATGGAAGAAGTGAGCAGCCTCCTGCAAAGGGACTGAGGTGGTGCTGGGATACTACAAATGGCTGTGGGGTGCTCTTAAGTGCTGGTACAGAAACATTGGGTTTTATGCCTGTAGATATGGTAGCTGAATGAAGAAGGGTTGTGTTACCACAGGGAATTTCTGAAGCTTTTTGCCAGGAGTGTGTTCTTACCAGCACTGAAAATACAGCTAGACTGGAGCAGACGATAGTAAGTATTAATCAACAGAGGAAAATTAGTTAATGATAGTGTGGAACACAGTCCAGTATTTCAGTTGTTGTAACGTGCTGTGGTTTTTCTCGTCAGGGGGGTTGAGACTTGGTGATGAACTGACACTATTTTAAAGGTTTATTTGCTTTTCTTAGGCTGTCTGCTGTGAAGGGCTGGTCTGACCTCTCTGACAGGCTCTTTGAAGAGTAAGTGGCTGTGTGGGAGTATGCTGATGTGGGGGGAAAATAATATTTCTCTAAAGAGGAGGACTCTGGTAAAGACTTTTTTGAGCCTGTGTGTTGTGGATATGAGTATGAAATTGCTTTCTATGTCTGACTCTCTCCTGTCCTTCGCCAAGAACATCTGTCAAAACTGGCCAATTTCAGACACATTTGAGCAAGGTGGCAGATGCCTTAGGATGCTGGTTTCATTAAACCTGGGGCCCAAGCAGTGGAAGGAAAACAGTGTTGGCTTTTTTTTTTTGAAGCATGTGTCTTGTCAGACACCAAAGAATCAAGCTATATGGTAAAGTACTGCTGCCTCTCCTTCCCAGACACAAGTGAGAGAAGTTCCTTCTTTCTTAGGGAAAAGATCAGGATTAAAATGAGGATGCTGGAAAATGTGTGGGTCATCTCTAGGAATTCTTCCCACAGCTGAGGAAGGGTAGTAAAGGATGCATGACTTCCCTTGAACAGTAATGCCTGGGAGTCTCAGACAAAGCTCTCATTTATTTTTTTAATTTTAATTACTATTTAAACTTTGGATGGCTGCATGTTTCAGAAGACTTTGAGCATCCTTTTAGGAAATGTGTTTATGGAGGACAGGTTGTATTACAGAGGTTTTTTTTAGTGAGATATTGAGGTGCAATGTCCAGAGGATGAGGTATGCTAGGGATTTTAAAGTACAGTTGGACTGAATGCCAGCAGTGCTCACAAGTGCAGTCCCTAAATGCATGTAAATGATTGTGGAAGAACTTCAGACTAATGAACACAAAGTACTTGTTTGTTTCTTTTTTATAAACAAAGAACACTGAGGGAAAATTAACATGATTGGGGAAAATGAGGAGATGAACTTGAATACCTTGCTGCGGTGAATAGATTTTGTCAGCTTTAATGTATGTGCCAGTGACACTTCAGGTATAAATGAGAACTTGAGAAGCTCTTAAATCTGAAGATGGAAGCTGATGAAACGTGATATTCTTCCTGTATTTAAATTAGGCTTAGCAACTGCTAGATGATCACTTAAACCCTAGCTGATCCATCATTTCTGTGGCTTATTAGTCCTTAATTTCTCCAGCAATTTTGAAGGAATTTATTGTTATTGTCCTGTTAAGCAGCTTCACTGAATTGCTTTTGGGTCAGCATCATTAGCTTTGGTTGCAGGTACAAATCAAGATCTCTGCATGAAGAGAAAAGATGACCATATTTTGCAAAAAACAAATAAATAGAGAGAAAACTAATCTTCAGTGTAAACATTTCAAAGTAATTTGATAATAACTCTCTTTGCTAAGCAAACAAAAAAGCCAACTCAAAATATCGTATTACATGCATGTTGCCTCCATATGATATTTTTATGGAGAACTGGTTACTAAAGATTTTCCAGGCCTGCTCTATTAAGTTCAGTTTGGGTTTCACTGATTGTGAGACCCTTTGTTTTTCACAGATACATTCTTGGCATTCATAACACTATTCATGCCTCTGAGGAGAGACAGGGAGAGCAGGCAGGGAAGTAAATATCTGGTACAACCTAAATGACTGCACTGTTGGTACAGAATAAAAGCCTGAAGGTTTTCAAACACAGTGAATAGATCAATGTGTATTAGGAGCAGAAAGAGCCTTCCTGGTTATCCAGGCTCATGTCTGCAGGCTGTAAGTTGTGAGTGATTCAGCTACCTGTCCTTGTGGTTGGACTTATTTTTCCCCTCTTGCAATTAAGTCAGGGTACAGGACTATTTGGAAGCACAATGATTTTTCACTGCGTTGTGGAGACAAATGCACATAAGTTGAATGAAGGTATGTTTGAGTAGCCTCCTTGGGCTGCAGGTGGTGTACACAGAGATCATAGGCTACTCTGTTCAATGCCTTCTCTCACCTGAACATCACTGTGTCCTCTGTCCTGCTTCAAACAAGATAAATAGGGTTAGCAAAGGGTGGTTCTTCAAGCTGCTCTTAACGACTTACTGACTTTGGCTGAGACAGGCTAGGGAGTACTCATCTCATGTGAGTGGCTCGGCTGGCAGATCTGAAGATGAGTAATCCACAGCAGGGAGCAGTGGTGGCTGCCCTGATGGGGAACAAGAGGGCAGGTGAAGGGCTGTAACGTGTTCAGATAGTAGAGATGCTGCTGAGAATGGATGTGCAAGTCCCAGTGCTACGGACCATGTTCACCCTTCTTTTGAGGCAAACAACCGTGCATGCCCAACACAAGGCAATTTTTCATTTTGTCGTATACAAATTTGCCCTCCAAGAGGACAAAGGGAAACATTCCCTAACAAATCCTTACCTAGGAGCAGGATCTGTCTAAGACACTGGCCTACTCTCTCCAGAGGAGCGTGCCTCCTGCCCAGTAAATAAAATACAAGGTTAATTCTCAGTACAGTGCTCAGGTGACTGTTTAGATATGAAGCTCTCATTATTAGGCCCTTTAATCTGCATATGAACATGGGGCTGCCCATTTAGAAACAAAACCTCCTTGGCTTTGAATGTCTACCTCTTAGGGGAAAGAATTGCTTCCTCCCAGCCACTAGCTTTCTGATCCCTGGAAATCACTGTCTTCCAGGAGAACTGGTTGAAATGTTAAGTCACTGAAAATAGAGGGGGATGGTTCTGTTGCTTGGCACAGATTGTGGGTTTCTGCCCAATTTATGCTTCATGCTCCTAAGGGAAGCTGCCTGCAGCAGGTATCCTCTGCCCATGTGACAGAGAGCTGGGAATGATGAGATGCTCTTGGGACCAGATGCATCCAACTGGATGGCCAAAGTAAACTGAGGATTTTCACCTTGCACTCTCCACACAGCTCTCTCGATGCTGTAGACAGACCTTATCACTAGGCTAGATGAACTGGGCTTTTGGAGTGCCAAGATCTCATGCTGAACCCAGCACCGGGCACACAAGTACCACATTCTTTGCTCTGTAGCCCATTTCTAATTACTAGAGCCATTCACTCCTCCTAAGCTGCTTATTAAAATGATTAGCTTAGAGCTCCTCTGTTACAGGCAAGTCCTAGAAGAAGTCTTTTATTTGCAGTTGCTTAACATTAACAAACAAATTGTCTGCTACTGCTCTTTGCAATGATAAACTAATGACAAGGTCTGCATTCGCCATAAACTAGTTCCTTGCTGGTTGCTTTCAGTAACACTTCTATCAGATGAAAAGATGAAATGAGGTTTTGCTTTGTCAGCAGGAGGAGTTAACAGAAACTGGCTTGTAAACAATGAACAATTATGCTGGGAATTAACTTCCAAGGAGAGGACAGGCTCTTTCAGAATATAACCAGACGGAAATTAATGTCAGGCAAATGTATAAGGTTTCTCACAACCACATCCAAGTCAACCAGAATGCTTGGTTTCCTTTGTCTGCTTTGCAGTTGAGCTAGAAGTTTGTACTTCTCTTCCAACAAAATTTTAATGTGTCAGGTCCCTGCTCAGTGTAAGCACATGGAATTTTATGGCCTTCATGGTATTGCTGTCACTTTTTTTTTCTTTTTTAAGAGTGGAGGAAGAAGGAAAAGGAGGCTAATTAGAGAAAATGGGCTTAATTTGGAAGCCACAGGTACCTCTTTTATAAGCTTTTGTTGAGCTTTTGCCCACAGTAAATTTATACAAGCTTTGGATAGACGGTAAATCTCTGTTTGCTGTGGCCTGCTTTAAATGGGGAGCTTTCAGCACTACTTTGCTGACAGCTAAGGGCACAGATGAGGTAATAAAACCAACAAGTCCTGGGAAATGCCCACTCGGGAGAAACATTTCCTTGGATCCCTTGGTTTTTTTTGGATCTGTGTAAAATAGCATTTATTGTTTTACTAAGATGTTTGGTAGCTACATCACTGGGGGTTTAAGGAGGGCTGTTGTGAGGTTTGATTCCTCAGCTCTCTACTGCCTTCTGTCTTGCCAGTCAGGCATTTCAGAAATCTTTCAGAAAGACTGGCATTTATTACCACAATTTCATCTCACAGGTCACAGCCAGCCTACCTTTGGAAGCTTTCATTGAAGAGAATTGAACGCTGATTGAACTGAACTGCCTGAATTGAACAAAGCGTGACCTGTAGACACCTGTCAATTGGATGGGAGTCACTTAGGTGAATTACTATTTAAAAAGCAAAAATCAAAGCAATGCAATCACATTTACAGGCTGTGGTTGTATTTTATGGAGGTATCTAATTAGATGGCTGGAATGTAGTGTTGTGGCTTGCACAATGCCGAGACTGACCCTGAGCAAACCCCGACAGCCCCACTTTTCAACAGGGTCAGTTCACACTGAATGTGATGGGTTCCTCTCTGACAAAGGCTCACCAAAGAGGGCTGCTGCTGGCAGGGTAAATTCTAATGTCCTACTACTACTTGCTAGCAGCAGCATGTGTACTTTTACCCCACTGGGGGAAGGAATTGACTCCAACCTGCTACATTTTCACCCACTCTGTCAGAATTACACAGCAAGCACTTGATCTAAAAACATGAGAAATACCTCTCCCTTGATGGGGCTTCAGCTGTATGGCCCAGCATATGTTTCTGCCTAGACCTCAGTTGTTTAGGAAAAAGGCCTGCTAAGGCTCTTAGCTGATACCAGTCACAGTTTAGCAGCTCTGGCATTAACATTCGGAGAGCCATGGTTAGGTCTCTGGTGTTAGCCTAATGGCTAACACATTAAAAGCATGTGCCAGGGAATTACCCGCCTAAGAAGCACTGTGAAAATCTGGTCACATATGTCTTGTGTTACATGCCCAAGAGAGAAGACACAATTAGTGCATGCTTAGTGTCTCTTTATCTCCAAACTATCACTGTAAAAGTGAAATAAATTGCACCTGCTGGATGAGGATGCATGGCTCGGTTGAAAAGGGTGTGTGATCTTTGTGTGAAGTTTTGTGTTGAGTCAGGAAAAGTGCTGGAGTTGCAAGGGAAACAATCTTGGCATGGGATGGGGATGGACCAGTGACAGTCTCCCCATCTTGTGCCACTGAAGAACTGGAAAGTTGTTTCTGTCTGAAGAAAAAAGAACCAACAAAAACCAACCAACAATGTATCCCTGGGAAATACTGAAATCCACCCTCATCATTAGGATGGCAGTAATACCGGCTCCCAGGTAAGTCTGAATGCTGAGGAACAGCTCAACCACTGCACCGCAGCCCCCCGCTGGTAGGAAGGAGTGAATTTCCTCTATGAACCACCAGAAGGGCTGTGCTTCCCTGAGACAGTGGAGGTGGTGGTCCTGCTCGTGAAGAAAGTGACTTTAGAATGGTACCTATTTTATTGAAATACTATGCTCTTTCAAAAAGTCTACAAGCCAGGCTTGAGTCTGAAAAGTAAAGGTGGTAGACAGATAAATGAAATAGAAATAGGAAAGAGCTCAACAGTAACAGATGGGCTCAGCCCAAGCTCTGGAGGCGATTCAAGAGAAATAATCAGGTTGAAAAGTTGAACTAATGAAGACTTCTTGGAGATTTAGACAAAACTAGAGTCAATCAATATCCTTTCATTTTTAAAAT
Organism: Falco naumanni; assembly: GCF_017639655.2. NCBI lineage: Eukaryota > Metazoa > Chordata > Aves > Falconiformes > Falconidae > Falco > Falco naumanni. The sequence continues at coordinate 64,774,882 of NC_054054.1, forward strand.
GAAAATTCAATTAATATTTTCATACCTTAAAAAAAAAAAAAAAAGGTGTGCATGCAGCTTCTTTTTCTTTTTTCTTTTTCTTTTTTAATAAATAAAATCTCTTCATCTGAGCACAGCATTGTAACTACTGTAATTCTGGAAAATATTTGAGGAAATGTTTATAAAGTCTCAGCACACTGGAGACAAAATTGATTTGGGGAAATGACAAATGGTCATTAATCCAGGAAACGCTGGCCCTTTAATGAAATGACTTAAAGGGCAGCACAGGAAAAGATGATCAAAGGCAGATCCTTTCTTAGTAACTGACAAATGTGGAGGAAAGACAAGAAGAGCGAACAAGTGTCTGATTGCTTTTTACAATGAGATTATTACTCGGTGTGATCATTAGATATGAATGAGGTCTTTTAATCACTGTAGCTAGGTCTGGTCATTGCCCATCAGATGAATTCTAACAGAGGTGTTTAGTGTAATTTCTTTAACACTAATAAAGATATTTCCTCCCTCACGAAATAACTTACTATCTGTTTTGACTCACAGTCTTGGCTGAGCAATGGGATAACATTGTTTGTCAGCTTTTGGCCATTTCCTTTGGCTAGTGAATGAAAGATGACACCCTTGCCACTTTGAAATTTCTGGCAGAGCAACAATTTACACTCCTCATTTAGTTACCTCTGTGCAGAGCTCATCCTTTGTCCCTCACTTTCTTTAATTGTATGAAAACTTGAGTTCTGAACCATGCCTATGTCCCAGGGGTCAGGCTCAAGTTCAGTGTATATAGTCACAGCTTCTGGAGTCATGGGATTATACCGCTGTTTCTGTTCAGCCTTGAGGAGATACAGTAAGCTCCCAGCTCTCATGTCTGTGCTGGAAGCCTTAAAAAAAATCAGCAGGTAAATAAGTCATTATCTCTTCCCAAGACTGCAAATAGCCTGAAACCATAACTCTGAAAGTGGAACTTTCCGTCTCTATTTTTAATAATGTCTCAAAGCAATAATGGGGATATATTGGAGGGGGAGAAGGAGGAGATAAGGCAGTTTCATTTCTTTAGCACCTGAGATGGTAATAGTAACCTGGGCAAGTAAGAGATCATACCTAAGCCAGTGGAAGTGAAGCTGGATACCAGGCGTGCTGCAAGCTGACACCAAAGTGGCAGCCGGATTTCCAAGCCACCGGCAGTGTGGTCCCATGCGATGTGTAGATATAGGAACTTTATGTATTCCTTGCTGATTCAGCTGAACCCCTAAATGGCCAAGTTTAAGGTTTAATTTACCATCCATCATAGGCTACTGTCCACAGTTGGGCTGTGTCACACTGGTAAATACTGGTGTCTCAGACTGCTGGATTTCTAGGTGCTATGGGGCCCTGCCCCATTTCCAGCTTTCCACTTCACAGCTGCTCAGCTGCTCCCTACAACTAACTCTTTTTGCTCCTCTTTATCCATTTCACTCCAGTATCTTTTTGCACCACTTTATGCTGGTGTGTATTTCCATGTCTGGATATTTCTGATGCATATGACAATATAAGTGTCTCGTGCAGCCCTCTCTTGGGCCTCTGATAGATGACAGACATGCTGATTATTAATCTTTTATCCAACTGCTATGCAGTTTCATTCTAAAATGCCTCATTACATCATTTGCACAGCCACAGTAGAGATGAAACTTCTCATGGTTTCCGAGCATCACTTCAGCCTGCTCCACTTCACTGACAAATCTCTCTCATCATGCCAATCTCACCACTGCTTTCCCTACAGCTACCTTCAGTAGTTTCTGCACTTCTCAGTCCCAACTAGCCACTGAAACTCTTGAATCTTTCTCTGTCTTGTAGTGAAAGTGAGAGAGATAGTAGACACTGTCTCTGCATTACTAGCATTTGACATTTTGTGATAACATCTCCCTCTACCAACTACCAGAAGGCACTAAATAAAAATACTGGAAAAAGAGCCATTCCTTTTGAAAAGCTGCAAAATTATTCTGATAAAATCAGTAATGAGATTTAGTATTAAAATAACACATGTTCATCTCCTACATACAGATAAAATGCAGACCTCCATTGACACAGTGGATACCAAATTCATACCATGCTTTGGCTTGAGGACTGACCTTAAAACATTATCTGTCCCTTTTCTTAGGGTAGTGCTCCTCATGTATTAATTCTTTTGAAACACCAGCCCAGAAAGTCAAAATGTTGTGAAAGAAATGCAATACATAAGTGCTCAGCTGCCTTAAGGTGCAGAACACAGAAATCACAGGATTCTGGATACTGCTTAATTAAAAGGATTACTGGCAGCAGTGGTTTTCAAGGAGGAATTTCTAATCTTAATTGAAAAATCAAATGTACTGGTGGAGAGAAGTGTTTTTCTGTCATAAAAGCCAATAGCAGCTCCCTTGCTTTATCTGACAATCCACCTTTGCCTCCTAAGAAAATTGTGCTGTTTTACGCAGATGTGCACAGATAGTTTCTCTGCTGAGCATAAAGCTGCCGTATAGTTTTGCTAAATGCTCACAATATAAAATAGCATATATGGTAGAACTCTATTGATCACGTACCGTAAATCAATAATTTTTCCCCTCCAGATGAGAGTAGAAAGTAATTATTCTGGGAAGGAATGTTATGACCTCAGAGATCACAGTCATATTGCAGCATTTGGAACCAGATTTTCTATTATGGTCATATTTTTCTCCCTGAAGTCAAAATCATTAAATCTTAATTCATAAGTAATAATTATTTCCCCACTGATGATGTTTTAACACATCATCGCTGAGCTATGCGCACTAAAGTAGATCTTGCAAATGCATTTAAGCATAACACACCACTGGAGTGTTAAAAGCTACAATCAACCAAACAAATAAAGTTGCTTTAATTGTTTGCCCTCACATAAAGTAGACTGCATTTGAATTGGACTTCAAATTGTCTGTTATTGAAGCCACCCAGGAAAGTTAGGGATCTAAATCCATCAGACAGTTAATTTCAAAAGTGTGAGGCCGAGTTCACGCCCAGCTCAGGGTTTTATGTTCATCCACCTGCGGAGCAATCCAGCTTCAGATGCAATGAGATGGATTTTTTTGTATATTGACATCAGGAACAGAATCAGGGGAGTGCTAAACCTAGGAGTTCCTGCATATTAACCTACAGAATGTCATGTTAATTGATGCATCAATGCCCTGTCCATTATCCATTCCAAAGAAGGCAACACTTCAATGCAGACTCTGTAACACAAGGGCAGGGAGTTTATGTTTATGCCGTGATCTCTGTGCATTACGGTGTTCAAAGTGAGGAAGGCAATGGGACATGTGTTTCTAATTTTGAGTTTCTGCTGTAGTAATTTTTGTGCGTATTATTGGGACAGCTTGAAGGAAAATAGTGGATGATGTATTGTATATCATCTGCTACTAGGATGCTGGTTTTATCCTCCCTCTTGTCTCATTGTCCTTCTCCCTTTATTTTCTTCCACATGGTTTTACATGCTGTTTTCACAGGCTGCAATTTATGCGTAGCTCTGGTATTAAGAAGAATTTAAGTTCTACTTCTTGATCAGGAATTTTAGTCATGTCCAGCTCTCAGCAACTGCTATTATTTCTAGTAACATTTATTGTTATAAGTAGATTTATTAATATTTTGTAATAAACTGGAGAGAAAGGTTTCTCATATTTCCTTGTAAATTCCCTAAAAAGTGCAGCTTGCATCTCTGTAAAGTACATGAAATGAGAAAATAGTCAATCTCTGGATGCAGCAGCCAACATACTGTGAAATTCAACTCTGTAATGGTAACAATGTAATTCCATAACATTCCTGCTCTTCATATAGATAAGCCTTTTAGCTACAGTTCTGTTCCAGTTATGCCAAAATCATGTTGTTCTAATTTCTGTTAACGAAATGGCTAACTTTCTAATTTAGTTTTGGTTTTGTTAATAAAAATACTGCTGCTAGGTTTTGAGTGGTAGGGTCTGGTAATAGTGGCAATAGCAGGTGAAATATCCCCTTCCTGAAGAAACACTGCTAATGTTTTACTTTTGGAAGAAATTCACCCAGCAAGGAGTGGCAGGAGTGAAGTGAACAAACCCCATGAAGCAAAATGAGTCAAATGAGATTAAGGAATTGAAAGTAGAAGGCAGAATAAAAACCCACTTATTTTATGTGATTGTGAGCACATCTGAAGCTTCCCCGTGGAGCTGTGAGCAAAAGGGGGTGGGGATGGACATGGAGGCTGGGAGTGCTGCTTTTGCAGGTGTGCTCAGTTCTCAAAGGGTACAGTTCATCCTTTTGTTATGCCTGGAAGATGCAGAGTCTCATTCCCAAGCCAGCAGCATTTCCTTTCGGAATACAGAACGAAGATTTTCAGTAATGTGAAAAGGAAATTAATTTCAGGTCACTTCAACTCAAAAACAAATCGAGCCCTTAAGGGATTGGGTACCTCTAGTAGAGCTCTTTTTGCCTAGCATTATCCAGATAACAAGGCTCATCAGATCTTCCACTGAAATTCTGATTTGTGGATGTATATCCTGGAATTAACAGATTTGTGAGTCGTAGAACTGATGAAACCCTATTTCCTATTTACCTGGCAAAGGCTGTGATTCAGGCAGAGCATTGCCCCTGCTGATTGCTTCACCTGATCTTGCTGGTGGTCAGCTGGTGTCAAGCATGATGTGAATCAGCTGAATGCTCCTCCCCTTTAGAGAGAGCACAGTACAGCTGCTAGTTTTAGTGAAACCTGGGAGTGCTGAACTGTTCTCAAATCTTCTCTCTCTTTTTTGTGTGTGTGTGTGTTCGTGTTCTGGAAATTCAACAATAGCATTGGATGAGATGGATGGGATTATTTCCAAAGAGTCACTAGATTACAAGTATTACAAGGAGTTTGTAGTTATCCTGCTGGCAGGAGAAAATACTGAATAGCTCTCACTACACTGTGTAACACAGTATAAAATCTGTTCTAATGCTGAGACCAAAGTTCTCATAAAGAAAAAGCTTCTCAGCCTCTAAAATATGTGACTGTTTTCTAACCAGCCCTGTGTATCCTGTGTGCCTTCAGATGACTGGACTGATCTGAAATCTTTGCTCTTTGTCTGATACCACCAGGTAAAGTGAAATACGGGTGTAGATATGTATTTAATACAAAGGAGGATATGTCAGAATTAATAAATCTGAATCTAGCATATGAATTTGGTTTACTCTAAAATAAAGCTAGGTGTCAGTGCTCTTAGCTGTTAGTTTTAATTGACAGTAGTAATACATTGGATTTTATGTTCATCCATATGGATTTTAATGTCATTTCTATAACACGCAGTATGGGGTTTTTTAGTTATCTTCTATAGTTTCTTGCTGTTTGGTCTTTTCTAAACTCAGCTCTTTGGCCTACAGAAATGATTTGAAGATCTGATTAATGTATGTGATCAACAGTGCTATTGTATCTGCATGCTCTTGCAAAGAGCTCCTGAAAGTTTAGCTTAATTTGGAGTCTTTTAACATTAGCTCCTCTGCTGTTTGCTGCTAAAATGACTGTTGCTGCCTCCAAGGCTGAAACTCAGTTTCTCACTGGGGCTGGAAATCGGGAAATATGATGAGAGATGTTTTCTTTTTCTCTTTGTTTTTCTTTGTCCCTAGACCTGTGTCTCATCCAAAGCTGCTCTTGATGTCTTTGCTCGTTTTCTACTGTTTTGACCTGTCTATCGCTTTGCTTGGAAATTCCAGGTATCGTGTGTCCCTCCTCCCAGAATTTCAGCTTTCTTCACCCCAGATACCCTGAGCTTATTGGAAGTCTGCTTTGACATTTAAAACTCTTTCTGTTTCTTGGCCCTAGCCGTGTCTGTGATTTGTTGACTCATTCCTCTTCACAAGCTGTATAATCTAGTGATTAAGTGAAGGTAACTGCCATAGGCTTTAGCTCTGTCTGTTTTATGGACAGAGAGGTAAGGGCTGTTGGGCTCAAAAGGAGGATAAATGTACCTATAGCCTGAGATTAACTTCAACCAGAATATGTTTTTTGCAATATGTTATTGTGACAATTAGTCTGTGAGCACTAGCTGAACTCCCATGATGTCTGAAGTGGAGGAAAGCGTTCCTGAATTCTGCCTATGTCAGAATCCCACTTAATCCAGCACATCATACTGTGAAAACCCTGAAGACCAAGACAGGAGGAAAATGTTCTTTCACTTCGGGGGCAGAGCCTTAGCAATGAGATGGCAATATGTGATTGTGACTAACCAGTAAACCCCTGCAATGGAAGAAGGCTCAGTGGAGCTGGGCAAGGGCAATGTGCTTATGAAGCTCAGGGAATAATGCAGGGTGTGACTGACCACAGCTGTTCAGAGCAAGCTGACTTTCTTTCATCCCCTTTGTGTTGAGATGGTGGCCTTTGGTTTAGTTAAACAGCTATCAACAGCTGAGTGGATCAATTGGTGGAGTGTTTCTCCCTGGGTATATTAGAAGAGTGTGACTGTCTCCTTGAGTTAGGAGACCAGCAAGGGGGGATTGAATCTGTGGCTCAGCCCAACATATACTAAAAAACCTGGACAAATAGCAGAATAATTTCTAAGAGAACAATAGATTTGATCTGGCTTCGATCCACGTGTTCCTTCCCAGCAACTGGGGGTGCCTGGTGTCATGAAAGTCAGCATATTACAGAGTCTAGCAGTGGGAATCATGTTAGTATTTGTGATTGGACTGTATATTACAATTGCTGTTTTGTTAAGGGCAGCTTACAATTCTATTATGTTTTCAGTACATTTTGTATCACTCCACTAAATCAGAATTCCAATTTAACATCAACTATCTTCAAACAAGTAAATTTGATATTAAACATTAAACCCTCCAGGTGCAGACTATCTAAAAGAACCTGGTCTGACAAAAAAATAAAAAAATAAAAAAAAATTCTTGGACTCTGACAGTGATGGGCATGTTTTTCCTAAATCTAGGTTCTTTACTCACTGTGCAATAAGCTGATTCACACCCAGAGTGGAGACATTTGCTTTACTGTGATTCTGCAGAATTGGATGCTGGGCATCTAACACAGCCAGCACACCTTTTAGGAAATGTGTCACCGAAACTGTGAATAAGAAAACTCCTTAACACCAATGTAGCATTAAGGAGCAGGCATTCCTGTATTGCAGCGCTGGATGCACGGGGGATCATCCCACCTAACGTGCATGCTGTATGTTACATTTCAAAGGCAACATTACATAGACTGTACATATGTTTATGCATTATATTTCTTGGAAGAGTCATTCATTCATTTCCCAAGAATAGGTGGTACTATGTTAACTAAGCATCAGGCATGCTCCTTGCAGGTATTTAAGAAAACTTCTGGGGGTCTCAAACAATAGTTGACCCTCTAGTTACAGCTGACAGAGAACTGAACCCCAGTTACCTTTCCCTGTATGGGCTTGTCTTGACCACAGTTCAACTTCTTTTGGCAAGTTCGGTTTCAGATCTAGCTTTGCCAGAAGCTCTTTTGTTTTAGTTCCTTCTCGGAATTATTTATTAACCTTCCCTTAACAATATAATGTTGCACAACTACTGTTTGATGGTAATTATCCATTATACTGAAACGAACAGTACATAGTGACACATGCGGTGCTTTTATACTGCATGTAACAGAAGGAAATTATATTGAAATATCTGATCGGTCATTTGTGCAGCAGCTCATGTGCGCATGTCCTGTTTTCTCTCTTATTATACTAATGTGGTCCTATATTTTCCTGTCAAACCTCCTCTTAGAGGTTTTTAGTAATATAATCACCTAAAGTAACTAAATGTTATAACTTTATCCTATCAGCTGCCACTAAGTTAAAGTTTAATCTTATGTCCTGTTGTGACACCTGTTTAGACAAGCTGACAGCTAAGTAAATACTAGAAGCATCTTATTTCTAAGGGCTTTCCGCCCCTATGTTTCCATTGCTATGGTTTCAGGGTAGACCATCGTAATCAGTCATTTTATAAACTTTTAAAACCTTATGACATTAAGCAGACATTGTTATGAGACTTGAGAATTCAAGCTTATTCTTGCTTCTGCCACTGAACTACTTGATAACCTTGGGCATGTCACATTGCATCTCTTTCCTTTTGTGTTTTTAGATCTTAGTTTTGTCACAGGATAATTTTGGAAACTACTTAGATGTTGCCTAAACCAGCCTAGCTAATGTAACAGCACTTGTAATCAGCATACCTTAGGGAAACACAAAATTGATATAAAAGTGTGTTTGTATCAGCGCAGGTGGACCCATATGAGGACCCAGGCTAGCCTGGCTACATAGACATATGACTTTTGCCTAAGTGGCAATTTTTCTAAAACCAGTCTTCACTGTGTACCAGTAGTGTCTAGGATAGCAACAATGAGTACATGTTTTTCATCACTAGCTAGATCACATGCTTTTTATTCAAAGAGCTGTTTAGGTAGCAACAAGTGATATACCCTTCTCACTTGTTCTCCTTGAACTTGCAGGCTGCTGCTGCCATTGTGCTCCTCAGCTTCCACGCCCTCCTCCACAGTCACCTTCTCTGAAGCAGGTGGATTTTCAGTTTGCTGTTGGAGTTCATGTGCAAAGTTGGTGTTGTGGTACTGCCAGTCAGACTGGTTGCTGAGAACTGCCAAAGCAAAGGTCGCTCCATTTGCTGTTTTATTTTTGCCTATATGGCCTACAAGGCAGGATCAGGATTTAGCCTTAACAATATGTTCACGGTGACCTCACTCTGGAATGGTTTTGATTTCATATAGGAATGGATCAAAGCCAAATTTGGTCTCTAACTCCATGCAACATGAGTTACAGTAAAGTTCTCTCTCTTCCCACTGGGGACAGCTAAAAGGATCCTATATTTTATGTGTAGGATGCCTAATTAATTTAATGGGAAAAGCTAAGCAGGGCTGTGTTTAAGGTAAAAATGAGAAGCTTGCATAGAGGAGACTGGGAATGTGCACACCTCACAGTTAAGGATGGAGTGTTCCTTTAAGGCCAGCATATAATGTTAAATACTCAGTGGTGCTGTACAAGTGGGAGGACAAAGGGGCATCAAGTTCTCTTACTTTGTCTTTGGATGATACAATATAGTAGCTGGATACATCCTGGAAACTTATAATTAAAGGTCTCTGCAGAATATATGAAGGTTCCGCTTGAGCTTCCTGCATAATTCTCAGTGAAAGGAGAGGGAAAATTCCTTTGAAAATACATGAGACGGTGAATCTGTCCTCTCTGTGTGCTAGAGCTCCAGCAGAGCTGCCAAGGCCTGATGTCGTTGAAGGGATGTAATACTTGAAGTACAGCATGATCAAATAAAATATGCAGGAACCAGGCACAGCCTTAGGCTCATTTCATTCTAAGCAAACAAATAAAAAATTGTAAAGGCTGATCAGGCAGTTGGAAATGGCACAGGGAAAACAGCACAGAGAAGAAAGCAAACCTTTGATTCAGGAATCTGAGGTACCCAGAAATAACTTCTCTGGCAACAACAGGGCATGGATGCCATTTGGCCCAAGCTTATGGACCACCCTCTGTGGTGGCCTCTATGTTTTTGAGGCTGCAGAGCATGTTACCCAGAGCTCTCTGCTCAGGCCACGCTCTTTCAAATTTATCAGTATGGGTGCCTGTAAAGAAGCTCTTTTGCATCTGTTAGGGCTGCCTGCAGGTGTGGGGTTATTGTGTGCCGATGCTCATCTGTTGTGAAGAAGGAAGTCATATATAAAGCTCCATGAAGTCATTTGCACCTGCCAGAACAGCCCTAATTGTAACTGTGAGCTGATCTCCAGCGTTGGTGCTATACCAGCAGATGCAGTCTCTGTGGCATTTTTGAGGTCAGAAGGGAAGCACGTGCTTCTGGTGGACCCCTTGGAGGGCCTTTGTGATCCCTTACCATCTTCCTATGTTTCTCCTTCATGCATGCCTGCCATCCAGAAAATGGATACGGAAGGTAGAGTTGGGCCTGTGGCAATGAGCAAAAAGTGTACCTTCACCAGGTGTGAACAGGTCTTATGGTTTGGGCTGTCCCCCCACCACACTTCTCAAGTTTGTAACTTAAAATAATTGCCTCTGTCTTATAGTTCCTTTGCTCTGGTGAGTTTTCTTGTCCACCAGCTGCTCTAGATCAGAATTTTGTCTTTGATCTTCAACAGAAACTGGATAGATTAATTAACATCTCAAAACAAATAAGCTTCTTCTATATTTTCCCCCCTAAGTCAGTTACTTGGAGCTTTTCCAGGAGCAGAAGCTCCTCCAATTATTACATCTTTTTATGCTGATCAAGGTTTCCCATCTTTGTGTAGCAGGATGCAGAGCTGGGAATAGAAGACTGTTCCTATGAATTTCTATTTGATCTTCTCTTTACCACACTGCCATTGAAAGACTTTCACCATCCCTGCAGTTAGGTGTAGTATAAAGTTGCTTGCTGCTCACAGTGCTGGACTGTTCTTTGTCAGTTCTTCTACACCTTTTTTCTAGAGACTCAGCAGTGGGTAGAGTTGGTTCATCCCAGGAAGATGATGGGCTGGGAAACTAGAGTAGAGGAAAGACTTCATCCCACGAGGACACAGAGGATAGGGACATTTGTTTCCAAGCTTTTCATTTAGTCTGTCTCTACTCAAGTAGATAGTAAAGGACAAATCATAATGTCACACCCTGTTCCCATACAGAAGTGGTTTTCTCTGGAGCACAGCAACAGCTATTAGCCTAGGGAAGGCTGAAAAAAAAAAGACAAGCTGCTGTACACCACCATGGTCACCCATTAGGATCACTGGCTCTCATAATTTTATTATGTCTCAGTAGTCAAATGTTAGCTCAGTGTCCTGTCTTCTTAAGACAGGTGTTTGAGTGAGGCTCTGAGTTTTCAAGATTAAAACAAGGCAGCCTTCCCAAATCTACATCTTGCAACCTGCTGGCCGTGTAAGAAGTGGTTAATCATGTTTTCTTGGTACCAAAGGACTGCAACACTGTTGGGAATTTTTAAATTGCATGCTGCTGATCCTCTTTCACCAAGTGAAATAGTAGCAATTCCCACTTTGTAGACAATGGGAGTCTTATCACTGCTGTGTTAAAAACAGAGTTATGCCAAAGCTGAGCTGTTTCGAAAATCCCTCCTTGATCTCCCAAGCTTTAATCTCCTGGTCTTGCAAGTAATGCCCCATACATCCCTTCAGCCCCTCTCTTGCTTTAAAAGAAGTGATCCTTTGGGTAAGCTTGTGCCTCAAACGTGGAGTGATGTGGGGATGAACTAGGAGGGCTTAAGTGGGCTTGTAAGTCACACTTTCACTTTTTCACTGTATTGTCATAGTAACAACAATCTGTCCTTTGTGTAGTCAAAAATGATCACTATGTGCTAGCTATACTTTACAGAGAAGGCTGTCACATTGTTTATCTGGAAGGATGACAAGGCACGAGAAATAATCACAGTGACTTGAAAAAACAGAAGTGCAATTTTGTGCATGGTGCCGTTTCTGGTTTGCATTTCACTGTGTACCGGTGGCAGGGAAAAATACATAATTAGTGCCATAAAGCATGGATTTCCAATCCCTTGAGAAACACAGCAACTCCTTGTAGAGTTTTAGTTGACATGGTGATATTTAAAAGCAGCAATATAGGATCCTGGAAGCCATGGTAACTCTTAACCATACAGAGATACTATAATGTAAAGCACCCTGTGGTGGTTCAAAATCTACAGTCTTTGGCTATAAAAGCTACAGGTTCAGTGGCTAGAATAAGTGTTCTGTTACGCAAGCAGGCACATCACCCTCTATATGTTGCCCGTTATAGGCAGGCTGCACTTTGAACAGGGGCGATATGTTATGCCTTTAAAGTGGCCACAGATTGCTCCCATCGCAGGACAGGCGAAGCAGTAGGCTTTGGTTAGTCTCTCACTGCTGACCTGGTGGTGATGGCCTGTGAATTGCATCAATTTCTTTTTCCCAGCACCAAGTTCCCAGAGCCCTTAGACAAGGCTTTTGAATGGGATGTTAGCTCTGTCAGCTTTTAGGGAAACAGAGATAATGGAGATGATGTGTGGTGATATTGGAGCTGCCCTGCTGGGAAGCACTTGTGATGTGAAAAGGCTGTCAGGGGCAGGATGGTATTGGTATTAGCTACCCGACTGCGTGTTTCTGTGCACATGAGAATTACCTGTACTGCCCTTCTGCAAAGCTGCTAGCACACAGCTCAGTCTGTTGTGGTGCCAGCTACATTTGTGGAGGAAAGCAGCCTGTGGGGCAAGGCACCAGGGTGCAGGTTTCGAGTCCTGTACTCTTTGCCAAGCTCCCCTAGAGGCTTACAGTGTTGTGTGGTTTTCTTCTCTCTGCTTGAATCAAGCTTGTATCCTGGGTTTGCAACAGGGATTCTGTCTGAGTGCTGTGCAAAATTTTACTGGGGCCCTGATGTTTCTTGGAGCTTCTAGATGCAATATAAAGGTTAGTAATAATATCTCATTACAGACAGAATAGTAAAGCTTTTCCCATGAAGTGTCCTAGAAGAAATAATCTCTGATGTGTATTTGACTTTCCCGCCAGCTTCTGGCAGACTCGAGCAATCAGTAAATCGTTTTGGACCCTTAAAGCCACTACTGCCAGGCTGTGCTGAGACTTCTAAGATGTCTTTCTGTAGCCTGAGGGAAAACAGCATTGTCTGAGTTGTTGTGGTTTCCCACCTGGGAAAGGTGGCTTTTGTTTTCCCAGTAGATTTCAAAGAAAGCTGAGTTTTAGTAGTGGGGTTTTGTCGCTTTTTCTGGCAGCAGATAATGGTGAATAGATAAATGCAGTAATTTCAAATGTTAAGGCTTATACCAGCCTGAAGCTACAATGACAATACTAAAAACATCAATAGATTTCCAAGTTTAGAGAGAAGTGACAGCTTAGAATTACTGCGTGGTGTTTTTTTTTTTTTTTTTTTTCTCTTTCTGTTTACTTGTTTGTTTTAGACATACCAAAAATGGTTAGATGTTCCCGCAAAATGTGAATCAACCTCTGCGGTTTTTCCAAACATGTAGTAATGGTGAACTTCATACTGGTGATCCAGTGACTGAAGAGATTCATGCTGTAAACCTCATAGGGGATTTTTTTGCCTTCATCGGTCTCTTAAGGTGCATATTTTACTGTGCAGATAATTGTATTTGTGTGCTGTTGTCATGGTTGCATAGGTATGGACTTTCCCGTTCTGGAAGACAAAGGAAAGTTAACGGCACATCACTGAGCAGGTATAATTACACAGGGACACATGCCTGCTAATGCAGCAGGATCCTGTTCTTCCTCTTTTCTCCAGCTCTTCTTCCAGTTCTGCACTCTTATTTTAATCTGTGTTGCACATTCCCTGTGGGGAGCTCCTAAGCTATTTACCACTGACCTAAGTGTTGATACAGGTAAGAGCATTATCACGGAGATAAACAGAAGAGCCAGACCAGTGTACAAAGTTTTTGACAATCCACCTTGCATCTCCCTGCTCCATGTCAGTATAAATCTGTACATGGCTTTCTTATCCCCCCACCCCGTGCACCATTTGTTACCAATCTCCTTTTCCTCTGCAATATTTATCTCCATGAATCTCTAGACCTTCACCTGTGTTTTCTCTTCTGCTTCCCAGGGCTCCTTACTGATTTCTTTCTTTCATTATGTTCATGTATGCTTTTATAGGGAAATCAGGTCAGGAAAGCACAGGCTAGGTCAGAAGAAGGGGAAGAGTTAGAGGACAACTGAGGAACTATGAAAGTCCTAGGCTAAACCTAGACTAGAGCTGCAGATACCACTTCTATCCTCGTGGTCCTGGATGGTCTTGAACAAACAGCTGAAGCTGAACGAACAAGCAGACTCCTCTGTCACCATCAATATACCAATGACATCGTGTAGTGAGGCACCTGGTGGGTAGCAGGGCTGCTAACGATTTCTTTGTCTGGACCCTTTAGGCAATTTTGTTTTGGCTTTTTGTAACAAAACAAGTGTGATTGTAGCAGTACCTAGCAAATGTGTAGCGTCCTGCATTGACACAGGTAAGGTAGCCAGTGAAGACACACCAGAGGACACTATCACCCAGGATACAAAGGCTTTCAGTGAGCTAGACGTCTGTTTTGGTGACTAAAGTGGCTGCTCCAGTGTGCCTGGCCAGCAAGGCACTTACTGGTGTCTGAGACAACAAGCTGATCCTGCTCTGGATGCAAGTGAGCTTGCAGCCCTGTGGTGAAGGTGCAAGAGGTGGTGATTTAGAGCAAGTGCTGAAAGCCTTCCTGGTTTCCATCGTAAATTCATACCTGGCTAATGTGCCAAAGCCTACCTTGCTGCTATTGTCTCCCTGCTGTATCTCTCAAGGCAGCGCAGGGATGTTGGCATTTGCTGCCAACGTGTCTCTGCTTTGCTGTGGAAATACATTCCTAATGTATCTGGGGATGTATTGCTTTAAGAGCTTGGTTTTCTTTGGGTTAGCAAAGCGAGTAATGGGAGTAGCTGTGTCCTGTTGAGACTTTGAGGGGAATGGAGAGAGACAGAAAATAATTATTCAACTTGGAATGTGTGCAGAGCACTTTTATTATTGTTGTTTATTGTTTTATGATCGTGCAAGTTGTGCTGTGCTCTGGAGGAGGCAAAGCAAGCCATCGGCACAGCTCATGTAAATCACCACAGCTACATGACACTGCTGGATTTACACCAGCTTGCTTTTGCTACATCCTGGCCCTCTGTTTCGGCCTCAAAAGATTGCTGTGTGCATTTTAAATGTGAAAAATTGGGACAGCAGGTGTGATGAACAACTAAGAGGGGATGGGAGGGAAGCAATCTGGCTTGCTGCATGATGCAAGAAGAGATGCTGGGTAGATGGGCAGAGCAAAGAGATAATCTCTCCTCTTTTTTTGCATGTGAAAAGCTTTGGTAAACATTTTGATAGTATACTGACTAACGCTTACATTGTGAGAAGGCAAGAACTGGGAGGCAGGCATGTTTTCATATCTTTGAGGTGAAAATAACTTAATTCCTGTTTGTATCAAAATAAGGTGGTCTTTTTTCTTTGCCAACTTCATGGCTAGGTGTTTTATTTGAAGGATAGGTTCTTTAGTGGGCAGAAGTCTCTTTCTGTTTCGCTTTTTTTTTCTTTTTTCTCTTCTTCTTTTTTTTTTTTTTTTTTTTAATCTTCCCTGTTGTGCATGGTGTGGCCCTAGTATCCCCTTCTTCTGCTCTACACAAATGGCAGCTGTTGCAGTGTGTGAAGGTTCACTGTGAGACTACTAACCTGTTGTTTTGAGTTCAGCCATGCTTTAGAAAGGAGCATAGAACAGTCAATACTTAGTATTTTCCTTTTGTCTTTGTGAACTGTGTGAAGTTTGAATAGCCTGAGAGCCTTTTATCTTATTGGTGGTGATTTTCCCCATTCACATCGTAATGCTCAAGAGGAAGTTTTCCCAAGCCAGGGAAGTGTAACTATGAAAAACCATGGATGTGGTACTCCAAAGAGGGTGAGAAGTTGTGTAAAAAAATATATTTTTAAGGGGTATGTGTGTGAGGATTTAATGAGTGATTTTATTAATTGCTTATTCATCCTGGTTTTGGGGCAAAATGCAACTTGCTGCTTCATGTCACTTCTGGATATTTCCCCTGGCCCCTGTGGCAGCTCCTGGTCAGTGCCCCCACCACCTTGTAGGAGCCTGGGTGAGCAGGCCCCCAAATCCTGCTCCTTGATGCCAGCCCAGTCCCAAGGCAGGTGGAGGGGAGAGCTGCTATGTATGGCATGTCCTCGTCATGCTTGCTCTTGGCTTGGGCAGCAGCTACCTGTTTTCTGTTGCTGTTGTTTCCTGTGGATGCAGGAGCAGTCACCAGGTGGGATTTGCCCTGCTTTCTGCTAGCAGGTGCCTCCGAGAGTTGTTGCAGGAAAACCATGGAAGAAGTGAGCTGTGTGGGTTGGCTTTTTGGGGGGGGGGGGGGGGGGGGGATGGAGGTGTTTGGTTGGGTTTTCTTCCCTTGCAGAAGCCAAAGAAGTCATTGCTATCGAGATGTGTAGGATAATAAGACAAGGTAGTTTACAGTATCTAATTCATATTCATTTTCATGGTTTTAAAATTAGTTTAATTAACCTTTATAATTGGCAAATCAAGGCTTTTAATAATCATGACCCCAGAGAAAGGGACTCCTGAAAAAAACCCCTGACCTAATCTTGCTTCTTTATATTCTACTCTAACTTATTTTACATATTTGGTTTGCTACTGACTTCATAAACAATATCTGGTGACGTGCCATAAACAATACCTGGTGATGCGCCCTGCTGTACCATAGAGCAATTTTCTCTTAGGAGGCTGTTGTGTAAACTATTTCTCTGACATCAGCAGAATTGCTGTGGCTGTGTTGCTGTAAATCACCTTGTGGGTGCTTATCAGTGTGTTCACTGCCAAAACAAATCTGGCAAGCCTTCTAACCAACCCAGTTTAACAAGCTGTGATATCTGTATTTTCCACTCTAGCTGTTAACATAACATTGGAACTTGTTCATTTAGCTCAGTTATTGTAACTTGTGCATTTAAGCTAATGCTGTATCTTTATCTCTGCAGTCTCAATACAATGAGCAACTCTTTTAAGTCATGCTAAGCCCTCTTAAGCTTCAGACCTAAAAATGTCCTAATTCCATTAATACAAAGCAAAACTCATATCTTTTCCAAGCCTAATCTGCAGTTTAACTATGCAAAGTTGTGAAGAGCTGTAGAGAAAGAAATAGAAACTCTTATGGAATAACATAGTTCTTTTCTCCTAAAAAAAATAAATCTCATTGATCTGAATAAAAGAAATTTTAGTTCTTGCAATTTTTGTAAAGCAGAAATTTCAGCCTCTCAGAGTCTATCAAAAAGTGGAGAAAGTATTGAGTGAAACAGTGTTTTAGTCAGTGGAAGGAGAGGGGAAATTATGCATTTTACCAAAACCAAAAGCAAATACTTCTCAGAGGAGAGAAAAATATTTTGAAAACAAATGTTGAATTACTCCATTTTTAAAGTGATTTGTTTGACCACTTTAATTTCTACTTTTACCCAGCCATACCTGTTGGCTAAGTTTAATTTGAACTTGAAAATACTTCCAGACAAACCAGAACTATATTTTAAACTTGTTTTTCTTGGTAGTTGTTTTTATGAAGACTGTTGTCTAGCAATTATTAACATAACAGAGCTCAGGCATGACCTCTGGAAATATGCTCTAAAACTGAAATTTGCTGTGCATTTGAGCCATCTGCATCACCAAAAGATGGCTCACTCCCTAGTCCTGGCTTCTTCCCCAGCCTTTTTATTGTGAATGCTTCTGTACTGGCATGTATGCTGCGTGGATGTATGCGTAGGGGTGGGTATCAATGCAATGAATAGACCCTTTCTTTTGGACTTGTAGAGGTACAGAACAGACCAAGTTGGAAGGGGCCTTGAAAGATCATCTGGTTCATGCCTTTGTGGAAAAGGGTGCCTGGATGAGATCATCTAGCATGTTGTCTGATTGTGTCTTGAGAACCTCCACTGATGGACATACTACCACATCCCTAGGAAGGTTGTTCCAATGGTTGATTTTTTCACTGTAAAAAAATGTCTTCTGTCAAGACAGAACATATCCCGGTGTAACCTGTGTCTATTGCCCCTTATCTTCTCCATGTGGCTTCTTGTGATCCTTGTGTTGGACAGTTTCCAGGTTACGTGCATCCTTGTGGGAAACCAGATGCTTATATCCCAGCAACTCGCTTATTCCTGAAGCATGTTGAAAGAAGGACACATCAGACACCTTGGCTTTAGTAGCACTGCTTCATTACATGGGCTTGCTGCCTGATGTGTTCTGCTGGATGGAAAAGGCCAGAAGCCAGCAGCTGGGAGGCCCCTGACCTGCATTTGGGGTCCTTCTGTAGTGTTACTTGTTGCAGGCATGGTGCTCTTGGCTCCCTGTCCGTTGCTTCCCACATTGCACATAAGTACTTCGCCAGGCAGAGAGAATATTCCTAAATACTGCAGGCCGAGTTTGTGGTTAGCATTGTGGAGCTTGGATGAAGCTGTAGAAAGCCTAGAAAAAATGGAATAGGTCAGGGAGAAGTAGAGCTAAAAAAACCCATTAGTTTCCTATGGGTTTGTGTCTTGAGGGGCATCTGCTGCTCTGGTCGGGGGGAGCACTGGTGGTACAGCCTTTCCCCCAGTCAGGGTCTTAAACGGCCTCTTCAGCTCCGCTGCGGATTCCTGCAAAAATCAGGAATGTTTTTGAGGGCTTTTCCTGCCAAACGCAGCTGAAATTGGCTAATGAGCTCAGGGTTAGCCCAGGGAGGCAGAGGGGCGCATACAGAGCATACAACTGGTTTGGAAACCAAACCACAACCCTGACCTTTGGTGAACACGACCATGTGGCACGGGGGCCGGACTGCCAGCACGGGGGGAGGCCTGTGAGGAGGTCACCCTGGCGTGGTGTGTGCGTGTCTCGTTGGTGGGTGGGAAACAAAATTCAGCTTCGATTGGGAAGTTATATTGGTTTTTAGAAAGAGACTGCTATTCTAAAACTGCTTTGCTCCCTCTTGTGTCCCGTGGTATGACTAAGGGGCCGTGCCAACCGAGAGGAAAATAGAGTTGGATTCTCAGATATTAAAAGCTCCCTGAGGCTGTCAGCACCTCAGGGCCCTGGTGCCAGCAGGGCTTCCAAATTGATTTAGAATCAAATGAAAGGGGGTGGAGGAGTGGGGTGGCGAGAGAAAGAGGCATAAATATTTTCCCCTTGTTAATTTATTTTCCCTTTTCATGCATGAGCTAATACGATGGAAAGCAATGCAGCTGAAACGAGTGCATTCCTTGGGAGCTGCGTGGTGCGCGGCTCAGGGCTACGGGTGTAAATTGCCTTTGGGGCCAGTATGTTCCTTCCACCCACTGTATCACCGTGTACTGTGAGCAGTGCTGGAGGGAGGCAGCCCCTGGGATGTCTGATGAACATGGTGGCCTAATGCATGCAAATGTAGTCAGATAGTGCACAGAGGAGGGCCAAGTTTTGCACCCGCTTTCGCCATTATGGTTCAGAGCCTGCACCTTTAAAAGAGTGTGTGTCTGTCACCTGTACTGGGCGGACGATGAACGAAATGGCAGACTTCCAGCAGGATGTGTCACAGGATCTGCCATTCTCTTCAGGAAGCAAGAGGGCTGCTCAGGGTAGGTGCAGCCCTGGATGAGGCTTCACTCCATACTCCCTCCTTTCACTGCCTATTTGAGAGACCTCCTCCGTGTTGCACCTTTACCTCTTCTTCTGTATGTTACCGTGTGTTTCTTTTTAAGTTAAAACCAATATTGTAATGCAGTTCTAGCTGTTAAGTGCCTTGTATTTCCCATGGTGCGCCCCTCCTGTAGAGACTTCTCCCTGGCCTGCACGTTCTAAATGAAACTCTCATTTTGATGCATCTTCCATCTGCTTAAGTGTTGGCCATAAATAACAACATATTACAAAATTGCCTTCTTGTCAACACACAGATTGTTTATGTGTCATTTCCTCTATCCTTTGTGTTGCTGTAACTTCCTAGGGAAGGAGGATTTATTGCTATAGCAAGATTTGGGAATGAAACCAAATCCTATGGGGGTATGAAATAAATACAGTCAATTTTTGGTACTACATTTTTATTTACTTTTTACAAAATGTCTTCTTTACTTGACGGCTTTGTATCTCGCCATGTGGCATCCACTAGCTTTGCCATATCATCTGTTATTTAGGGTCTTATATTTCCAGAATATGTTTGCAAGCTGAATGCAGAACTGCGAACCACAGTCCCACAGTATTTTCAACTGAAAGCTAATCTTGACTTTCAGCTTACTGTAAGCTAATCTTGAATCCCCACTGCCTCATTTTGGTGTCATATTGAAAGAAGGGCTCTATCAATTTAAAATGCAGGTGGGAGATTGGTCAAAAGTCATGTTAGGAAAGAAACAGAAGTTTCTGTTGTCTATTTTTTTTTAAATCAAGTAAGCTATAAATAAGTATCCTTGACTTAAGTACTGAGTTTTCTATGCCAGTAAATTCCTAAAGCCCTTCTACTCAGTAGGTAGTGCATGTGCTTGCTTGTGCAAATGGTCCCTTTCCTAGTGTCTGAATGGGCCTGGCTACCTGGAGACCACTGATACAGCCACTGTTCAGCGTTTGAGTACGTATTTTCACAAGAGCTCACAATTCTCATGTTGGACACTGGTGGAATTTTGTTCTGTGGTTTGATATGCTGAAATATTGTCGCTAATGCCTCTGTCATTGTAGTGCTAAGTGCTGTTGTCCCAAAGAGATTTTACTGCAGATGCAGTGGATGCAATGTGGCTGTAGACCTAGACCATTGAGACGGTAAAGGTGGAGAGCTGTGGTCTCAGTAACTGCTTCTTGTGGCCCTGGGCCAGAAGTAGCAGAGCTATCCTTAATGCAAGACTGTGCTTTTCTACATGTTTGTTTTGTGAAAGCAAACATCTTGAATTTTTACTTACTGAGGGTACATATAAGTTTACTAAAGCTCATCCTACGCGTGTAAATGCATTTCCAAGCAGAGTTGCTTCAAAATTGAAATGCTTTCAATTTTCTTTCATTTTTTTTTTAATATCTTTCACTATATTTCTCCATTTTGTACAAGGATATTACTACCCCCCACCCCCCCACCCCCCCCCCCCCCCCCCCGAGGAATGGGATGGTGCTAAATAGGCCAAGCACATACTTTTTAGAGAATGGACCTCATCTAAATGATGAATGCTCAAGGCTCCAGACTACTGAGTTGGACCAGGAGAATTTTGATGATGATTCAAGAGCAAAAACTCTGCTGAGCAAGGCCTGCTGCCATTTCTGTGTAGACATAAGTCAACTCTGAGACATATTGCTAGCTGTTTTACAACAACATATGTGACAAATTCCCAGAAACTGCTGCTCTAAGTTTTCCAGAGGGGCAGGATTTGGACTGCTTGTTTGCCTTCAGGTTTATTAGGTCCTTTGGAGAATTGACAGCATGGATAGCACTTTTAAAAAATTGTTTCCTTAATCTCCATTAAGCTTTTTTGGCTTCAGTAATGCTACATTTTACAACTATCACTGGTGAATTTTGTGATGTAGAACGCACTGGCTTAACTCTGTTTCTGTTCAGATCTGCAGTAAACCTCCCAGAAAATCCTACTCTTCATTTCCCTTACCTTCAGTCAGAGCTTGCTTATACAAATGTATACATAGATTTACTTTTTCTTGCATGCATGAATCAGTCCCTTAACAAGAGTTGACACTTGTCTTCCTTCGAGAGAAAGTTAGAAGGGTTCAGGCTGCTGGGAAGATGGCAGGTCACCATAGGGCTCTGCACAGTGCATGGAACGAATGTGCAATTTGGCTTCTGCTGTGACAGGTGGACACATCATTGGGACCCCAAGGCTCATGTAGAATTTGCAGAGAGCCCTGGAGGTGCGGTTGAAATCTTGTGCGAAAGGCATGCAGTGAAAGCAAAACAAGCAGAGGGGCTGACAGTTTATGATCTGTTTCTCTTCATTTTTTTTTTTTGTTTGGGGTTTGCTTTTATTCCTTCAAATGAAGAGTTGACTGGCTCTGCTTATTTCTGATGACAATTTGGCTTTTGAGATTAAAGACTGCTTCAAATATCTAAAGACGTTTTGTCTTTTTGGGGTGTTTGTTGCTAAAAGCAGGACAAAAACTTCTGGTTGCAGTATGATTATAACATAAAATGGCTCTGGTTTATTCCTAATATAAATTTATCTTTGTCTTATGGAAATAGATTTTGTAACTGAGCTTACGCTGACCAGAAATTAAGTAGCACTAATCATAAAAGGCAAAACCCTGATAAGCAAATTACTTTTTTAACAACAATGAAAATGTTGTAGTTGTAAATAAGGTTGATATTTCTTCCCCCCCCCCCCCAAAAAAAAAATAAATCAGTACCTACTTAATTTACCCTGAGATTCTAGGGAGATGTATTATCATTACTAGGTATATTTCTCCATTTTAAGGATAGTGGTGATTGTCAGAATATCAACATATTTGAAATAATCTTCCTTTTAAAAAGAGGAGGAAAAACACCCACTACCCCACGTTTGTAGTGGATGACGTGGGAATGTGTGGGCTTATGTTTCTGGAAGGAAGAGTTAAGAAAAAAACATTCCAACAGAAAAGGAGAGTAGATTAGACTTTCTGGTCAGAATCTGAAGTCTCCATGGCTGGTCTTTAATCACAAGTCAGGGAAACATTGAACAGGAATGACACAGGCAAAACTGAGCTTGCCTTGAGGTAGGAGTTGGCTCTGTAACTTCTTGAAGTCCCTTCCATCCCTATAGGTATATGATAGTTATGGGCACTATGGACCTTCCTTCATGTCAGCTGTTGCTTCTGATTGGATATATATAATTTTTGTATGCCTATACAGAGAATGAGCTTTGTGCTTTATAAATTGAGGACCTATTTAAAGGAGAACAAAAATAAAAAAGGGAAAAATATGGATAAACTTCACAAATCAAATGCTAAATAATTATAAAACTCTCTGATTATGTACGGATTTATATTGCTTGTTTGTTCTTTTCTACATATGTATTTTCATAGGGCTTTAGCTATGCGATCATGTTTCGTGTTTTTCCTGTAGGATCCCTGTCTCAGCCTGAGCAGAGGGTGGCACTGCTTGCAGAACTGGTATCTGTTTACTGTTAGTAAATGTGCTTCATGCTCAGAGTCAGTCCCCGTCCGTTTTTTACTGCTTTGAAGGTAAGGCATCTTTATTTTCCAATAGATATTTCCAGTGTTGCTTCCTACAGTAATACTGAATACTCTGTTAATTGAGTTATCACTGTGCACCTCACACTTAACAGCTTCATCCTGTAGCTGAGATGCGGAGAGGGGGACAAGCTAGAATCAGTACAAATGTCCATTTATTATCTCAATTCAATTACTTGCCTGTGTAAGTTATTTTTTTCTGTGGTGTCAAACTGCAGTCTCTAGACATCAGCAGCATTTTCAAGTACTTGCTGCTTTTTGATGAGGTGGTTCAACCTGGGTGTTCAGAAAATGAGGGACACACTGTTAAAGACCGTGCAAAACTTTACGGTTGACACACACGATAAAGATGAAAATTCAACATCCTTTGTCATTGCCTTCATGCTACCTTTTTCATGTTGCAAAAGTCCTATTGACCAAAAATAAAATACTCATGACATGGGTGCTGTTATTGTGTTTTTATTTTCCTTGTAGTTCTGAAATGTGGCTCAGGGGAAAATTTTTGCTGTGTGCCATTTCTTGGGTGGATGTTCATAGCCCACACATTAATAAAGCAAAGCTGCAGACTCTGAAGTGAAGCGTAGGGAATACATTTGATGTGTTTCCTGGTGTTAGTAGTTTTCAGTCCAACTAATACTAGACTTGCTAAAAAGTCTCTGCCCAGAGTTCACTGCATGTTTTGTTGTGGGATTTTTGTTGGTTTGTTTTGGGGAGGTTGTTTTTTGTTTGTGTGTTTTTTTGTTGTTTTTACTTTTTTGTTTGTTTGTTTGTTTTTTTTTTGTTATCTACCCTCTGTAGGCGTTTGATTCTATAGGAAACTAGTATTAGCACATAACCTTGTTCTGTCTAATTCATGAAGGAATGCCCTTCCTGACGTGAGACTACAGGTTCTCTTACTACTGTGACTAGGTTCTGCTCAGCTGCCTCCTGGAGCAGACCTTTTTTCCTCAAGCAATTGATCTGTTGTTTGTTTTCTGTGTTCTGGTCATTGAGATTTCCCTGTATGTCAGTGATAAAAGGAAGACTAGGGAAAATGAGGGCTGTCTTAGTAAAGAAATGGGAGACGTGGTTACTAGAACATGGACAAGGCTGAGGTATTCAATGACTTTTTTGCTTCAGTCTTCAGTGGCAATTGCTCCAGCCACACCACCCAGGTTGCAGAAGACAAAGGCAGGGACTGGGAGAATGAAGAACCCCTCTGCTACAGGAAAAGATCAGGTTCGCGACCATCCCAGGAACCTGAAGGTACATAAGTCCATGGGACCTGATGAGGTGCATCCATGGGGTCTCCTTAGAGAACTGGCAGAAGAAGTGGCTAAGGGCACTATCCATCATATTTGAGAAGTCACAGCAGTCCAGTGATGTTCCCATGGACTGGAAAAAGGGAAACATAACTGCAATTTTTAAAAAGGGGGAGAAAAAAAAAAAAAAAGACTTGGGGAAGTACAAGTACAGGGCGATCAGTCTCACCTATATACCTGGCAAGATCATGGAGCAGATCATCCTGGAAACTGTGTTAAGGCACATGGAAAATAAGCAGTTGACTGGTGACAGCCAGCATGGCTTCACTAAGGGCAAATCACACCTGACAAATTTGGTGGTCTTCTATAATGAGGTTACAGCACTGATGGATAAGGGAAGAGTGACATCATCTTCCTGGAATGGTATAAAGCTTTTGACATTGTCCTGCACAACCTACTTGTGTCTAAATCAGAGAGACACGGATTTGACTGTTGGGCCACTTGGCAGATAAAGAATTGGCTGGTGGTCACACTCAAAGAGTTGTGGTTGATGGCTCAATATCCAAGTGGAGACCAGTGACAAGCAGTGTTCCTCAGGGGTCTTTACAGGGACCAGTGCTGTTCAACACCTTTGTCAGTGACATGGACAGTGGAATTGATGCACCCTCAGCAAGTCACTAACACCACCAAGCTGAGTGGTGCGGCTGACATACTGGAGGGAAGCGATGCCATCCAGAGAGACCTTGACAAGCTTGAGAGGTGGGCTGTGCAAACCTCATGAAGTTCAGAAGGCCGAGTGTAAGGTCCTGCACCTGGGTCAGGCAAACCCCCAGTATCAATAGAGGCTGGGCGGAGAATGGATTGAGGGCAGCCCTGAAGAGAAAAACTTGCAGGTGCTGGTGGACAAAAAGCTCAACACGGCCTGGCAATGTGAGCTTGCAGCCCAGAAAGCCAACCATATCCTGGGCTACATCAAAAGAAGCGTGGGCAGTAGGTCCAGGGAGGTGTTTCTCCCCCTCTACTCTGCTTTTCTGACACCCCACCTGGAGTACTGTCTTCAGCTCTGGGGCCCCCAACATAAGAAGGAGATGGACCTGTTGGAATGTGTCTGGAGGAAGGCCACGAAGATGATCAAGGGGATGAAGCAGCTCTCCTGTGAAGACGGGCTGAGAGTTGGGGTTGTTCAGCCCAGAGAAGAGAAGGCTCCTGGGAGACCTTATTGCAGCTTTCCAGTACCTAAAAGGGGGCTACAGGAAAGCTGGAGAGGGACTTCTAGTAGGGCCTGTAGTGATAGGACAAGGGGTAATGGTTTTAAACTGAAAGAGGGTTAGATTAGATATTAGGAAGGAATTCTTTACTGTGAAGGTGGTGAGGCACTGGAACAGGTTGCCCATAGAAGTTGTGGGTGTTCCATCCCTGGCAGTGTTCAAGGCCAGGCTGGATGGGGCTTGGAGCAACCTGGTCTAGTGGAAGGTGACCCTGCCCATGGTAGAGGAATCTTTGAGGTGATCTTTGAGGTCCCTTCCGACTCAAATGATTTTATGATTTTCATGGGTAATCAGGGTTTGACCCTCTTCCTCCTGCAGTTTGAGTTTCCTGCATGATGATGAAAAGCAATCTAATTGCAATTTTCCTGCCTTGGGATAGAGGCAGAGACACTGTTCTGAGTTTCATGTACATCTATGAAAACTTGGCTGCTAAGACCAGTGCAGCAACTAACAATTTTGATTTGATAATTTTTGTAAAACAGGGAGTAATCACAACCTTTGACATATCTATCTTTTAAAAAATTGTTTCCATCTTGGAAAAAGCTATATAAAAGAGCCATCTCTTTTACATTTGTTCACAGCTCTTAACATTATGCAGATCATGCTGTTTCATAGGGCAAAGTGTGTAGCATTCATAGGTTGATGCAATCAATAAAGCTGTTGCTTTATTGGAATCTATTTAGACCTTTGTAATCCATTGTTGTCCTGCATATGTGTTACTGTCTGAACCTGGTGCTTGCTAACAGATTCTCTCCTATCCCTGTGTGCCTTACTGTCTTCTCACTAAATGAAATTACGTTTCTTTATCACACATACAGTGATGAAAATGCCTCATGCATGGTGTTTTTCACCGGTGTGTGGTGTGCTGCTTTACAAAAGAAGTCTGAGTCCTTGTTCCCCCTTATTGTATGGAAAGCTGAACTGCAGGGCTGTGAAATACTTAGTACAAGGTCTGTCATGGTGTGGCAAAACCCGGGGTTTAACAAACAGCCTGCCAGACAGTGCATCTGTGGTGTATGTTGTGTAGAACTCCTGGTCTTTTAACAGCCTTGGTTATGTAAAGTACAAATAAGTTCCCTGTTCTTTTAATATCTGGCAACTAAAGGAGATTTACTTCTACTTTCTCCTATTATTCTGTATCCATGTGCAAGTTGCATCTTCTAGGAATACTTTGTCTTTGATGTCACAAATAAAGCATCAGGTAGAGGACACAAAGCCAAGGCTGGGTACATTGAATACAAAGTGAACATGAGCAAAACCAGGATTCTCTGTTACGTTGATTTTCA
Source organism: Falco naumanni (assembly GCF_017639655.2). Classification (NCBI taxonomy): domain Eukaryota; kingdom Metazoa; phylum Chordata; class Aves; order Falconiformes; family Falconidae; genus Falco; species Falco naumanni. The sequence continues at coordinate 64,801,321 of NC_054054.1, forward strand.
GATAGACAAACGATTGACTTCAGGACTTCAGAAAACTATTGCTGTTGCCTTTTGACACTTCAGAAATGGCTTCAGAAGAGATATTATCATTCAAGCATTTGATAGAGGTATCATCTTCACTTATGGACTACTGATGCGTACAATATGGAAGATTAATTTTCTGCTCAGCCACTCCCCGGTTTATTGTAATAGAAAATTGTGCTTGGCATTATGTTGTTTCCTTTGCTGTTACATTATGTGTTATATTTCCAGTGCTTGAATTAGGGTTACAAATTTCCAGAGTTATGCGATGACAGTATAACCTTGGAATTATTTTAAGACAGCATGGCAGGTAATAGAGGCCCCAAATTTATATTTGGTAATAAAAAAATAACCTCTATAAAATTTAATATGGACATAGAAATATTATTATGACTTTGCAAATCATTGCAATGGAAAAATTCCCCTGTAAGGCTTTCTGTCTAAGGGCAACACTTAGCAGAGTGGTGTCGTCAGGCGAAATGTGCTATTGTAGTTTTCTGTCTTACAGGGTGATGGCAACAGAAGGAAATGGTTAATATTTTTTTTTTATTATTGTTGGATTAGTTTCAGTAATCTAGGAAGTTATTAATAACTGCAGCTGCTTGAATAATTTATAAGACATCTCTGGTTTTTTACATTAATTATTTGATCATTTCCCTTGCTTATTGTTGTTTGTAATTACAGTGGTGCCTAGAGAATCAGATTAAGATGAGGGTCCCTTACTCTGTATGCTAAGATGTAGTTCCTTCCTAAAGAAGCTGCAATCTAAGTTGCTGTGACAAGCAGAGAGGAAAGAAGATAAAGTTTGGCCAGGGCCTTAGCAAAGCCTTTGGCAGAGCTGAGTTGGCATCTTTTTGGAGACTTACCCCAACCCCTTGTCTGTTGGGCCATAGTTTATCTAATTGTGGTGGTATGTTCTCCTGTTTTCTTCATGTATAATACAAAATAGACTACTATGTATCTCTCTGCTTCTGCACTCATCCACACCTGTTGTCTAGCAAGGAAAAGGAACTCCCATATGTCTCAGTCACTGGTGCTGGAATGACAGACTGGAGGTTTGTCTTTAATACCTCACATGGTAGTACTTAATGATACTGAAAAGTCTAGAAGGAAAAAGAAAGTCTAGTTTCTGCTAATGGGAATGAGAATGAGCCCCTGCAGACTAGAAAGTGAGGGTTATTTTGACAGCTTTTCCTGAAGCACTTGTTCCTCTGTCATGACATGACCCCAAATCTGGACCAGAGGTCTCAGACTTTGTCATGTGTGGTGGTTCTTAGGCCGAATTCACCAAAATTCAGTGTAAATTTCAGATTTGTTTGGGTGCCTTCCATTGCCCTGACAAGAACAGTTTTTAAAAATGTACAATTACATTTCTGTGGTTTTATATTACTTACTGTAATTTGTTATCTTAACTTATGTGCAGTGTTTGCCATTGTAGTTGGAGTTTGAGAATTCAATAAATTATGAGATTGACTTATTCCCATTAAAAAGTAATTTCAAAATAAGATTGCTCCTCTGTAGTGCTGTAATCGAAGACCGAAACATTATGAGAGCAAGTGATTGTTCTTCTGTGGATTTCAACATGCCATTAAAAAAAAAGGAAAAAAAAAACCCAACCCTTGATGAAAACCACGAACTCGCTCTCTCCATTTTAGTTTAATGGCAAATTCAGAAAAAATAGCTGCTCACTGAAATGGAGACGAGTTACTTTGGTTGTGTTTAAGGCCAAAGAAATAGAATAGAATTAAAATATTTCAACAACATGGTAATGTGCTTGAAGATGTAGAGTATTGCATTGTTCTCTGCCTGTTAGTGTTACAAACTGTTTCCAGTTGTCTGTTGACTCAGCCAGACAAGAGAAACATTCATCATGCTTACAGTTAGATTTTGGTCCAAGCCAGGGAACCAGACTCTGCCAGTAGTCTTTGGGCAGAGATAAGTGCCAGCGGCTGATTCAGCCTGCATGTTTTAGAAGGCAATGAATGAACTGCACTTAAGAGTAGCTTTTCTTTCTCCAGTAGACTATCTCAGAGTAGAAAGTTAATCCTCAGGAGATGAACCCTTCAGACTGAAATGTCTTCTGTTTGAATTTTAGGAAAGTGAAGAATGATTTGGGGGAAAATATATATGTTGTCCATGTCCTAGTTATTTTTCATTTTTTTTCTAGAAATGACACAGAAACACAGGAAAATTTTTCAAGGATTAATCTCAATGGTCAGCTACTCCTCTGATATGAGAAAGGGTACGTTTGTGTATTTTTTTGGTGCATTTTGGAAAGTTCTTAAAAACCCATTAGTAACCAGTAATCCACATTGCCCCAGAACAATCTGTTTCCCTGTTTCAGTAGTCTCTGACACCTTGAAGTTCCTGCTGCAGTTAGGAAGACGAACTTCAGGCTGAAAAGCTAACTTTTCCCTTTTTTGGTGCAGATGTGATAATTTCTATAATTCAGAGAAGAACCACCAGGCATTTAAGCTGTAAGGGATTACTGGAAGCATTTTGCTGGCACAAACAGATTTGTTGTATGTAACAAGAAAGGAGACTGTCTCATTCTTCTGAGCGTATCTCAGTGCTTGGAGCATTAAAGCTCCAGTGTGTGTTGGTTTTGTGTGTGGGTGTGGTGTTCCTTTTTGGTTTTGTTTTAAACATATTATTCTGGCACTTTCCCATTCCTTGGCACATGACCAAAGTTTCTATGCTGCCTGTGGAGGAGGAGAGATGTGGATATGGAGACATCAGTGTTTTTGAGGGGAATATTTCCCTTATTTTAGGCAGTAGTGGTGTCTCACATGCCTCTGTCTAGAATGGTTTGCCATAGGTTGACCTGTAATCAGTAGGAACGCAGGAGGTTCCTTGAATCCTTTAAAATGTATAGTATTAGGGCTGTGCCAGAAGAAATATCAGTTTCCTGCTGCAGACCTGGAATTTGATCATCAGCTCTTACAACAAAAGCACTCCAGTAAGCCTAAACCTTTATGGCACCTCAGTTCTATCCCATTAGGTTTCATTGCCTTTGTTGGTCACACCTTTTCAGTCTGCTTAGCTGGACAGGTATGCTTTCTATCACCCAGAGGGAAATTGGGCAGGCTGGGGATATGTTAATGAGTGACGTAATTACAGAGGTCACTAGGCAATTTGGCTGTATATCAGGACATGTGTGACTTCTTGATTATTCCCAGGTTACCCATGTTTTACATCTGTTTATTTTCAGTAAAGCATTATTGGTGCATGAAATTACTGCTAGGATCTCAAGAGGTTCCAGAGGAGAATGTTAATATTGTTAGGATCTAGCACTTTGAAAAGGAAGCTGGGGAAAGGTACGTAAAGGTAGGGAGGTAAGGTCTAATTACAGGCCCAATTAAAGTATCTGAAGGAATACAAAACATAGTCTAAGAGGAAACACAGACATAACAGAAAACAAATCCATCTCTGGACTGTGGCTTCTGTGACAGAAACCAGATTGTGCTCTGGTTTTATAAGGGCATCGAGATTCCTTAACGAAAATACTTGGGAAAAGCAAAGGATATAAAGTAAACACATTATATAAGGTTTTTGTGTAACAATCAGCCGGATGGAATTGTGTGCATGTAGCAATAGTGCAAAGGTTGATTTCTAGCCCCTCAGACCTCTCCGCAGCTCCACTCCCCAGGTCAGCAGGTCTTTCCTGTACTTCCTTACCAGAGACAGTTATACATGTGTAGGACTCTGAACATCAGCTCAGCCACTTGAGCTAAGTGACGTAACTGAAGATCCGAGTTAACAGCACTGAAGGTGTCAGACATGTTCTAAATGGATTAAACGGCAGAAGCTGTCTGTTTATACATCTCAGCAGGTAATACATGTCTTTAAATCCATTCCTTTTCCACAGGGCAACTGTTGTCCAGCTGTAGCTATAAGTATATCCGGTGTATTGAGGTTTCAATGAAGGTGCTGTGCAGTTTGCTGACTCGCAGGCCTTAGGATAGCATGCTGTGTTTTGAGGTATACTTTTCCTTTCTTGTTGCATAATGGATTGCTATTTACCATGTTGGTTTAACTTAACTGGTGGTATCAACCAAAACATCAGGAAGTTGCCTGAGACTGAAGTTTACTGCCTGTGACAGTTTGTAGATACAGTTAGATGCTTCAGAGTTGAATCTGAGTGTTAACTGAATTCCTTTCTGTTTGGAAAGGTTGTTCAGTTAAGATGTGCCTTGAAGCTAGATCTGGTGATTTGCTCTGTTTATTTCTGTGAATGTCATAGAAGAGCACCTATTCACAGGAATCCTTGTGTTTTCTTGTCTTCTCAGGAGGATGTTGTCTTAAACATTGATCCAAGTATCAGTGCTAAAGGTGGCTTTGCATTGTTCAAATGTGTAGAATAATGCAATATAAGTTGTGATTTTATTACTTTGGGTTTTATTTTTTTTATCCAGCTATCATTTCAGCTGCGAGAGGAGGAGAATTCTGGAGGAGAATGCAAGTTGTTCTCATGTGGCTTTCATGGAAATAGTATTTTTTTCCAGAGCTTTTATTTATTATGCTTCTCTGTAGACTTAGCTACTTTATAGCATATTCCACAGAGCGAAATAAGTTGTGGAGCACAAATTGCTTACACAAAAGGTAAGATTATGGAATTGGTGAGTTAATTGCTTCAAGGGAGAAGAAATAAAGAAAAGGAGAAAGGAGGGCTATAATGCAGGAAAGGATGAAAGAGGTGTTTCCTTAGGAAAGGAGAGTGGTAAATGAAGCTATTCTCCTGGATCAGCAGTCTACAACCATGTCTTGTCTTCTAGAATTGTCAGCTGCATTTGGAAAGTGGTATGTTTTACTTAAAGGCTTCCCTGTCTTGGTGAACTTGTACCTTTTTAGTTGTCTTGGTATTCTTTGGTCTTGGCCAAGTACAAGAGCTGAACATTCAGTTGCTCTGAGATCCACATGGAGAGCTAGTACCTTTAACATGTATATCATAAGCTTGTTTCAAATGTCGCTCTGAGGAAAACTACTCCACCTACATGAAATAGATCTCTAGATTTACGGCTGAGTAGAAATTATATCTGTTAGTCTCTTGCAGTCATATGATTGCAAGAGCATAGTTTATAATAATTAGTAGCTCTTAAGCTCTCAAGAAACAACTGCAGCATGTTCCTGTGCATGCATGCATGGTACAGCTCCTCTGTTGAAGAGTTCTGGGAAACAAAAGTGGATGTGCTCAAAGTTATTGTTTGCTATGTGAAAATAAAGTTCTTCCGAAGCTCAAAGAATCAGCATGTTTCAGATAGTGTGTAATTCCCTCATCTAGCAGACCAGAGATCTATTTTTTCCAAAGCTCTTCAAATGCCCATGTAACTTGATGGTAAGGGTGACTTACAGATCTCCTGTGGTTGATTGTGGATAGGAGTCTTTTATGGTCTCAGCTGAAAGATGACTTTCATGCTTTTAATAAGAGGAGTCCTGAGCTGACTCCTAGTTTCCACTGGTCAATGTAGCAGTAATTCTGTGGAAAAGACTATACATTTAAATTTCCACATGCTGTTCGGTGCTTTGCTGAGGTATGATCAGCATGGTCAGAGCATAGTCACATCTCAAGCTGTATGACTCATTGTGGAAAACCAGAATGAAAAGGCCAAGCACTGATGCTGTTTATAGGATTGTATAAGGACCTTCAAGTACAGAACCAGAGTAAGAACCCTACTAAAGGGGTAATGGGGCACAGCATGATTTACCAAAGTCTTTGGCTGAATGTCTGATCCTGGACATATTTTAATCCCTACTGGATATTTTCCTACAGGGTGTTCTCATTCAAGTTTAAATTTAGAAGAATCATTAGCCAGAGGTCAGACACAGTAATTATTAAGGTATTTCATGGCTTTGTTTAGATTTCTATGGGCACTTAAGTAAACTGTTTCAGTGTATGTCAAACTCAGGAAAGATTAAAGACGAGTTGTACTGAATGAAGTCCAGATTGAAAACTACTGAAGTACATTTCTCCTATAGTAATAGTTATATGTACCTGATACCATAAAGTGTTTATGTGGTAACCATATAACCTCAGCTTTTCAGCTGCAAAAGAAAATATAGATAATTTTTTTTAAGAGTGAAACTTAGTTTGCAGATCAATAGGCAAGAGACAGTTTCCATCCCTAAACTCCAATAAAATGTCTGAACATTTACATTGTGTGCAAACTGATAACCTTGGTATAAAACCTACAACATAATAAAGTCTGAAATAGGTGGGAGGAAGGTGATTCAGAAATTACAAGTCATTCGGAAACTATGTGAGAGTGCATCTGTATTTTTCAAGGGAAGTCAAAAGCTTTGTGGTAACTCTTTAGTATGTATACTCTTTAGTGTGTATACTAAAGTTTAAAAACAGTTTAAAACAGAGTCTGGGGTAATGTCTTGATTTAGCAGATTTTCTTCAAAAACAAAACCAAACAAACATTAACAGAAACTTAAGTTTTCAGCTGCTATTTAGTGCCCTCTTAAAATCCAAGCCAGCCAACCAAACAAAAAGGACATGCAGTCTTTCTTTTACTTTGATCCTCTTATGCTGAATTGGTATTGCTGGCTTTAAGAAAGGTAGGGTTTCTCTTTTTCAGGGTTTTGAAAACATAAATTTACAATTATTTGTGAGTATTGATAAAACCTGAAAAACTGCTTGATCAAGTCTTCTGTCAGGTTTTAGCAGTAGGGACTTGAGTGGTGTCTTTGTACAGATCTCTAAAATGTTTTTTCATGATGCATTTGCTGGGGCAGAAGATCATCACCTTTCCCTAGAAATTCTGATCTTTCAAATGGATAAGATGTTTTGGTTTTAATTCCAGATGCTCACCTTTCTAGCAATGGCTGGTTGCTTGCTATGTGAAAGTGTGAGGTGGAGCTGCAGAGCCTTTGTAGTCAAGGGAATGTGAATCTGGTACTAGTTGAAGCTACTTAAACATCTTCTTGCTTCTGCTATTTCAGTTGACTCTTTTCCACTTATAATTGGTTTGATGTTTCCTTTGAGAACTCCTGGGCACAAAGAACAATTCCTGTGTTCGTACAACAGGATCCTCATTTGCTTCCATTTCCTGTGACACATCTTCAGTGAAAACAGTAGTATAATCCAAATTGAAGTGGTTGTTTTCAAAGATCAGGCACCTTGATTACATGCAGGTACCTAGCTGGCTTGTCCAGGTGTTGCACAGCCAACAAAGTATGACTAATACTATCTGTGTGATGTGATCCACTAGCTCTTGAAGAAAAAGGCAGATAAATCCTTCCCTTTTTGGAATTCTTAGAGAACACATGGGTTTGACTTGGGAGTTGACATGTTTATTTTATGAAACAATTCAACAGTGAATATAAAGCACGCTCCATTTGCATTTCAAATGCAGATGGAAACCAGCAGCATATCTTTAAGAGAAAATGAATTGCTGTGTTGAAAATGAGTGTTCTGACAAGCCACACATTGAGCTTGCATTGACAGTTTATCATACTAGCCCAGCTAATCTGAGTCATAGTTTTGTATCTACCGCTACATGTTGTCCGTCTGTATAGCTGGGTACTGTGCTGTATGAATTCTATATGCAGGCCTGCTTGGGAACTGATGTTCTCAACAACCAGTGAACAAATGCTGAAGCAGCAGCAAGGAATCTTATGCTGTGGTGACTGGGAGGCCCAGGGAGCTTTCTGGTCATCTTCCTCAATTTATCCACTGCCTGCCTGTGCTATTATCTTGGATAGCGACTGACGCGCTTTTAAGTTAAAAAGAAATCCAGCCTCCTAAGTATTTGGCAAAACATCCATTTAAAGGGAATCAATTTATGCCATGATGCAGAATGGCTAATAACCCATGTCACTGTTTTTAACTTCAGAGCTTCATCTTTTAAAGGTAATGACAAGAAGAACTTGGCCCAGCACTGTACGGTGTCTCTGATGAGCATGGGTTCATTTATGAGTTTGATATAGAAGATTCCTAAGGATAGATTTAAAAATGCCTGTGTTGAAATGATAATGGAGAATGACTTAATTGTGAACTTCTAAACAATCAGCCTGGGAAGCAGATGGTTGTTATGAAGATCTTAAGCTTTTATGAAAACAGTGGCTAAAAATGCCCTAATTAACAAATGAAAACAAAGAAACAATTATTTGAAAGGAAAAGAAATATATGTAATCCAGACTGAAGTACATAGCTTGGACAGCCAGAAGTGCAGTTATGAATTTTTCTTTTTTCTCTCTTTTTTTGTGGAGATTCAGGTCTGTCAAAGGGCAGACTCACTCACAGGTGGTATTAAGGCATTCCTGGGTGTGTTGGTATTTGTTTTGTATTTTTAACTGTGAAGTCACCACAGGAGAACTGGGGCTAAACTTGACCCTTCCCTTTCCAGTACTTCACTGGCTGAGGTCTTGCAGCAGTTGTTGTTGGTAAGGTACCCAGAACTGAAGGCTTCAACATAGGAAATGTGTATCCTTCAAATTTCTCTGGAAATAGGAATATGTATGCAGTGCTCCAGGCAGCAGCCAAAAGATAGTATCTTTGGCTCCTGTTGAAAGAAAGTATCACACAGTGCTTTGCAGTACTTGTAAATGGCGCTCTGCTTTTAGGGGCTTTAAGGTCTGCTGTTGAGGAGTGCTTGAAATGAGGCAGATGTATGATGTTCCAGACTTACTGTGCCTCCTGATTTCTAGGCAACTAACCTTGGCTCAGCTGTGAGGGTTCAGTCTGCAATAAGGGAAATATATCCAGACCACAGTCCAGCAAAGTGTTGCTCTTCCAAAACAGTTTTTCAGTTGTCCCTGGGGAACCTTTGGCTCTCCCATGCTCATGGCTAAGACATGGTCGAAGGAGGATTATTGTGACTGGTCCTAGTGCCTGGTAGACAGATGCAGGAACACATGATGCCTAATTGTAACAGTTCTCATTTGGCAAAGACCTTGTTAGGTAATGAGAATGTGGTTTGATCTGCATGTGCAGGACCGTCCAGTGGCTTATCTTGATGTTAAAAAAAAAAAAAAAAAAAAAAAAGTTAATGGTTAGAACTTCCCATTTACTTTGACCTTCCACCAAAACTGCTCTGATTTGTTGGAAGGAGGCTTGTGCTGTTATACTGGATTTGGCCCTATCCAGTCTGGTTGTACATTCTTCACTCAGCTCTTTCAAGTTTCTGAAAAATAAACCTGTATATTTCTGACCTCCTATCTTCGTATGGCTTGCTCTATCTGGTCACTAGTGCTTTTCTCAGTGCATTTATTTGGTTTGCAACCAAACTACAGTATCCAGGTGTGATGTTTGCTTTGATGGAGCTACTGGATAGAGAAGTCTGCCACTAGTTTATACTAGTTTAATCTCTGTGTTCTTTTACACTTATTGGATAAATTTCTTTTTCCTCGTGGACAATAACCTTTTTCCCCCTGTACAAAATCAACAGCTGTGCTTGGCAGCTTGCACTTAACTGGGGGATAAGATGCTCAAAAAGCACATCAACTCACTATTAGGAATGTGACAAGGTTTTGTTCTTGAGGTAACAGAGTACTTTAAGTTCAACGAGAAATTAGAAAAATAGTTTGTAATCTTCTTCCTACATTGTGCCAGTAATGGTACCCTCTGTTCTAGGGTTTCTAGGACTATACAGAAACTCTCTATTTTCCTTTACTGGAACTGCCATGTTTGCAAATAGTAATGTTGCAGAAGTGTGTGCTCAGAAGGTTAAAACAGTGTGTTAGGAGACAGCACTGAGTCTCTTGTACTATCTCTGAATTGAGGAACACCGAAGAAATTTCTAGGTCCTCCTCTCAAATGGTGTCCATTGTGAGTTGGTTCTGCCCTCAGAATGATGAGAACTTTCTATTTAAGAAAGAAGAGGAGGGGTATTCAGGTGGTGGTATATTGAAAGACTGAATTTTTTCTCCTATGTGACTTGCTTCCCAGGTTGGAAATCCACTGTTTTCTTTGGAATGGGCAAAGAATAAAAATGTGGTGGGTGTTGTGGGTAAATGTGTTGGGGTTTTTTGTGAGATGTTGAGTGCTGTATTCTGGGCCTTGGGTAAGCTGAGCATCTGTAGCGTAACTGCAGAAACTGTTCAGATTCCCTTCATCACTAGCCTTTTCATGACAAAAGAAGGATAATTCTGATCATTGATGATAGACACCTAGGTGTGTTGGTGATCGGTCTGATAGAAAAGAACTAGTTCAAATAGCACTTAGGCTGCCTTTAAGAGTTTGAAGATGTTTACATTAACTTTTCCATTGGTGCTTGACTGCATGATACACGGTAGAGATCCTGGTACTGAGTGCAGTATAATTCAGCCACAGACAAAGCTGTGAAGTACTGGAAGCTCTAGGCATGTCTGAGGGAGGCAGGCAGGTGGGCAAAATGAAATGTCTGCTGTGTAGGAGCTGAAGCAAAACTAATAACTCTGTGCAGAAGTTGAAGTTTATAGTATTTACAGCAGGGCCTTTGCACGGTGAAGAGTTGAAGGACACTAATGACTTCTACCTAGATGTATGACAATCCACAGCTCCAAGAAACGTAGTTTCTAGCTGATGATAGATGCACATAGAAATTCCGACTTCAGCTTTGTGTTCATGCTTTCAGAGTTCCAGTTGTTCTAAGCTCCATGGCTAACTCAGAGCATTATACCACACTTCATGGATCAGCATGAGATAAGTGACTTGGATCTGCAAACCAAATCAAATGGTTAACCAAGTTCACTAGCTGGGGACAATCAACACTTGCTGTTTAGTAGTGGGAATTCTTGTGAACTGCTGCTCAGGAGGCTGGCTCCCTTGAAAATAAACAACCAGATTACTATTGTCCTTTATTAATACTAGGACAGCAGCTAAAAAACTCCATTGATGTAGGCAGTATATATGCAATGAATGACAACAGTTTTGCTGTGGAAAGTAGCTTACATATGGGTCAGAAAAGCAGTTTTCCCAAGGCTGCAAAGGAGTTCACTGGCAGTCTTTTGCATCACTCAGAGAGTGATCTTGGTTCTGAGGAACCAAAGAAGGATTTTGAAGGGGATAGGACTGGCAGGAAAGGTACATCTAGCTTTGACTCTTGCCCAGTTCCTGAGATTGAATGCTGGACACTCCAATACCAGGCAAGGGAATGATAGGCTTGATTTGTTTCTTCGTTCTCATTTTCCACTCTTTTTTTTTTTTTTTTTTTTTTTTTTTTTTTGACATGGTATACATGTACCCTTTGGGAATGCATACTATACCATCCATGCATCAGGCATAGAGTTATTAAAATCTAATTTTGTATTTTCAATAGTCGTGTAAGTTTTTTCAACATATAATTTTAGGGATTAGTTACTGCAGTGTGTGCTTTTTATGTATGTATTTTTTTTTTTAAACTGACCTAAGTGGATGGCAGTTTTTTTTCTGAGCCTGTCAAAAGGAGGCTTCATTTTTAAGGGACCAAATGTATTTTCTAGAGTAAATGTACTGTACAGTGACTTAGTGACATCTTTCTTCTTCTGGCAAGGAGATGAAGGGGATAATTTGTTATCAAGTGCACTGTATGCCATGTAACTTAAGAGCAGTTAGTGATCAGGAATCGTGGGTTATAAATTACTCTGCCTGAGAGCCTGATGTTTAAGATTGCACTCCCACAGGTAGGGTGTTTCTGCCTTCTTCCCTCACCCCCTGGGTTTCTCACCTATGCAGAGCTCAGCATCCTTTTTTCTATGACAACTGGAAAATGCCGGTTCTTTCTGTTATCACACTTCTGGAAACAGAGCTTGAAGAAAGTGTGCTAATCAGGGCTGAAATAGGTGGGGTGCAGATTCAACCTACTGTGTGCTATGGTCCTACCTGGGAGGCAGTCACATGGATTAACAAGCAATAATAAAACCCCCTCTGGTAGAAGACTTAAGGATAAAATAATGATTGTTATTCTGCATCTGCTTTGAATGAAATAATTCAAGCAGATTATGATGAAGCAGTGTTGAAATGTCTCAACTGTTCCATGTGGTCATGTCCTGTCAATAACAATGACCTGAGACTGATGGAGCTGGGTAGACAAAGGCATGCTTCTATTTTGGAGTTCTCAGTTGGCTGTAATTGTCACTGTTGGTGATTACAACCTTATTACCCTGTGGTAATGCCTCACAAAATCTTGTGTAGGATCTGTTGTGATTATAATTATGTTTCCCTGGGATAAGCTTCTCTTCCGCTTGGCAATGACATTGGGCAGTGAATTGCTGTATATGTGAAATACCCTCCATTCAGTCTTAATGTAGCTAAAAACGAACTAGGGCTGAAGTGACCTAAAACCTCATTCTTGGCTAGGTGTTATTCAGTGGTGTAAGGGCTGTAAAATGAACTGAACTCGTTCCATTTTCTGTTGATCTGAGTAAGTGCTGAATATACTAACTTGCCTCCTTTTAGATCCTACAGTGGAAATGAGATCTGCTTCATGTGGAGATGTATCTGCTTGCAGTCTGTCTGATACTAAGAGCTCTTGCAGCAGGTTGTCTCATGTTTAGGCCAGCCCGACACAAAGCATGAGCACATAAATGGATTAGCAACAGCAAGAGGCCCACAAGGACTCTTCTGTCCAGTCCTTCAGATCCAGTCCTCTAAGCCTTGCTACCAGCAGTAGTCAATAGCAAGTTGTAGACTATGGAGCCTGAATGTTGAACTTGATCATCATTTGCTCATCCCTTGTAACTAATCCACACAGAAATAGTCTTAGACCTGCTTTGTGTGGTAGGAGTAGGCCCAAGTCCACAGAAAACTTTTCTTAAGTACAATGGATATGGCTCTGTTCCCTGTTCTGCTCCTTGGGACAGATCAGATTGCTGGTTCACGTCTCAGTTGTCCCTGCTGTGGTGTTGATGGAGTCTTACCTTTGTGGTGTGTTGAGGCAAATTAACTTTTAAATGCTCTGCATTGTAACACTGAGGAGTCAGTGCCCTATAGTGTTTCTTGCCTATGTTTTATCAGTGGTAGTTAGGAGGCGGAATTGAAATTCTGATTTTAACGACATGCTGCTTAACTTTTCACTAACTTTTTCAGTTAAAAAGGGAAATGAAAAAAGTTCAGTCCAAACCTGCTGAACAGCTAGCACCTAAAATTTAAACCTTGATTTACCTGTCCCTTTTGATGAGTTTGCACAGCACCTGCAGTCTGATTTTTCTACTCCCATCAGTATAAATCAGCCCTCATAAATCAAGCTATAACTACAAGCCTTTTATCTATGAACTTTATTTACAGTGGAAATAAGAGGCTTCAGGAGGTGAAACTGCTGTCACTTGAGCCATATTCACCTGCCTGGAGCGGCACACAGAGAATATCCTGGTCAAGAGGCGGCCTTGCTCTTGGAATTGATTTACAAATAGACTTACAGGGTGTGAACCTTCTGCAAAATATTGGAGTAAATTGGCATATGCTTGAGCTGCACTGAAAGATGGCCTAGTGGTTCTGGCCTTTTCTTGGAATATTGGCACTTGCCTTTGCTTTGCCATGGATTTCTTATGATTATGTGGATGCATTGCTTGGGCTTTGTATGGGAAACTGTCAGTGAGCAAAATCTGAGTAGCTGAGGAGTGAACAACTCTGTGTTAATTCTCCTGCACAAAAGCCACAACATATAAAAACCTTTGCTTTTTATGTCATCTGCCATTCCACATAGACTTTTAAGGGTACTGACCATGCTATTAGGTTTCTGTACCTGCTTGATCCTAACAGTTTTTCCATGTGGATAAGTCCTTTGGTTTATATCTCATTATGCCTGTTTAAAAAAGGGCTAGTAGCACTCAGGTGTTTCGCAGGAGTGTCACAAGGTCAGATGCACAAAAAGCTGTTGCTCGTGGGGGTAGAAGTGGGAATGTATGCCTTTCCTGGTACAGCAAGATGAGAGTGGATTTGGATAGGCAATGTTACCCAGCCTCTCAGGATCCTGGGCCAAGGTTTGCTGTAGAGATGGGCTCCAGCTCCCTGTAGTGTTTCTGCTGTTGAGATGGGAACTTGGAAAGGTTGTGACAGGGAAAAGGTCCTCTTTTGGTCTGTAACAGCCCCTGCTTCAAGAGCATCCTGCCTTTTGAACTTCAGTGAAACTGGGAACACTGGTCCCTGCTCTGAGGAGGCTCCTATTGTTAAATTCAAAGTGGAATAATGCAAGTTGAGACAGAGCTTGGGGTAGGGCTATTTTCCAGCAGTTCGTCTAGCTCTAGAGGATGACGGGGCAGAGTCTTCCAGATTACTGAGTCTAGTTTGTCACTGAAAGCCGATAATGTTTTGTTCAAATACTTGGATTATATGTCTTGTCTCTAAATAATGTGTGTGCGTGGTGTGAATGTTTTGAAAAATCTCATTGGTTTAAAAACCTAGATCAAATGAGTAATGCATTCTTCAAAATAGGGAGAAACTATTGTGGACAATTTTTCAACACTTGACAGTTTCCCAGCCAATTTACTTGCTCTCACCAGAATAAATGGAGCTAGCCTGTCTCTAGCCTGAATGCTGGTTATTTCACGCAGCTACCCTGACTATTCTCTAAATTGAGCCCACGGAGAAATAGTTGCAACATGGAAGAAGGGACTGAAGGTACAGGGAGCTAACTGATTTGCAAACACAGGAGTTTTAAAGCCCTGTTTTCATCTCAGACAGGTAAGCAAACTGTGTTTAAAGAATCTATTTCTATATCAATGAACATGTTGCCTGAGTTCTGCTTCCATGCATTGCAAGGATGTATGGCAGATACACAAAATGGTCAGGTGAACTTGTCTGGTAGCTCTGGATCCTGTCTGACTGAGACTGAAGCTGACAAGTAGTAAGAAGTGGTCAGCTATGAGTGACATTTCAGTAACCATTAGTTACAAGACTCCTTGCTAAAAGTTGCCTCCAGCCACACCATCAATTTTTGCCATGAATTTTTCTAGTTCTCTTTGGAGTGTTCTGGTTTTGCTTTTTGCCTTTGTAAAATGATGAGTGGTACAAAGCAATTACTTGAGGCTGCAGAGAGGGCCTGAACCTGAAGGTATTCAGTCATTTGGTTTCTGTTCTGACACGTGATCCCTCAGAATCTCAGGCAACTTCAAAAGTGTTTGGGGTACAGAATGAGAACAATCTCTTTGGTGCATTGGAATATATAATAAAGACAACAAGGTGATGCCACTGCAGGAGATACAGACATTAATATTCTGGAATGTGTTAATAGGAGTGAATTACATTAGATGGGAATAGTAGTTGTAGTTATTCTACTCTATTTGACAAAAGGGAGAACCTAGTTGGATTAGTGGTTTAGTCATTCCTGTGAGCACTGCAGGAAGGTGTATATTCATCTTAGAGTCCCTTGGTGACTTCTTATCATTTTTACCAAGAATGATAAGCTGTAAATGTTCGTGAACGTTACCTTTAAGAGAAGAAACTGCTTGTTCCATCTAAAAATGAGATCTCTTCCAGTGTATAAAGTACCCACAAGAGAAGGGCAATGAGCAATTGTATTTTGCCTCTCTTTGAGGTTAAGCCAAGAAGCAATTAATCTAATTGAAAGCAACAGAGATCTTAGGTTGATACTAGGAAAAGCTTCTTAACTTTAAACACTGAAAGTATGTTGCCCACATAATAATGGAACTCAAAAAGGGACAGAGCCTGCCATATTTTGTCATGTCTCTAGGCTGGTCAGACTGCACACTTCTCTATTTGGTTGGTTGTTGCTTTTTTTAAAAAACGGTGTACTAAATGAAGACTTTGGGTTGTTATGACTTGGTTTTGCTAGAACAGAACAGTGCACTGAGACAAGGTAAGCCTCTAAAGAAGGAATGCTTAGGTCTGCTGAGTGAAACAGCCTTTCAATGGGAATCTTAAAAACAAACTTGCACACTGATCAGTGAGTTTCTTTCTGTCCCGCTTTAATTTAGCAGATTTCAGTCGCTTTGGGCTGTACACAGTCCAAGCAGTCTCCTCTATCTCTCTTATAAAACCATTTTGCTTTTCATCATTTCCAGGGCTTACATGAAATTGTACTGCATGCCACAGTCAAGATTTCTCTCCTCTTGATCTTATGGTCTCTCATCATCCTTGTTCTGCAGAGCATTCTCAGGCACCCTTAAGGAAGGAACATTCCCTCCCTTTGTAAAAGGTGAAGTTAGATGCA
This sequence comes from Falco naumanni, assembly GCF_017639655.2. NCBI lineage: Eukaryota > Metazoa > Chordata > Aves > Falconiformes > Falconidae > Falco > Falco naumanni. The sequence continues at coordinate 64,817,415 of NC_054054.1, forward strand.
GGGGACAGTTCTGGAAAAAGGCAAAGACTAACTGCTTATTATGTTCAGATATGCAATAAAACGTGAGCAGGCAAATTAAACGCTTCTACTGTTTGCCATGTAGGAGGTGGGAGCAGTGACTTGCTGAGCTCCCTTCCAGCTCTGTGATTCCCCTTATGGACGATATATGAATTGGATTGTTATACATCCTGTTTGGACGCGTAGGCAATCCTGCTAGTCACTTGTACTGTGTTCATCAAAATGATCCTAGCTCAGAGAAAACACAGCAGTACACTGCAGCATGTAGCTTATAGACTGGCTGATAGATGTGTGAAGTTGCACACTCCGTAGTTCTGGATAAATGGCATGCTTACTTTAAAGACAAAGTGCAGAGCTCATGAACCTGTGCCTGCACAGTGTAAACAGGATGTGGTTTTTAGTCTCTGTGAGACACCAGCTCAAAATTTTGCTGTGGTGTCAATAGATAAATGAGGAGTATCTCATGGGTGCCTGCATTCTAGTGTTAAAGTGCTGCAAAGGAGGAGAAAACCAGCATTTCACACTTCCTCTCTGATTTTGACAGATGCAGAAAAAAACCAGTCAGACCTTCTTACCTGTTGGTTTTTTTTTTTTTTTCCAGGTATGGGTTGAAGGGAGTAGCTGAAGTTTATGTCCTGTGGTGGGAGGAGGAGCTGATTGCAGATAGCAATACTTTTCTAATAAAGAGATCATAAACTACTCTGAGTAGTTAGGTAACTTACACCTACCCATGCTCTGATCTATCTTTCTGGTCCTAACCCATCTTATATGTGCTTCAATTTTGCTATGCAAAGAAAAGGCACAATAGTTGTCCTCTTGAGTGGGTCTGAGCTCATGTGTACACTGTCTTGTTTGTGCAGAGGCACTGCTCTGAAACAACATTGTGAGACGTTTCACGTACAGGTCATTTCAGAGGAAGCTTTTCAAAATGTTTCTGTACAAAAGTGTTGTCCTTTTCCAGGAAGACACTCCCAGCCCTTTTCTCCCTTCCAATCTGAAAGCATAACCAAGTCTACCAAAATCACGTTTGTCCCAAAATGATATGCCCAAGGTCATACTGTATTCACTAGGTACTTTGTGCTTGTGAACACTTTGTTGGGTAGAGAGAGAGGGTGGTGGAAAAAGGTGTTGGTGGAGAGAAAGATCATCAGTGATGGCTGAGGATTGTACAGTGTGTTCCACAATTAAAGACTGTTTCTTTTTTCCCAGTGTACCATTCTGCTCTTTAATAAATTATATAATTACTAGAAGAACTGTGGGAGAAAAGGGTCGTGTGGGGTGCATGTGCACAGTTCTGGCCTCTCGATTGAGGAAGGTGGACTCCAGAACAGGGGCAAAGAGATTGGAGGGAAAGCCTGTCTTATTTTAGGGAACTAGAAAAAGTGACTTCCTAACTGACAACCTTGTGGAGTAGGCACAAAATAGGCTTGCCTTTAAATAGATGGAGTTAAATGTTAGGGAAAGAAATGAACTACTTGAGTCCTATGACTGCACCAGATACTGGTGGAAAAGGCTGTGACTGATGGCAAATTTAGCTTAGACTGGAAACTAAGAGAGGTTTTGGTACAGAAAGTGAGGGGAGTGGGCTTCTGCAACAGTTTCTTGGCAAGTATGTGTGTGTCTGATAGGGATAACGGGATTGCTAAACTGCTTTGAAATGGAGATAAATCACTTAATAGTAGTGATTGTATACCACTGTGTTTACAGTGGTAGAAGATTGAATTTGATGAGCTAGGAGAGAATGTCCATGCAAATGCTATTCTACTTCTCTGCTACCATACAAACGTTAACTGATTTAATACTTGGATCTCTTCTGGAGACAGGAACATCTTAAGTGCATTTTGCAACCCCATGCTGTGGTTTAGGGCCTGATACCACTGAAGCTCTGCTGCAATTAACAAAAATCATACAGTGTGTGAATGTTACCAAGCAGAATTATAATTCATAATGCATCTCTAATCTTCTTTTTGAGGTGATTTCGGAAATTCTTAAACAAATTGTTTGCCATAATGACTGGACTGTACGCCACAGGTGGGCTGAGTTAGGTAACAAGCTGTATCTCTTGCCCAGTTGCAGATGGTTGGGTTTGTCCAGCATGCTTGTTTCATTGTGAGGTTAGCTGCTGTAGAAGTGCTGAATTTCCATTCATGGGTTACTTCATGCCCAATGATTGCAGTGCTCTTACTGAGGTGGAGGCAATAGGGAAATGAGACATTGTTCAGTGCCTGGAGAGAAAGGTTTCTGTAGAGGAATGAAGGCAGTGGGTTGATTGGCATTGATAATATGCAGGTGTGGCCTTGCCTGGAAGGCAGTGGGTTGATTGACATGGATGATGTGCAGCTGTAGCTCGTTCCTGCTAAGTAGTTAAATAGCCCTGAGGATTGTGGGAGAGGGCATTGAATGGAGGAGCAGCAGCAGTGTGGTCTGACCTCTGGAGGAAGAAGAAATAGCATGGACAGTAGAATCTGGCTGACAGTAAAAAGCCTTGTTGCAGCCTACTAGTTTGTTTGTGCTGCAACAATTGGTGTCTGGTGTGAGGTTGAGTTGGAATCCGACTACAACAACTGGCATTCAACATAGCTGAGACAAGCAGGAGAACCTGTGACCATAAGAGACACCGTGAGAGGTGAGCTGTTGACAAATAATCAGTATGGGTGTATTGCAATATTTGTTGTCCATCTTTAGTCAAATTGCGACTGGTTTCCAGTCCTCAAGATGATCTCTGCTCTATATGACTGATTAAACAACTCACTGGAAGAGGTATTGAGAGGTAGGCAAGTTCTCTGCAACACCTGGATGGTCATTTTCTTTCTCCTTAGCTTAATAAGTAGCTGAAGTACTTTATTTCCACTGCTTCAAGAGGACGGGCTGAGCTAGTTAATCTAAATTGATTGTTAAAAGGACACAAAACAAACGCCCACATTTTGTTTAGGTAAAACCAGAAATATTTTCTTTCCCCCTGTTTCTTCTGTTCTACTTACCTGACCTTCAATGGATGTTGAGTTTGCTGTAAGTATACTTGAGTATATATATACACATATATATAAGTATACTATTGTGACTATGAACTAGTGTGTCATATTGATTTGTGAAACTAAAATGACGCCTTGTTTTCCCCCTCATTTTTTCCATGGAAATGGGTGCTTGTGCATGTGAAGTATTCAAATCTTTACTGTTTCAGCACATGTTTTGTCAGGTTGAGATAGACATAATTTTTCCTATGGCAGCCCACATAGTACTGTGCTCCAACATTCCTCCCCATTACCAGTAGGCTTGGGGAGGGCAAGATCTTGGGAGGAGGCATCACCAAGGTAGCTGATCCAAAGTGACCATATGATGTCTGTTTAACAATAAAAGCTAAGAGAAAGGAGGAGGAAGGGGGGGCATTAGTTATTTACAACATTTGCCTTCTGGAGCAACCACTTCCTGGGAAGTGACTGAACATCATCTGCAGGTGGGAAATAGAGAATAACATCTTTTGTTTTACTTTGCTTTCACATGCAATCTTTGCTGTTGCTTTGTTAAACTGCCTTTATTTTTATGCATGAGGCTTCTTTCCATCTTATTTTCTCCCTCCCTGTCCTGTTGAAGAGGGGAGTGATAGAGTAGCTTGGTGGACACCTGGCATCTAGCCAAGGTTAAACCACCACACAGCACTGCTAGGAATCTGCTCAGGCTTCACCAAGATGACTTTGAGGTTGCCTATGTACAGTTTTCTCTTTGGAATTCACACAGGTATGTTATATATTCTGAAACCAGCTAGACTTGTCAGACAAGGAAGATGTGGTATTTTAGGTCTGCAGTAGGTTAGAAGGAAGAACCTAGGCATGAGCACACGGTTGTACTCTGCTGACAGTTATTCCAGTGTGAGTCTGCAGTGACTCTTAATTTCACTGTGCCATCTAATTCCACGAAATGTGGAATTCAGCAGTGATGTCTAATTCCTGAAGCTGCAGTTGCCACTGGGGATATTTGTGCAGAACTGTCACTGCTTCCAGTGGAATGAGATAAAGGCATTGAATTTTCTTTAACAGCCGTATGTTGGCGGGTCTCTATTGTATGGCATCATGACAAGTGCATTCTCTGTTGGCAGTTTTTACAAGGCAGGCAATTTAGTGCCCTGTGTCTCTTCTGATGATGGTCTGTAAGGAAGGCCTATTTAAAACCCTGTGGCAACAGGATGGAGAAGAACCTATTAAATCACTGATGTCAATAGGTCAGAGATTGTGTTTTGTGGCAATGAACACCGTAGTGTTGAGATTGTTTCCATTTAACATGACTTGCCACTGCCCAATTTATAAACCTGACTGGTCAACTGGGAGTTAGGATGGCTTCTTGGGCACAGTAACATCCCAGAGACCAAATAGCAGCTACCAGCATTATCTGTCACTTCTCATGAGCACAAAATCCATCACAAAAAGAGCGAGCAGTTTTTGATGCTTTTTTAATGAACTGTCTCAGAGTGAGTGAGGGGGAAGAATGTTTGTTCCCTAGTTACATAGTAAAAAGTTGGCTATAGAAAGCTCTGGATTTCTTTTGTGCTTGTCTCATAGTATGTAATATCACCAGGATTGCACTCTGAGCCTCTCTAGTCAATACTACAGCCTCTTAAACACAAACATTGAATTTGGAAGCAGTTTTATTGCAAACACTCAGAAAGCAACAAAGATAAAAAGAAATGGTTTCAGTATTTTGACAATCAAGTTTGAGAACTTTTACACATTGATTCTTGACAGTTCAGGATGTCAGAATACTGGAAGTGAAGGGCAGTGACAGGAAGAAGCGCACAAAATAGGAACCTAACCTCCAGGAAAATAATTAAAAATTGGAGCACACAGGAAAGATGTGATTCTTCCAAGGTGCTGAAACAAGAATACAAGATTTTAGCTTGTGTGGTCAGGGTGCACATGGGGTTTCATAAGGGCTTTTATGACTGCTACTATTAAAAAACCAATGATGTGTCCACTAAAACTCAACATCAGCTGTTGACTATCAACATGGGAGCTATCAAAGCATAATGCTAATTTCTCTACATCTGTCTTTTCCTTTTTGCATATAATCCCTAATTACAATCTCTAGTTTTGGGTTTGTGGTCATTCTTTGCTTTTTGTTTGGGTTTTTTTTTTTTTAATGGTGACTTTCACTTGGTTTAAGGTCAATTCTTTCACACAATTGGTAGTGTATTAAAGTTTGACAAGCCGCAGTTCCGGAGTATTTCAGTGACAACATCACCAAATGAAATATTGGAGCAATAACAATCCTCAGTAGTTTTTCCTTCTTTGATGCTGGTTTACTTTTTCTCTCCCAGAGAACATTCCCACTGCTCTCCTTGCACCCCATTTATATAATAAGAAAATTATATTTTCTTATTGCACAGTGTTCTGGTTATATTCCATGCATCAGTGTGTGATGTCAAAGTACTCTAGCAAATGGTAGAACAAGAGAGACCGGGGGGTCCGGGGGTGGGGGGAGGGGCACACCACCCCTCCAAAACTGAAGAAGTTATAATTGGGGTAAAATTCTTGACAGATCTTGGTTCCTGTGTGCACGCCAACTATGAGCAAGCATCTTTTCACAGTGGGTTGAATTGGTGAAAAGCACCTGTTATGTCTTAGTATCAAATCTTTTGCATATCTCTGTGGTCATCTCTTCAATGATGCATAGTGCTGCTTTGTTTTTGTGCTGTTTTATTTCTTCTCTGGTAAAGACAAATGGGATTTTCTGGGTTCTTCTAATAGCTTGGGCATGTACTTATATTTCCTTATATTTCTTACCTTGCTGTCCGTGGGACTGAACTCAGTTCAGCAGAAAAAGTTTACAAATGCTGAGTACTTCCTTAGTAGCTGCTTAGTCCTAACAGCAATGAGCGTGACTTTCTGCCACAGGGACATAGAAGAGTAGTGGACTTACCTGTTGTGGTGCTTAATGGTATAGCTTGGTCCTTTTGGATGCTGAGCTTTTGTCATAAAGGTGATCCTCTTTTGAAGATTCTAGGCATATTAGTAGAAACAAGAACTTATATTAAATGCGCAGCTTTTAGATGCCTTGGAACAAAAGAAGGCTAAAGCTACCTTTTGAGCCTTGTAATTGATTCTCAGACGTGATTTTCATATGCACTTTGTTCAGTGCTAACACTGAATTTACATTGTGGAGGCTGAATCTGTATGTTTTGTCTGTGATTCTCAAAAGCTTGCACACATGTACATGTGCACGCAAACACACATGCTCTTGTCTGCCTCTCTGGTCCTTAAGCTCTGCATAAAAAAGGGGGTCACACTTGAATTAGCAGGCTTTAGATCTGGGCCCGACAGCAGACAGTGGTGTTTACTCAGAGCTACTGGCTGCACTGTGTGCAAGTGTCGGTCAGTTGAGGGAAACTGCTGAATCCCAGCTTGCAGTAAAGGTTACAGCATTGTTGCTGCCCACCTCAGTTATTTTCCTGTTTGAGTAGCTAGATGTTTGCCCTTGCAAAGTGAAAAGGGAACACTAAGCACCTTCAGAAAATTCCTTAGTCTGAATGCTATGCTAGATCAGAGCATATGGGTGCAAGAAGAACAATTGTCATTGAATGGTTTGCCCTGCTGCCAAATCCAGATCACTTCCTTAAAGCAGTCTTTTGGGCACTTGGCATTAGGGAAGACAGTAGAAATCAAGCCAGTAGCATTCTTTCCTATTAAACTTCATAGAATGTGGACCTGCATGTAGAAACCCAGTTTTTCCTCTTGACGTTGTAGAACTGGCTTTTAAAGTGAGCTCTGTGCCTTTACAAGAGCTTGGAACTATTTGTATGACAGTCACCTTTGTAACAAGATTTCCTCTTCCATTGCTCACTGTGTGGGAAGGGGGCTCTGTGTGCGATACTGATAATGAAATGAAGATTGTGAACTTACTGCTCAGAATGCAGCTGCTGTTATAAGTAGTGATGAAACCAGGCATCAGAGTACTTCAGTGTGATGTTACGAGTTTGAATTAGTCATGCTGGTAAGTTACTTGCCAGAAGATGCTGTTCAGCGGCCTTTGTAGAAGTAGTCTTGGACCATTTCCTTATAGGTGGGTGAGTCATGCTCAATATGAAGCGTTGCATAGTGGGCTCGTCTTTCGGAGCTTGAAAACTGAGATAAATAAATAAAGTTTAAATGACTGGTATTTCAAGCCCACAAATTGGAAACCCGAATACCTCAGACCTACCAGCCAGCACGGAGTATAACGGTACAGCACTTTGGAAGATTGTTGCAGAGGCTTACAATGTTCCTGAGTTCCAGAGATCAGAGCTCTTTCTCTGCCAGCATGATAAGACTTCTATTGTGCAGTGATAATGTAGTACTGTTTTTTTGAGTCTTCTGAATCTAACTTGATGAAGTTCTGGTCATCTTGGGATTTCCCAGGGTAGTTCTGAAGTACAGGACCTACCTGCTTCTGCCTCCCTGCTAGGCTGTTTTTGCCATGGTAACAATTGGTACACAATATTTATGTCACTTTTTCTCTGGCTCCAGGCAACTAGACAGAAGAGATAATCATAATTCCTAGTGTGTGGGAAGGAACATGGTGTTGCTATGTGTATTTCCCGAGAAATCGTTTTCATATTTCTAGCAAGAAGTGAGATAAACCCCATGTTGCTAATGTGTACAAAGCATGAGCATGACTCTTCTGTATGATTGAAACCAAATTGTGCGTTGGGGCATAGTCTTGAGCAGTGCTTGATACATGAATTGTACCACTATGAGGTTGTGCTCAAATGTCACATGCTGCTGCTTCAGAGAACTGCAGTCTAAGGTAGCTCTGTTTGCCTTGTTGCCTTAGGTTGTGTGTCATGTTTTGTCACCAGATAGGAGGAGGAGGTCTTGGGTGGCAGCAGGGAGTAGCAACAGCAGCTGTTGCTCAGAGGACAACAGAGCAATTCCTTGTTCAGGCATTATTCCTGGCATGGTTGAGAGAGGGTAAATGCACAAAAAGTAGAGAATTCTGCATAGTTTGCAAGGTGGCCAAGTGGTGGAAACCTTCTCCGTTAGCACTGAAGAGGGCCGTGATGCTATTACTGTAGTCCTAATGGTGGGGAGCCTCTGTCTACCCTTCTACTTGAGTACTTGGTGGGAATTATCTATGCCTCATACTTTACCTAGGGAGGTTAGAAGGCATGTGGTGCTCACACTGTAGATAATATGGATGAAGCAAAGGCGTCTGTAGTATGAGTCTCAAGGGTTAACACATTACTGATACTATTGTCTGTCTTAACCTATTGGGTGAATAAGACCAGAACATGAGGTTTGTACAAAGGTAGTAGAACCTGTAATGCCTTCTGTATAAAGAAAAAGCTGTGTGTGGTGAAGGCCTAATTGTATAAATGATCATCTCAGAATGCTAGAGAAGAATCCCAAAAGCTTGGTGGAGGGAATTGTCATGGAATATTGCCTGCATATATGTGTGTTGTGTCATCTGCATAGTGCAACAACTAGTTGGGGATCCTCTGAAAGAGAAATGCCAGTTGAAATGATGCCAAACGCTGGTTATAAAACACCTGTCACTTGACCATTGACAAAGATTTTACTTTTACTCTTTTTAATTAATGGTTCTATTTTGATTTAGTTTCCGTTATGAATCAAGTGTTTAAGCACCTAAAAAGGCGATAATGTTGGTTAGCTATGCTGTAGCAGTCTTCAGCTGGCTTCTACTCTACCTCTTCTGGTTCACCCTTTCCTAGCATTAGTGGAGGAGTTCTGCCCTTTTTACTTGAACAAAAATCTAGCAGGTTTGTTGCTTTGAAATACAGCTGGGAAATACTACATTAAAAACATAGTTATGTTCTTAAAATAGATTAAGAGTCTGATATTTCTAATAATAATAAATTAGCGAGACAGTACATTTTCTGCTTGGTAACTGACTGGAAGGCAATAAGATTACTTACGGTGTTTAGTTTCAAATATTAGTTTTCTCTTCCTTAAATTGCATTAGTTATATCTAATTATAGGTACAGTTTGTGGTAATCAATTTGAGGCAGAGCAATGTGAGTTACCTCTCTACATAAAGAATATATTTTGACTTGGAACATTAAAGGTATTTTGAATGCTGTGTGATTTTCATTTATGATTTGATTACGCAGGTAATTGAAATGTGACAGACTCTGATAACATTTTGTTGGAACAAATTGGTGAGTTCAACTTCTTTGTCAGATATATATTTTTTTTTTGCCTTCATAAAGGCAAAAGAAATGAGAGTTTTCATCTGCTTGCCACACAAATAGTTATGAAGCATTTAATCTTTTTTGCACTGGGACTTAATTTTTATTTCCATTGTGATGTCCATTGGAAGAAAAAAAAAAACCCAACCATACCTCCCTCCCCAAGTCAATAAACCCGGCAACAGAGCTGTTACTGCCCAATGACAGTAAACCAGACTTAAGTGTAGTTTGGCAATGTAGGTGTAGATTATAATGTACTTATGTCAACTCAAAATTGTGTCATTGCAATTATGATATGTTAGTGTTCACAATTAAGTTATCTAGTAATTCTTGATTATGATGAGTTGCAAAATATGCAGTCACTTAAAGACTCCAGAGTTGCTCAATATTCAGTAAACATCTCTAAATGCTGTTAGAACATTTTACTTGTGATGAAACTGAATTACCACCCTTACATGAAATGTTGGTTATAACAAGTATTTTTACTTCCACCCTGTAATATGTCTGGGGACTGATTGGACCACTGTACACAAGTCAGCACACAAAACCTTTATTCAGAAATAAACTATTCAAAATATTTCAAATGCTGTATACCTAGAAGCTATTACAGGTGATTAGATTGTACATTGCCAGATTTTTGTCTTGAGCAATCTGATTTTAGACTCCAGTCATGCAAATGTACACACCTAGATTTATTTATGAGTAGATTCATTAGCTACAGCAGCTTGTTCATTTACAATGAACTAAAGTGAGTGTATAAATTTTCTCGGCATTGAGGCTTAAATATGTTGTGATAAATTGGTTTACTGGAATGGGTAAAACCTAACAAAAACAGGTTTACCAGAAACTGTTGTTTTCCTCTGCTGGCGAATCTTGGGAAGGATAGTGAGGGAAAGTACAATGAGAATTGTTCTTTACCAGCTGAAAAGAAATATTTGACTCTGACACTTCCCACAGAACACAAATTTCCAATAAGCTAATTCAGGACTACCGATTCACTTTGTTATGGATACTGTTGAAATGTTTCACTGGGAAAGTGTCTAAAATTTTGTTTAGGTAATGAATTGATAGATTTGTGCATAGGTGTATGTGTCAATACACATGGCTACACACTACAAGTATGGATGCCCAGCCATATTCAATACTACAGTATGTTTCTCATACGATGACTTTTTTTTTTCCTTTGTTCTGCTATTTGAAGGTGGCTAGAATTTCTCCATGGGAGATGTGGACCCTTGTGTAGTAGATTTAAGCTCATTAAAAGCAAGCCTGCTTTTCCTGGTGGTCTTAGGAATTGTCACAGATTTGTAGAGAGTCGTAAGGTTAATAGCAGCTTTGCACTAAGTTTGGATGTCTTGCTAGTGGCTTTTCAATTTTCAATTCATTATCAGCAGTGTTCAAAAAATAGGAAAATTCTGATAATTTTTTGGGTGAAAATAATGTGATCTAAGTTAACTTTTCTTAGTGCTTCCCAGTGTTTCCCCATGTTCAAAACCGAAAGAGCACTTGTTATTTGCTGTACATGTATGTATTTTTGTGTGAGTAGGTTTAGTGTGATGAACTTGCAGAACTAGGTGGGAGTGCTGCCTTCAGTTACATGTTGAAACAGGCCAACCGTGGACACTTGCTGAGGATTTGTGTGTGCCAGCTGATTCTTACCACCTTCTCCTGGGGCAGAAATTTGCCTGGCTCATTCCAAAGTGTGTCCTTCCAGTGCCACCTCTTGGTAGGTTCACGCAGTGACATAGCTGAAGAAGTGACGAGGTAAAGCATACCCTAAAAACAGAAACAGCGTTCTGTCCCGTTAGCTGCCCTCTGAGCCAGCATTAACTTCGCCTTGTGTCGGGGGATACGTGGAAGCCTGGACTCCACATTTATCTGTTGAAAATACAGTAGGCTTTATGCAAAGGAGAGGCTGGCTGATGTACCATGGCTGGGTTTAGTGAAGCTGCTAAAGGTTTCCATGCATTTGGATTTAGCCCGGTAAATAAAAAAAGCTGTAATGTCATATTTTTCAGCAAGTTTTTAACCAATTCAGTGAGCCTAGTATCCTGGATTATAGTGCTAGGTGGTCAGCAGTTTTTACAGCCAATGTGAAAGGAGTTGTGCTTTGAGTGTATAAAGGGTTGCATAATCTTATGTACTCTGAGGAGAAAAATCAAGGAGCGTGTCCTTTCAGAACTTCTTTCTTCTGGCTTATTCAAAGATATCCATAGTGCTTCAGATTATAGAATGGAATATTTTCAGGTGGGTAATGGCAGTACACGTCCAGCTTCCTGTAATAGGATGCAAGAATGAAAGGCCCAAGTAAGACAGGTACCTAGCACCTCTTCTTCAGATGTTTTAGTTCATTCTGTCACGATTTGATCCTTGCCTCTTTTCTTAGGCTGTTGCTTAGGATTTTCTGTTAATGGAAATGGCATGTGAGTGCTATTTACTCAAAAACCCTTGCATGCGTGGGTATGCTCAGATCAATTTTGACCTTTGGTCAGTTTTTTTGTGTTAACATCTCTGCTTTGTGTAGATGGTATTGGTGGTTATACTGGTATAATTAATACTTCCCTTACCCTTTACTATGTTATAGATTATACCTAAAAGTGCTGAGAAAAGCTAGAGATGAAGAAATAGCTTCAGAGAATACTCCATAAAGATGCTCATCTAATCTAATAATATAGACTGAACAGATGAAAAGGAATTGAAAAGTGCTATTCAAATGCCAGACAATACCAAAGAAATAATCCTGCAAAAGTGTTTTGCAAGGATAATTAGGAAGGAAAACCACCTGTAACTGTACATTCTTGAATGGGAACAGGAAGGTGAAAAGCTTTTATTATGTCAGTGGAGAAGGTGAAAGGCTTAATTTTTCTTTCAAGTTAACTCTTAATGAAGTTAAGGATTCCTGACTGACAACTGAGCCCAAAAGCCCTACTGCCAATCTCAGTAAGGGCCTCCTTACTCATTTCAGCAGCAGATACTTAATGTTTAATTGCTGCAGCATTTCTGGTTGTTCTCCCTCCATGTGTTTTTAAACCCCTTCATAATGCTTTTTGAAGGGCACACAAAAGCATACTTATTTTCTCTAGGATCCATGGCAAGGCACAGGTCTCTAGGTAGATAGAAAAGAATGAGTTTTCTCTGTAGTTTATCTGAAAGACATAGAGATGCAGAGTTGTCTAAAATTCCTTTTCTGTGTGTGTGTGTGCATGCATGCACACACATTTGTGACCTGATTGGAGGGTTGCTCAAACAGAATGAAAATAATAGCATCATGCCCCTGGCAACAAAACTGATCCCTTTCAGAAGTAGTGAAACTGCTCAGAAGATAACATGTCAGGGTTCTTAATGGAGAATTGTAAACTGCTCTTACAAAGTTCTTTTAAAATTTGTTTGGTTTTGAGGTTGCTTGCAGTATTAACAAAGTTTGTTCAATCCAAAATGTTGATTTTTGGAAATGCTAAAATTCACACTGGGGGGTTGGAACCATCCATCAGATCGTGGTGGAAAATCTGTTCTGTTTGATGCCTGAACATCAAATAACTCAGGAGTTAAGATTCTTCTTGGCAGCGTGCAAGGTAGGGTTTAGGGCTCCAGTTTAAATGGTTCAGAGCCAGAACTAGATTTTTTTCTTTCTTTCTCTTGAAAATCAGTGTACAAGGTTGTGTTGTGACTTTCTTGGCTGCCTGTCCTATAGGAAAAAAAAAAAAAATAAATCACTAAGCTTTGTGTAAATGTTTCTAGGCCATAGAGAAGTTACAAACAGTTGAGGCTCTAGGCTTCTAAGTTAGGACATTTACATGGGACACAAGAGACTGGTCTACTTGGAGTTTTTATAGAATTGAATTTTTCTTTGGGGTCAAAATGGAATTATTTTCATTTTCTTCATGGTTCAATGAGAAGATGTTTCTGCATGATGGTTTTGTCCAACGACTACAAAACTTGGAGCTTTGATGGTTTGCACTATGGGTGAAGCATGTTATGTTGTTTAAATGAGTGGGCAGTAAGCTGAGCTTTCTAAACTACATGTTAAACGGCATACCTGCTTTATATCACTGTACTATATAGTAGCTTTATAGCCATCCTGTATTTTTTCCTACTCATTTTATATATCTTGACTGCAGTGGAGTGTTTCTGAAGTACCCAAACCTAAGCAGAAGGTGTTTATGACAAGGTTTGAATTCTGAGGTGCAATCTGTTCAATATTGGATTGAAATCTTGGCCCAGCTGAAGCTGATGCAAATACCTGTCTTTTCCCTTGAAGCCAGATTTTTCTGCCTTTCAGTTGTGTCCAGAGCATTGGTGTATGCCAGAGTATTTAATCTTCTATTGTTAGGATTATCTACATTAAAATAATGAGACACCAAAACCAGACTTTGATTCTGTTGTCGCATTCAGTGTGAAGAGAACTGATTTGATCTTGAGAAGTTTCTGATTAGGATTTAAGGCCAATGTTTTTGTGCCTGTCAGTGCTGTCTGTTTTGCCTTACATGTAAGGCCTACATCTTTGATGGAGACAGTTGCCTGTGCCCTTTGTAAAATCAACCTGACAAGTTTAGAGTCTGTGATGCCCTTTTTTTGTAATTACATGTTTCTTTCTGAAGCACAGCAGAGTTGATCTTGGTAGCATGTGGTGATCTCTCCCATAGCTTATTTTATAGGCAAGTGATTACAATGCAGGTAGTGTGTTGCAGCTTAAACTAGGCAATAATAAAAAATCATTAACGTGTATTAATAATTTGGATATATAGAAACCTGCCTAAATGGTTTTTGTCCTTTTTACATTTCTTCATTAAATCATGGAAGTTTTAATTGGGTATGGAGGTCCTCAAGGCCTCAATGGCCACAGGCATACTTGCTGAAGTGTGTCTTCATTTTGGGGGAGTTATTTGACCAAGATTCTCTTTTCTCAGTTTAATTAATGGGTGGGAGGGGAAGGGTGCATGGAGTGGTAAGAATCATGCACTTCCTCTGCCTTGCAGAGATCCATCCCAAGCTTGTGGTACAGGAGAAAGCTACTAGAGAAGGGCTGAGTTTTCTGAATTGCAGCACGTTTTAGAATTAGAGTGCAAGTAAGATTAAGTCATTAGGCTTGATGTTGATATTCTGGTGCACTGGAAACTTGGCAATGAGACAGGGACAAGACTTACTGAACTCAAGTGATGCTGCTGGTGCGAGATGACTCTGCTGTGAAAGCACATGAAAAAACATGATTAATGCATGATTAATACCACTAATTTCAGGCACAGTCAAAGCAGTGGGGAGTTTATACAGCTTTCAGGATAAGTGGAGCACTGCAGAGGGCACTTCCTCCCAGTGTACACTCCAGAGTCACATCAAGATGTGTTGAAGAACAGCTTGAAAAGAGATGTAGTACAGGTGAAGAGATACTTTTTTTTTTTTTTATCCTTGACCTGGGAAAAGGCCCATCAGTTTTCTGCTGTGGTGACAGTAGAATAATCCAGATGGTCCTAACTGATATTTTGGGAAGGAGAGAGCATTTTCAGTCACCAAGAGTTGAAATGATCTCTCCCAGTATTAAGCTCATCATCTAAGCTAACTGTCTGGGCTCTTTCTGTGGCTAATTGAGATTTCTAAGTGCAAAACACGTGTAAAGTGGATTAAATTAGTTGCCTTTTAGCAACACATCTCTTGTTTCCTAATGGCAGGCTTGTTTAACTGGCCTAGACTGGATAACTAACAAGTGAGGTGAGGTAATCCCTGCCAAGTTACAAAGTTTATCCCATGAGAGAAAACTCGTTGAAAGATTCAGCTGGGCCTGAACTTGAGTAGACTGGTTGAATCTTTCTGATCATACAACCAAGTACTTAGTTCTGGCAAAGTAGATAGATGCTTTTCTTGTTCAGTGAGACCACAGCCCCTGTAGCCCCTGTGCTGAAAAGAGAAGGGAGGGGTAGATGATAGGAGGAGGAAGAAATAGGTATGGAGAAAGTCTTGACAGGCTTCTAAACCTTCTGATGCACCACTGAATAAAAGTGTGGTAGGAGGTAGAGGCAAAACTATGAGGAATGTAAACTGCTACAGCTGGTAGAAACTCTCTCCCCAAAACCTAAATGGCACTGTGCTTTCACGTGGTCTGCCAGAACTTCTGATGTGTGACCTTTGGCACAGGTCATGTTGTGTTGTTTCATTCACTGCATTGAAATGGAGTATGATATTGTCCAAAAGTAGGAATTGAAAAAGTTACTGTAGATGTAATATTTGAGAGGGGCTTTCTCATCTCCTGTAGTAGCTGAATTAAACTACATAATTGCAATTGAGTAGTTTGTCAGTTAAATTTTGCAGCAACTAAAATTAGCGAGTAGCATTCTGGTCATACGCTTCCCAGACGATTTTAGGAGTTATGCTCATTGCAGAGAACAAGAAGATGAACCTCTGTTGTGCTGCAATTCTTTCACAAGATCTACCCATTGGCAGCACACATTTCGGAAAGCTTTAACTAAAGAATGGTTTCTAACATGAATACCCAACCTAGGAGAAACAGCAAGGATGATATGGAGAAATTACTGCCCTGCTCAGTCTTGCACACTCTGAGCCTGGACCTAGTTTTCAAGTGTCGACGGGAGTTAAACACTTAATCCCCTTTCCAAAGAGTTTTAAGTGTGTGAGTCAAAGTTCATCTGAGTGGTATAGAGGAGCCTAACAACCCAGATCTTTCCATAAGTCCCTAACTCCCAGTGATTTTCAGTTGGAAGCTGGGGTTCCTTAGCACTTTATGAGCTTCTGAAATGTTAACCATTTCTGTATGTAGCAGGAGGGATTGAAGTAATAAAGTGCAGTCAGGTGGTCCTCTGTCTGAAGCAGATGTGTAAGAGTATCAAAGGGATCTGTTTGTTCCAGCAGTTGCTGGGAGGAAGCAGGGAATAGTAGTGGGTGAATTAAACCACTGGTAACTGAATAATGCATTTGCTTAGTTTCATGAGAACTTGTTCACACTCTTCTTTTGCATTTATATGCCACCTGAGAATCAAGCACTATTTACGTCTTATTCCATGCTGAATTATTTAATCTGCTCATTATTCCAAATAAGAAATTTCTGTAAGTCTCTATCACAGGTGAAGAAACCTAAACAAATTAAGCACATCTGCAAACAGAGCTGCTGCTGTATTTCTTATGAACAAATAGACAAATGGCAAGAAAAATATTCTCAGCTCAGTGCTGTGTCAATGTGTCAAATCTCATCAGGATTAACTTCAGCCTCTGGGTATCTGTGTATCTTTCTCCACAAACATTTATGATTTCCTGGCACTGGTTACCTAGTCCATACCAACAAAGCTTGTTTTTTTTTATGCTGAGATGAGTTACACAGATTGAGCAGAAACATTAGCACAGCAATTTGAAATGACTGATATGTGCAGTGCCTTGTCCACAAAGCTAGTTAGTTTGCTGCTTTTGACAAGGCAATTTAACCATAGAAAATTGTTGATAGTGAAACAGATTGCAGTGTGGAGATGGTGAGTTTTTCAAATGGAATCTAAGGTTTGTAAGCCTGCTAGTTTTGCCAATATCTATGTACCTTAAGTTACCCAAGTTTGTAGATTACTTAAATGCTTTGGAAATACTGTCTGTCAAAAGGGGGTCCAGAGTGTTAAAAGATCTAGACTTAATTTAGTTCTTGCAAGGTAAGGTTTGAAAAATTACCCAAGCAGGGATAGGATTTCTGTGTTCGCCTATCTTTGAAGTCTGGCTCTAGAATTCAAAGGCAAACTATGGAATTGGACTCCAAAGACACAGAGGTATGCTTTGGTATTTCATCCTAAGATTTAGTTTTTAAATCCATGGATTTGCTATCTAAAGAGAATGTTGTGCTGCATGATAGATTGAAAATTCCCTTCTAAAGATCACTGGGTATTCCATGTTAGTCCTAAACTGCACACAGTCTCTGGCTGACTTGTGCTATTCTGGTGACTTGTAACAGTGAAGCTGTTCACCTGATGTGTATTTCCTTCTGCCATGCTTCGGTTGCTCCTTGTAGCTTGCTGTACTCTTGCCATTTAATTGTATTGTGGTGCTTGCATGCTTCAGCCATGCTTGTATCTCTTACTGAGCTTAATGCTGAACAAATGATCTGAAGGGATGAAAGGTGGCAGAAGAGAGGCAAGACGATTTGGAAGGACCTGCCCAAAGTATGATTGCTTTGCCTTTGGTCTTCCTTATTTTAGCTTAACCAGGGATATGAAGGTCATATCCATTGGCTTGCGTGGTTTCTTCTTGGGATAAGCTGCAGCTTTTGTCATCAGCTGTGAGAAATGTGTAATGGCACTAAAACAGCATGAAGAAGTGATAACAGCTCTAGTACCTGGCACTTATGCACTTTCCTTAGCTATGCTGGGCTTCTGTCAACACGTGACCATACTTTTTTTATTGTTGTTCATCTTGAGGCCACTCCCATGATCTCATCTTGCATGAGAGAGAAAAATCAAATCAGTTTATAAAAAAAAAAAAAAAAAGAAATCCAGTTTCTGACAGCCGTCTGGCTTCCTTAGAGCAGCAGCTCTCTTCTCAGGATCACAGCCCAAGGAGCTCTACAGCCCCTTTGTTTTAACGATAATCAGGTGGTTTAATACCAGAATCCAAAATGATTTTGGAGCACATCTAATATTCTAGCTGTTCTGTGTGTCAGACAAATATTTGGTCTGTATCTAAGCTGGAAAACAAAATAACATGATTTTTCCTGTTTCTCTGTATGGCTAGCTGTCTTTACACATGTTGGTGAAGGGGTTTTCTTGAGTCCAAATACTGTGGGGAAATGTGAAGTTATACCTCACCAGCCACAGAAAAAACGTAACTTTGTTAGTGATGACAGAGGCAATAGGGAACAAGGAAGGAGAACAGCAGTTCCTGAATTGATTGATAATGAGTGGTGCTGGTGAAATTTTCCAAAGCATCCGGGATTGACTGTGTCCCTCTTGCCATAAATTGCTCTGGAAGAACCCATTTGCAAAGTGACTTTAAAAACTGGACTGGATATAGAAGAGAAGCTCTGAATATCAAGCACTCATTTCTTGCCTAAAGCAAGATTGTCTTATGTAATATAGTACTGTCTATGTACTCTTACAGCCCTAATTATGAGGGTAACAAACCTTTTTTTCATTTTTTGTAAACTCACCTAAAAACTGTCTTCAAAATCATAGCCCTCCTTATTCACATAACAAGATAAGAGACAATGTGCAGACAATATGCCATAGATTATTTTGCTAGGTGATAATGAAAAGTAAGATATTCAGAAGACATATTACTTAATTTAAAAAAAGGTAGTTAAATATATAAATCCTTCCTCATAAATTTTCACTGAAATTTATCATGTAGAAGTATTTTAGCTTCACAATTCATTTTTTCCTACTTTACGTCTTTAAGTTGGAGATTGATGCCTGATTAAAACATCTCTCCCACACCAGAGAAATTTCCAATTAAAAAAAAATCCTTAGCAAACAGGAACATGTCAAGTTAGAAAAATCACAGCTACCTGCTCTGTGGATTTTCCATCAGATACTGACACCTGAGCTCTTTGTAGAGTACAGGAATAATTACAGTGCATTTGCATAGGCTGGTGCCGAGCTCTTGCAAAATAAGTGCAGGAAAGGTTTAGCATGCTTATTCACAGACCTTGCATAATATACACGGGATTCTTGAAATAATTGTCTCCTCTTCACCCCACACCCCAATTTTATTGTTGTATAATGTTTCTAGTTTGAAAGTTTTACATAGAAAATTACTTTCAAACTAACTACACTGGAATTTGTAGAAAGAGCCAAATAGAAACAAAATTAGTTTATTAAGTAAATATTGGCTCTGTCTGAATTTTTTAAGCGCTCTGTAAATGCGGGACCTGTGTGTGTCAAACTTAGTATTTTCAGCTGGTTGGGGACAGTCAGGGTTCTTCAAGGATAAGCATTTGACTGTAGCTGGGATCAAATATCAATGTGCAATTTGTGATTTTGCTAAAATGACAGCTAGAAACACCAGCTGAGATCAGGCCCCGGAGTCTTTGGTTCTGTACACAGAAAAAGTATTTGACATAAGACCTACGTGAACAAGACACTTAAAAAGGAAGAATAAAAGCAGTGCTCTGAGAAGTTGTTTGGTTCTATCTTGACTAAGAGAACTGCAATAGTCCTTGTGGGTTGCTCAACTTGAATGCTTTCCTTCAGGTACCAAGTTATTCCCTATGCAACCTGTTTCTCTGTAGTCTGTTTGACTCTGAACATCCTACCTAGTGTAGCTTCTGCTGTTTCATTTAATAGGCTTTTTTTTCTGTAAGTAAGAAGTAAAGAAGTAGTATTCTGCCACTGGTAAAGGGAAAGGATTTTCCTGCAAAGGGAAAATCAAGGACAGCTGTAACTGTTTGCAGGTTTATAAAAGGCTACTGTGCTGACAGGACAAGTAGTGATAGCCCTGAACTTCAGGAAGGATGGTTTAGATGTGTTAGGTGAAACTTCCTAACAGTAAGACTAGTAAGAGCTTAGGTTGCCTGGATATGATGCAGTCTCAAGTAGCAGAGATATTGTAGGAAAAGCCTGGACATGCTTTTGTAGAGGATGGAGATGGTTCTAGCTAAGCTTTTAAGGTGATTTTAAGTCCTGTGTCTCTGCCTTTCTTGGCCTTTCAAGGAGATGATGCCTTCTGAGAATTAAAATGTCATTTCATCATCACTGTTCACTATTGATTTTATTGTCGGTGGACAGAGCACTAATGGGAGCACAGAAGGGCCTGTGTTTTCTTTCCAGTTTTACTACTAGCCTGCTGCATGACTTCATGACCCTGCTGATCAGAGACACTGCAAGAACCTTCTAGTGCATCTTTGTTACGGGAACAGGACACTGCACAGCTCCCTCAAATGTTAGAAATACAGCTGTCTTCTCATGGTGAACACTGCTTTTGGTGATCAGCTGCTGTGCATAAAGCAAATGTACTGCATTGCAGAAAAAAATGTTTTAAATATTTTTATATTTTTAAATATTTTAAAAAATTTTCATTACAGTGTGTACTTTGGTTCTAAAACTGCACATTAACATAGGTAGAGAGATCCTTACTACTTGGTTTAAGAAGAAATAAGACTTTAAATAAATGAATAAACTATTTACCCAACATTGGTGTGAATTACACCCTTCTTAGCCATAAAACTATGCGTTGTGGAAAAAAAGGCAAAAAAGTTATTTTCGGTCATGCAAATTGGAGGAGTTTTGAGACTAGGGACTAGGCTTTTATTAACGCTCATAGCTGCTCTCACTCAGAACAATGGAGATCTTCCCCATTGAGAACAGAGAGCTGTGAGGTGCTGAGCATGTTTGTAACTTCATCTGTATAGCTTTAGACTGTGCATTTTGTTAAGGATTCTCTCTGAAGGTTCCAGTAGAAAGACTTGGTTTCAGCAGGCAATATCACCAAGGGATTTGAATTGATGCCTATTTTTTTTATCAGCTGGGCAAGCTAGGGCATACTGGAAAGTATGACTCTGAGATCCTAGGCTTGGAAGAACAATTTTGTTTCCAGCCTGAAAATTTTCCACTGCTGTTTAGTACAGGTCTGCTGCGTTCACACCTGTTTTTAAGCCTCAGCCTTCCACCTGTTTAGTATTTCTCCCTCTGTTTGCACTCACTTCCCTCTGACAAGACAAGGTCTTTGCCTGCTTTCTCAACAGTGAACCTTCAGTTATTCTTGATCTCTCTCTTTCCCAGACTCCTCCTTCACAAAAGCGTTTGGGACTGCCTTTTCAGAAATACCGATCTCTTCACTCTGCTTTCCCATCAACAGTCTTGCGCTAAATCAGTAAGTGCTTTTCAACACTTACTTTCCTGTGTGAAAGCTGAATGGTCACGGTTTAAAAACGGATATCTGTGTCTCTTTGTTGCCTGTTAATGTCATAGTATCAAAGCACTTCAGTACAGACTCTCATATCTCCGTGAAGCAGAAAACTATTTTTATATCTATTTTGCAGAAGAGATGTAGTACAGAGATGGTGTTGCATGACATTTTACTTAAGAAGCAGAAATAAGCAATATAAATATGGTCTATATTAAACTATAATGAAGCTGTAAATCTAGAATCACTGTAGCTATACATGTGTGTCTAGTAGGGACTTGGATGGGCTGGTCCTTGGGTCTGCCTGTATGACATATTCATCAAAGCTAAAATCATTTCTGATAAAATCTACAGATGTTGTTAAGGCTAAAGGAGTAGCAAATAATAAGAGGTTGAAATCATTGCAGTCCACATGCAGCTTATTAAAAACCTGAAGACAATGTGCATACAGTATGATCATGTGAAAAGAGAAAGAATGCTCACTGTACGAGCATGGGTGGGGGCTCTGTCCTGGGACATTGTGTCTCTAGAAAGGAGTTTGGCACTATGATGGGTGATTAATGGAATATTGAATGATGAATGCCCTATGGTGCCTCTGAGTCAAGAGATTTACATGATTGCCAAATACATAAAGAGCAATGTATAATAGGAGTACAACATTTACGTTGTACTTTGGTGCTGTTATGACTGCTACTGGAATGCATCTTAATTTTCTTGTCTATGGCTTTAGGAGTAGTGGGAAAACTTGGAGGAGAGCTGCAAGGAGTATGATTGAGATCCTGAAAATTGAGCTATTGGTTATAACCATACTTGCTTATGTATTCTATTTAATCAAAGAAAAAGTAGATCAGTTTGCTCAGTCTAGCAATACCTACTTGAAAGCTTGAGAAATACGGTAACAGGTGTCCAGCTGTCAAACAAAGGAACAGCAATATACAGTGATTAAAAGTTGAAAGCGCAGCTTCATCTTGAGTGATCAGGATAATTAATGACTGAAATTCTCAAGCATCATTGCAAATCCTCTCCACAATGAAGATTAAATAAGAAAGTGTTCCTAGTGTGTGTAATAGCAGAGCTGAAGCTGGAAGATGTTTTAGTTCTAGATGGCTGTATCATCTGACTTGTGGGTCAGTACTTAACCCCAAAGCTGGGGCTACTTGATTATTTTGTCCTCCCTCTTTTACTTAAGCCCCCTGGGTGTAAAATGCAACATGCTATTTCCAGCTCTACAAAACTGGATGTGTCTTGGTGCCCTCAAGACTAGAAGGCACAGTGGTCTGCTGCATCTGCTCCCTAAAAAAAATAGGAAAACAGTAAGAAATACGGGAAACTCTACTAGGGAACTAAGAGGCATCTCATTTCTGCAGTGTTACCAAATTTACCTGTATATTAGATTTAGGTCATAGCTTGCTACCTGAGTAGCTCAGCACCATCTTCTTCCCTATTCATTCACAACTGCTCTTCTAAAAATTCATTCAAACTTGAAGGGTAAAATACCATCTTTAATGCTTATTTCATTATATCTAGCACTGTATCCACCATTTCCAATAAAATATATCCAGAAGGGCACTGTGTTATTTTCCTGAACATTGTAGGAGACCTGTTAAAATGTATATGATAATTGAATGTGGGAGCACAGGACTTGAAGGTTATGAGCTCCCTCTTGCTTCTCCTAGCTATTCTGTGTTGCCCTTATTTTCATGTCAGTTCCTTGCCAACTTATTTTCCATATGAACTAATCATATTCGGGATTAGAATGTAGGATAGCAATAATATTTCTTAAAAAAATATTTTAAACTCTATGGCATGTTCCCGTGCTCCAAAAATCATTTAAATATGGCCATGATCTCATTTCCTTCCTATTCTTTCACTGTCACACATGGACTGGGTGGGAGGGGCAGTGGTTGCCAATACAGAATCACAAGAGGTCCAAGGGGTATTTTCATTTCTCTAATCAGCCACGCTGAAGTGTTCATTGTAACCACAGGAAGGTCCAATAATGTGCACATTGATGAGAAAACTGCAGAGCAAACAGAAGTACGGCAGCCTTTTGTGTTTGAGATTCAGCAGGCACACAAATCTGAAAGTGCCTCTTCTGCTTTGACATTATCTACAGGTTCAATCTACAATATGCTGATCCTATCATAATACAGAAAATTGGTTAATTCCCTCTGGAAATTTACAATAAAAATAATTCTCCCCTTGAAATGCTCTTGCTTCTTCCTTTGATTGGATGATGCTATCACCTTTATTCTTAAGCAGGGGACAAAGAGTGCATTTTTATAGCAAAGCATGTGCATTTTGTATAAAATCTGCACACTTTGTGCATGTACTTTACAATTTCTCTATAAATATTGGCAAGTGAAGATAATTAGTCAAGGATCTTTAAAGTCAACAGGACCTGTGCAAAACTTTATCATTTGTAAGTGGTTATCAAATCCTTTGAAATTTTCTTCCCCCTTAGTGTAAAAATAATAAAAAAAAAATAAAAAAAATTCCCTCCCTGCTTCTTGGCTTCTGTATTAGAGTATTGCCCTAAACTGCAGTGTCCAGCTCAGCACTGGAATTACAGGTCACTGTATTGGCTGATATGGTGATTTTAATGTCCCAATAGAAGCTGTTTTACTAATGAAATGGATCCATTTAACCATTCATCTGCATTTGGAAGGCAAGAAAGTTTGGCAACAGCGAAACCTCTCTAATTGGAAGCTTACACTTATTGCTAGCTTCTGGCTAGTTTTCTCAGAAACAAGGCACACATTACTTAGGCAGGGAAGGCAATCAAGCACCTGTATAACTTCACCATCAGGTGGATGAACTTTCTAAAGCAGCTGCTAAGGATCTGACCACATCATGAACTTGTCATGGTTATTAGGAGGTGGGGCCCATGGCTGGTGGCATGAAAAATGATCGGATGAAGGAGATGGCGATTGCCCCTTCTTGAATTTCTAACCTCAGACACTGCATTTCCTAAATTTTAGTGTGTTTATGGGTAATATGCACTTGAAAGTCATGTGGCTCTGCTGTTAATGCGTAGTGAAACAAGCCATATTTAATAGAATGCCTTGCCAAGTGTGAGTTTACCCAAAAAACATTCCTAAAAATGAGGTGTTAGTTGTATAGTTCACAGAAGGAGATACACACCTTGATCAAAACAAAGTACTTCAGATTGCTTGGCCTTGCTTGAATTGTATACTAGCAAAAAAATGATGTTGCTCTTCTCACAGATTGTTTTTGTCTGTTAACATTTCTCTTCTACTAATACTGTCTGTAGTGGAAAGCACAGATGTGCAGAACCACAACAGCAAAATAGTTCTGCAGTCTTTGAGAGACACGGGCAAGTACTGGAATACTGTGCATGTGCTGATTCCTAGGCTTGGAGGGCTTCGTGAGAAACTCCCTGCAATGGAGGATTTTTTGCTACAGTTGTAAGAAGTGTGATTTCTGCTTTCTATTGAATTTTACTGGCTTGCCTAGTTCCCATAAAACATAAAAAGAAGGAATCTGCTGGGTAAAATTTTGAGTTTTCTTTTTTATCTTTTTAGGTTTTTTATATGTTTTATTTATTTGCAAGAAGCTATTTTATAAGCAATAAGTTTTCTTTGCCCCAGAGAAATATTTTTGTTGCTGATTTGGCATATCTTTAATGAGGCTAAATAAAAAAAACAAAAACCAAAAACATCTCCATCATTTCCAGAAGGCTAAAACAAAAATAACATGCCTGCCAAAGGCATATAGTTTTCATAGTCAGGCACACATGTTTGATATTGGTTCAAGTTTAACAGAAGTGCAGGGAAGAAGGGCTGGCTTGGGCCAGAGACAGGGTAGGTAGAAGAATTACTCCAGCCTTTGCATTGTCTCCCTTGCTTATTCTAGGTTTTGGAAAAATCATGCTAAAGGATCATGCTAAAGGCTCCTGTTGAAGGCAAGATGGAGTCATAGTCAACTGCAGCTAATTTTGAGGGGGTGAAGACCCTCAGAGCAGTTTCTGCTTCTACAAGCAATGTTCCTGATATCGGAAGCAGGAATAGTTAGTCTGGGGTTTTATTTCAGCTTTCTCTGGTAAGAGCAGACCTGTCTCCTCCTGTGGCTAGCAGAGGTGTGGTTTAGATCATTTCCTGATGAGCTGAGAAACTGCATGATGAATCTGCAGTGAAAAATAGATGATATACAGAAATTCTCAGCCTCCGGTGAAAGGGCAACGAGACCAAGATTCCTGATGTTTAGGCCTTTTCTTGTAGGTCTTCTGCTTCTGAATGCAGTGGTCTGTAGTATTTTTTTCTTCCCCAAAAGAGGAGGGATATATTCTGAGGTGGCTTGAGAGCTAAGCTGATAGAAATACAGTGAAAGAAAGAATTTAGAAATATCTTAGTTGCTTATATCAAACAGGATTTTTTTTTGTCCTTTTAAATATGATCTACACAAACTAAATCTCAGTTTCCTTAAGATTCTTTGTTTCTGAAAGCTTTGTTCTATCATTAAACTCTTAAAATACATATGAATTAAAATACTTTATTAAAAAGTTTCATAAATATTAAAAACTACTTGGTTGCAAGTTATTTTCTTTTTCTGTGTTAGGAATTATTTTTTTTAATTAAGCAACCAAGCAACCTCTCATTCATAGGGAAAGCTATCTGTAAGAGCTATATAACACTTTGCCTGTAATGTGGTTTACCACCAATTAGTATAACACATTCCAAACAGTTTGTTACCAGCCAAATGAGTTTATGATGGACAGTTGCATTACAGGATCATTCTTGTTTTTTAGCTATTTCTGTAATATATTACAGAAACAGTGAACTGTAGCATTACCTGCCATGAGAAATAACCTCACCCTTAATTCTGCATCACTTTTCCCTTGTGATTATATAACAATGACGCACTTTGTTTTGTATTAGAATATTAACATATATAATAGTTTTCTTTTTTGGGAGTTTATAAAACAATCCTACTTTCTTGAACATGACAGGTTTGTACATCTGTTAGGTATAATGTGGGGCAGAGTCCGCCAACTTTACTTGACATGCCCTATTCTATCTTGTCTAATTTTAAGTTCTGTTCTGGTATGCCATTTGAAATGGACATATATTACATCACTTTATTTAAAAAAAGAAAAAAAAAGGCAATATCATAATGATTTTGTTGCAAACACTATGGAAGTTCCAGGGTATGGAAGGACTTATTTTGAGATACTACTTTCTGTTATGACAGAGGAAAGGAAATATTTTTTTGAATGAAGGTGAACTTTAGATTCCTGACAGGTGATCCCCACTACAAAATATTACAATAGTGTCTTGCTTGCTCAACACTTCAAAATTTTGGTCTTGCTGAGACGTTTCAGATGTTGCTTTCATCAGCTATAGTTATTTTCAGTTGTCCCTCCTGATAAGACATTGCCTCTCCATCCTTTAACTAAACCAGGTGTATCCATCCAGTCAGTAAGAGATCACAGCTTTCACCAATCAGTCCAAAATTACATGAATTGGAGAAAAGATTTAATTACTTTGACTACCTAGTGTGCAGGTTGTTTTTTTTTTTTTTTTGAGGGGAGAGTACTGAAAGGAGGCAAAATAGGATCAACTAGAATATTTACTAATTATGGGTAATGAAGTGGAAAAAGAGTTCAGATAACAATTGGAAAAGTTAAAGGAGAGAGGGATGGTTTTGCTGGTCATTAGTAGTGGCGTTTCAGCAGCAAGAAATCGAAAATAGGATTGCTTCACTGTCATGTGGCCTGGTTTGGAAAATGAAATGAGACCATAGGGATGAGGTCATAGGACTTCCTAAAGTCTCCTAGTCTGGAGACTCTCTTGTCAGTATTTCCTACACCAGACTGATCAGCTGTAGTAGAATTAGACAGAAGCATCTAGAGTTGATGTGCAGACCATAAGGGACAGAAAATGTAGCCTGGCTCTTGGCTGAGCAATCTCGGTAGTGTGTGCATAATGGGAAACTGCCCAGCAAGCGCTCAGTTCAGGCTGTAAACTGCAGATCCTTTATTGTCTTGTTAAGACTGAAGAAATGTGAGTCAGTTTAAACTTTTCCTGTTAAGCATCTTTGTAAGTTGCCTCTTTGAACTTGCTGGAGCTTGAAGTCCTGAGACAATCTGCTGTGTTTCGAGACTTCCTTGCATCTTGGTAATGTTTGCTAATTCTCCCCAATGAAATGAGAATAACAGCCTTGCTCCCCTCTTTTCTCTGTTGGTCCGCAAAACAATGGAAAGTAAAAAATGTAGAAAGAAACAGAACAAAAACAATCCCATGTGTCTGTGTGATGCTGATGAACCCTGAAGACACAATTTTGGTAATCTGGTGCCAGTGCCACCAGCAATAATGCAATAGGAGCTTCTTAGTGATTAAATATCCTTCTTAACTTCAGTAATAATTACTGTGTACACTTAAGCAATAAACTAATCCCTGACTCCAATCCTTTATAATTAAGCCTAATGAATTGAATTGTCTTTAGTGTCAGATAGGCCTAAACATTGCCTAAAACTACAAGTAAGAGAGATATAACAAAAACCTTTTACAAGGATAATGCAAGGATATTGTGACTTCATGTTTCTTTAAAATAAAAATATCTGCAATTCACCAAAACATGTATGTATTGAAAAAATAAGTAAATGCTGTAGTTGCATTTGAGCCTGTTGTGTCTCTCCACCCCCTGGTTATAGGAGCTTGTGGAAAATTTTCAGAATTCCAGCAAGTTTTTGATGATGTGTTTATACTCTTTTTAGCTCACTTTCTCATATTTCTGAAATTGTTGTAATGCAGAAGCAGCTGGAAGAATCAGGTAGTCGTTAGTGAGCTGGATTTTCAAAGTAATGGCCTAATTCTGTTCGTCTTTTGACATGAGAAGCAGCAGTGTTAGGGCAAACGCAAAGCTCCAATGTAATGTTGCTACTTGAGCTATTTTAAGGATAGAAAACTAATTTTTTTCTCAGTTTTCTGGGCTTGTTAAAAATAATTAAAAAAAATATATTCTGGACAGGATCTCATGGCAAAAAGGTAATTATCCTAAGCTATGCCTTGTAATTGGTTGATCCTCAACATTCCAGACAGTCAATCGTATAAAAAAGCATTTCATTCAGTCCAAACAGGTTCCTACATGTTTGTAGTACAAGCAGTTGCTGAAAATGGTTGAGGGTGGAGAGGGGTGCTGAATGTTGTAGTTTCTTCTTGTGCTGTTGGCACCTGCTGTAAGAAGAAAGAAATACAAAGAGCCTGTGGTTCTGCCTCCATGCCATTGATGGTTGTTCTCTGTGCAGAGTCATTTGAATTGCATTTTTGTCTGTTATGCATGTTCTTTGGCTCTGCTGCTCATGGACATGTGGAAATGTACTGGTATCTGCATCAAAACCTCAACTGTGGTGAACTGGTGTCAGTGGAATTTGGTGCACTGGTGTAGCCCCAGAGAACTGCCAAATCTGAAAAGGTCTGGATCTTCTGCAGGTTTCACGTGCCTCGATGTGCACTTTGGTAGTTATTTAGTGTCTTGAAAATGTCTGGCATTTGCTAGTATCGACTTTTCTGAAAATTCCCTTAGATGGCACTTGGGCTGCCTTAAAATAAAAAATCTAACCCAAATCCCTTACGCCATCCCCATTAAATGAAAATGTTCCGTCATTTCCATCTCAATGGGAGATTCTTGTCTGAGGCAGGATTTAATGTGGTACTCATTCACATCTGTAGGAATATA
Organism: Falco naumanni; assembly: GCF_017639655.2. Taxonomy (NCBI): domain Eukaryota; kingdom Metazoa; phylum Chordata; class Aves; order Falconiformes; family Falconidae; genus Falco; species Falco naumanni. The sequence continues at coordinate 64,846,123 of NC_054054.1, forward strand.
TTAAAACAATCAGAATGACCCAATGTACTAAAATGAAGCACATAAATCATATTATGTCATTAATCAGATTGCCATATGTAGTTGCCAGCCTCTGCTTAATTTGACTGGGATAAATCAAAACATAATGCCTCAAGTAAAAGGTATTTTTAAAAGGGATGAAAGTAGCGTGTACTCCATTACCATTTCTATTTTTTTATTAATGATCAAATGGAAAAAAACTCTTTTGCAGTGGTGATGACTTGAAAACTTGGCAGTAGTGTTATTGTGTTCTTTGGGAAATAAAAAATGTGAAAGAGTATTTGTGCCTCAGAAATGGCAGAGGTTTGTGTCCGTACAGAAGTGTGTGTGCATGTTCACATAATTTATATAATCCCATCTGAGAGCCTTGTTACAAATGCGGCAATGGAAAATGTCTTGAATAATACTTCTCTGGGTATCCTCTGCACTTTCAGTGTAGTGAATCATGTAAAGGTCCAATGAATCAAGTACTTCATAAGGAAAAGTTCCTCTGATTTTTTTTCCATCCTTTATGCATAGGGGATTGAATGTGTAGCTTTCCTGACTCGGACAGAAAGCAGTTATCACATAAGAAATCTGCCAACTACAGCCTGGATTGCAACTGGCTCTAGGATTATATAGGTCTTTTTATATGGCTTTCCCTTTTCCATTCAGCATAATACCCCTTACTCTGATCAAGGTTTGGCTGCTTTGTCACAATTCTCATCAGAATTTCTCTGTCTTGTATTTTTAAAGAATGTTTTCGAAAGGAATCAACTCGTGGTTTTTAGTTCTTTCTGAGCTTGACATTCATAATCATGAAAACCTAAAAATACCAGTGCCACTACAGTGCTGGAAATGGATATAACGCACGCTAATGAAGACTTCAAAGGGGGAACTGTTTTTATTATTTTAGTTTAAAAGTGACAGATATATTTTTTTGAGTTAAACCTAAAAAACACATTTGAGGCGGATCAGTTCAGGGAAATTCAGGGAAGAAGCAGGAGTTATTAATTCACGGGATGAGCAAGGCTGTTTCTTGTCATCTTTCTGTCTGTGAGCATTTGAACTCTGGCTTTGTGACACTTATATGGACTGCTTGAAAGTTTCTGTAGTTCGTTGTACACTATCTCTTTCTGTCTTCGTGTTTTATGGAACTTAGGTTGAAAATGCCAACATTGTAAACAAATCACAAACACTGAATACAATTTAAATATGAACTTCTAAGTTTAGGTGACAACTGTAATAAAAGCTCTAACTGTGGAAAGAAAAATAAGCTAGTTACAGATAAACTTTAGTCTCTGCCTCAGAAATGCTGAGGTGGTGTTTGAGGAGCTGTAAAAATTGATTTTTTTTCCTTTTCGTGTAATCCCTGTCATCATTGTACTAGTTAAGATAACATTTCCTTTTACTATAGTTCGTTGCTGCCTGTACTTTTGATATTACTACTTCAGCAGCCTGTTTTCCTGATACTTCCAGATTACCTACCAACTCAAGCCATTTGTTTGTATGATCTGCAAAGATTGCTTAGTGGCCTGATGAATGTGTGTTAGTATGGTATGGGAAAGAAAAGTATATGTGCAAGTCAGTAAAAGGATTTCCTGGGTTTTAGGGAAGCCACCTCTCTTTCTGGTTCAGCCGAAGCTGTACATGCAGACCAGTAGAGCCAGAATTGGCTTTGTTTCTGACTGTGCTGTCCTTGCCCATCTGATCTCTGCTGCTTTCTTCCTGTGCTGCATCTGCTACGCATGATCTTGCTCTGCATTGGGTGACACTTCTCAGCTTTGTAAGTGGGCTCATTACTAAAACATGTGTTTCTGGTATCTTTGAATTGCAGAGTTAATTGCTGTATGCATTTTTTCAGTGGCAACTGGGTAGGAGTTTATATCCTGTGTATGGTTGTCCCTCTCATGTGCTTGCTGTGGTTTAACCCCAGCTGGCAGCTAAGTACCATGCAGCCACTTGCTCGCACCCCCTGCCCCCACGGGATGGGGAGGAGATATAGAAAAAAGGTAAAAGCGGTGGACTGAGATAAGAACAGTTTTACAATTGAAATAAAATAAAATATTAATAAAAACAATAATGGTGATCACGATAAAAAGGGAAATAAAATCCAAGACAGACAAGTGGTACACGACACAATTGTTCACGACCCACTGACAGATTCCCAGTCAGTCCCTCAGCAGCTATCGGTGTCTCCTGGCCAACTCCTCCGAGTTTATATACTGAGCGTGACACTATGGTATGGAATATCCCATTTAGCTAGTTCAGGTCAGCTGTCCTGGCTGTGCCCCCTCAGAACTTCCCATGCTCCTGCTCGCTGGCAGAGCATGGGAAACGGAACAATCTTTGACTTAGGGTAAGCACTGCTTAGCAACGACTAAAACATCAGTGTGTTATCAATGTTGTTCTCATACTAAACCAAGACCACAGCACTGTACCAGCTGCTAGGAAGAAAATTAACTCTCCCAGCCAAAACCAGGACAATTCTGTAACTTGCTCCATATCATGTTTTCCCAGCTGTTGGTTTTGCATTGTTTTACTGTATTTTTCTAGTCCAAGGTGCTCCTGTAGGATGAGTTTCCTTTTCAATATTGCTGCATGCTCTTTGCAAGAGCTGTGCGAGGGAAGTAATACACTCCAGTTCTAAGTGTAGCTCATGCTGCTCCAACTCAAAATTCAGAACTGGAAACCATCTTTACTTTGCTGATAGCTTTATATTTCTATTTCAGAGGCTGCTGCAACTAACACGAGTACCTTGGTTTGGGTTTTATGTGGCGTGTATTGAAGAAACCTGTCGCCTAGCCTCTAAGGACTAGCAGAGAAAATGGAAGAAACAGAAGGACAGATCTTTGTTGTGACTTGTTCAGGACTAAACAGCAGTTTGGTCTTGGAAGTTGTCTTTTTCTCAAAGGAGTTATGCACAGTGGGCTACATTGCACTCCTGCATCGTACAGCCTTCTGTGTCAGTGGTACAGGTAGCTTTCAGCTTGTCATTTGCTTAAGGTTGCTAGTGCTGCAACAAGCTTTCATATGTGTGTGTTCTTGCCAAGTATATGCCCTTTGTCTGGCTGAATCTACCTTTGTTGCTTCGAGTTTTAAAGCGTATACACCACATTAAAACCATCGGTGTAATTTTCTGCTGGGAGATGGGACTCTGAGCTGAGAAAATGAATGATAAGTAATGAGGACAGTGGGAGCTAATGTGTAAATGCAGAAGTTTTATCCTTTGAAAAATTACTGTGGCATCGAAGTCCCCAGATGAGTAAAAACAATGCACCAACGTTTCATCACAGACTCTCATCAAAACTTCAAATAGAATTTTTACATCCATACACTATCATGAAGTATTTATAATTACTGTGCCAGGAAATCTAGCTGGTGAGTCTCGGAAATCAAAGGATTAAAAATAAAAGAAACATAAATGAATAAATAATTATAGACTCTCCCTGTGCATTCTCTAAACCTAGAGTGTCAAAGTTGTTCTGTAGCAGGGGATGACTGACACTTTCAATTGAGCTCCCTAGGAGAGAAATACAAAATGTGCCTGTAGAGGAGGGAAGGCTTTACTGTACAGAGCTCCTAGTGAAATCAGTAGGAGTGTTAGCTGTGTAGCTTAATATCTCTGCCCTGGTAATCAGGGGTAGGTATATATATATATTTTTTTTTAAGATATTCTGGCACCAGATAAATAGACAACAGTTTGGTACCTAAGTATGTCTCAGGATGGGGCGCTTCCTCAAGTGGATAGTTAGGTTTAGCTGCAGCACATAACCATTGTGATATGCACAGGGTATTGCTGCATAAGGAAATACTTGATTCTGAGTGAGGGCTTGGGCTTTCTTCATATGATGTGGAGAAAATTAGGGGCAAAAAAAGCGTGGTTCTTGGAAATCACTGGGGCACTGAGCTCCTAATACAATCAGGATGGAAAGATGGAAGAAGTGCAATTTGGATGCTTCTAGTTAAGTGGCTGGGCTGATGTTTCTCTTTGCTTGGGATATTGCATGGAGAGCCAGCCAGGCTGTAGGGAGACAGATGCTGGTGGTGGAAGTCAACAAAATCTCTCTGAGCAACAGGGCAGTGAGAGAGAGAGAGAAAACACTTAGAACTGTCTAGTGCTATCAGCCTACTCACTGGACTTGGGACATACCCATGCAGTAGTTTGGAAAGTACCCCAGGATTTGCCAGCTCAAACGACATTAGAAAGACAAATAATATCTGCTCATGTTTATGTGGAGGTGAGCAGAACCAGTGTGATCTCACTTACTATGTGTTGAGCTGAATGTAAAAAGTCATGCTGGATTACCCTGTGTCCCTGCCTGGATGCTGGTCGAGCTGGGGCAGTGTGCAGGGTGAGACTGTAGGCAAGTGATACTCTTTCTGCACAGAAAGTGCTTCCTTTTTGTGAAGTGGCACATACTTGCTGTGCTGCTGGTTGAGAATAGACCCAATGCCTAAGTCTTTGCTGCCTCCAACTACCCAAAGGGGATAGAGGTAGCTAAAGGCACTGGCATGACTTGTAGGAGGTATCAAGTAGCACAGAACTGGGGTTTTTATTTGTTGGGTTTTTTTGTGATGTTAACAGTTACATGTGTCAACGTGTTCAATAGAAGCTGTTTGCAGAAAATAGAAAGTATTTCAAAATGGACAGATTGGGGGGGGCAGGGAGGAGAAAAGAAACAGAAACACTTCAGAATCCTGGTCATAGCTCATTATCTTGACCCAGCAAGTTGCTTTACCCTACTAGACATCAGTTTTATAGGGAAAGGTTCCATATTCTTCTGAGGACTGGCAGCATTATATCTTAAATATTTTTCAGCTTTTAGTGATGTTCCTGTGTGAATTGAGTTGTTCTACTCTGACTGCAAAGCTGAATCAGTCTCAGTGCTACCGTTAAATACCGAATGATTTAGTGTGTCATCAAAAACTGCATAAACTACTTATTAGAAATGTATTAAACATTCAGCAGGAAATTGAATGTTCACAGATCTCCTTGTAGTAAGAATACCTAAATAATAGAGCAGTCATTACTCAAATTATCTAAACTTAGTTAATTGCACAACAACGGGGTGGTGATTTTGTGACTGATTATTTTGATTATTATAGAGGGCAAGAATAAAGTATGACAGAGTTGAAAAGATGGGGCTGGGCTTCCATGAGGAAATGACAGCAAAATGTTTGCAGTGGTCTTCCCTAATGCCCACCAGGTTCTAGACTCTCAAACCTGTAACCTTTCCTGTAGTAGGTAGTTCTCCCTTCTAGTCATCACAATCCCAGTGGCAGCTTCAATGAAAAAAAATTTCTGTGCGCTTCACTCTAATAGTGCTGATGCAGTTTGCTATATTTATGCCAATGAGAGAAACAATTTTTCAGATGTTAGATTTTTTTAACAGATCTGAAAGACTCTTTGAATCCCAAGATACTGATATGTACCACCTAACAGTGGTACAATTTCCTTTATTGATGAGTAGGTTTATTGGTTGACTTAGAGCCAAAGTAGTAGAAAAGTCCCAGTTGTTAATCTATATGTTACTCTCACTTTGTTGTGAAATGCTGGATAGGAAGCCAACTCTAACAGTTTAGGATGTGATTGAGTGCTTTAAAATGTCTTCCATAATTTTGAAATAGATGCTGATTTCATGTTACTAAAATACTGGGACAATATGTACTTACCCTCTAGAAGGTAGGGATCAATCCAGAAAGATGATAGGAAAAGAAGTCCGTTCATTGAAAGATGATGTGGGATACTCTTCACTGTCATTCAGATATGGGATGAGGCCACAGATACTAGGGCCAGAAATAAATGCTCTCGTCGTGTCTGGCATTTGTATGAAACAATCTGGTGCATCACTGTGACTCACAGCTTCCATTTAAGCTATATTACTCCTCTAGAATTCTGTCTGTATTTTCAGAGTATTTCTGTACTTTAATTTTGAAAATGCAGAACAACTGGGAAACAGAAGGAATGGCTGGGAATGGAAAGCATGCCTTGAGTTAAGAACAATGCAGAGGATATTTGGAGGAGTTGATAATATCATAAGTAAATATCTGCCCTATATTGACAGTGTGTCTGTGGAGAAAGATCATCTTTAAAAGGAACCATGGTCCTCTCACTTTCATCTAGGCTGATTTATGGTTTTGCAGTCTCTAAGCAGGGGCCTGGGTGATTTGTCCCCAACATGTTTCAAGGTGTACATTTTCTCATTCTGTCTTCCCCAGGAAGTAGTGAATATTAATATTAGACCTTACTCCGTCACTGTTCTGAGGTTTTCCATGAGGTGGGAAAGTAAGCCCTTTTCATTTGAGAGCTCTAGATAAATAATTTTTGTCCATGGTTGGGCCCAAGATCCAGAAAATGTCAGAGTCTAGAGATGTGTTCTCTGTCCCCATTTGGGCTCTGAAAAATTGCTTCACTTTGCTTACACCCAAACCTCCCTTTTCAAGTCAGGAGAACAAAAGGGAAAGCAACATTTGTGCATAAGGAAATGCACTGGCAATGGCTGCAAGTCAGGTCTCTTGTTGATGTTGGCCACCTTATTGGAATGCAAGGATGTTTTTTGACAAAGTTTCTGTGATAGTCCTACATTGTAGGCAAAAGATTGGAGATGTTTCCTTCTTTTTCTCCCTCTGTAATGCTCAGGCTTTTGCACCATCAGAGGAATGAAAGTGTTTAACTTTTAAACATGTTGTTGAAATATTAAACAAAGTTTTTCCTGTTGATTGTTAATGCTGTATCAAAGCAGGTTTGAAATCGCTTCATAATCTCTTACATAATGCTGTCATGCTGTTCATGTCACTGATGCTATTTCATCGTGATAGCTGCCACCAGTAGGAGGCTCAGAAATGTGATTGTAACCATGCTTAAATGCATTTTAAATAAATTTCACAGATTGTTCTTGGGGGGATGTGCTTTCTTAGGTTACAAGGTTTTTTTAGATGGAAACTGAACAGAATGCTCCATTAAATCAGTCTCCTTGTCTGTGCATTGCAACACAGATAGTCCTTGTCTTCCTCTCAAAAAGTGGATCTACCTTAAAGTAGTTGCCTTTTGCTGGAGTGGCGTTAAGGAGCTAGAAAACAAACTCTTCCCATCTATTCACTTCTTGCATATGGATGGTTCAAGAATTCAATTCTTTGCTGTACCTTCCATTGCAGCTGACTGTGCTGCAAAATAATCCCCTTGCACCCAGAGAGGAGTCTGTGATTGAAATCTAGGAGTGCCCTCCCTCCCTCTCTCCCCAGTTTCTGGAAGCTGATAAAGGGATTAGGAGATTCTGCTTCATATGAGTTAGATAAATAACTTGAATAACGTCTTTCCACTTGAGCGGCCCCATCAGTGTGTGAGTGTGCCTGGATATAGGAAGTCTGTGTTTCTTTGGAGGAAAAAGAAAGAATTCTACAAACACAATCCAGCTCAACCTGCTGTGGACTGGAATACCTACTGAAATAGCAAAATATCTTTTGCCAGTTAGGAATGTGACTTGGGTATGGGCAGGATAATTTTTCTAGATTAAATCCTTCAAACCACAATCTAAGAAAGTAACTGAAGAGTATGCTAATGTCTTGGGACAGGCACATGCTTGACTACTACCCCAAGGCAGGAACGCTTCCTGAAATTACCCTTCAGGTAAAATATACCTTCTGGCATGTTAATTTCTACCTGGAGCCTTCCTGTTAATTTCTACCTGGAGCAGAACCTGTGTTTATGGTCCTCGCTTGTAAAATGGTACAAAATACTTGTGTGTTAGAAGGTGAGGAGTCATGAAGGGGAAAGAAAGAGGAAGAAGCAACAGAACAGACACCCTTCTTTCTATTTCCAATTTGGTAGTGTATTTAAAATCCAACAGAAGAATATAAACCCTGAGATACTTAGGCTGATGTTTAATCAAGAACTTACAATTGCTGTGCCTCAGGGCAGGGTCAGCCTCTTTGAGAAAATGCTATCATGTTTCTTCAAACTTAGTCATCTTATTTACTTAATCAAAATCTGTTCAGACTGTTTTGTAGTAGTAGTGGGTATCTGGAAATAGAAATGTTCCAGTTTGCAATGTCATGGGATATTTAGATCTAAGAAATGAAAACACTGTGGTGTGGAAGTAGAACTGCCGGAAGGGAAGTTCAGAGAAAGTCCATGAATGCAGCAAATGGCCGAGGAGGAGGATGACTGAGAGGCTGAGAACCTATGTGTGTAGCTGGTCTGATCGGAATTGTCTCCCTAGGATCACGGAAAAGACATTTCTGTCAGAACACTGATTGGAAGGCTTTGGCATTTGGTCTACTTTTTTGCATCTCTATCAATACTTACTACTTTTGGCAGATTGTTTTGATCCAGTGACTCGGCTGTACTAGGCACCTCTCTGAGTATGGAATAATTAGTCAAATAACTGCTGTCCACTAAATTCAATAGGAGGACTTCCTTCTGACTTTGTAGGATGCTGGAACAAGATCCAGCCAGTCTAGCCTGCTTGAAGGCTGTAGGTGTCTACACAGCTTGGTGAGCAAAGATACGAGCTTGTGACACTCGTGACACTTTGTTGCTTGGATGTTTATCTGTTCTATACAGTGCTCTCCCTGCTTTGTTATTACTGCATTGACAAAAGTACACTCAGCTTTTGCAGCGCAAAACCTGAACCTACGGCAATTTCAGTCATTTGAGAAAGAGAGAGGTATATTTACCCTATAGGGATGTGATGGAAATTGGATTATTGGTGTTCCTGCTGCATGCAGAAGCACTGCTTGTAAGCTTGCCATTATTCATATGAAGACAGCGTTATAGTATCATGGCCTTAAGAATTGAAAGGTGCTTTGGAAGGTTTTTGGAAGGTACTCATCACCACTAATTGTTATTGATAACAAAAGAATATCTCATCTACATTAAAGACAGGAAGCTGGCAATCCACTTATTTTCATATTGCTTAAGGAGAAAAGACACCAGGATCATTAAAAATAGCAGTGAATTTTAAAATATTTTAAATACTGAACAGATTATTCTAACTGTCACTATACTTCAGAGCCTGATACTTGTTATGATTTTTTGATCTTGATTTTGGGTTTTGGAGATGAAATACGCAGAAGGGTTTTATTGATTCAAAGTTAGGTGGGCTTTCCAGCTCCAGCAGGATAGTGTTTCCCTGTTAGCCCACTGCTGTTCACAAATGCAAGTGCCAGGCTCGCAACTGACTCCTTCCTGCACACACACAGGGAAAGCCCAAAAAGTTCTCAGGCTTATTCCAACTATGCCTATAAATCTGCCTGGAAAGAATTCTTCTCCTTCAACAATCCTGGTGATTAATTAGGTAGCATGAGTCTCTGCAACAGCTCAATCACATTGAACAAGTGGTGTCACATTCCCTTCCCAAATGTGATTATTGCACATGTCCATGACACAACAGCAGGTTCCTTCAGTAAGATCTTTTACCGCTGCAGAGATTACAGAACATTTGCTGCTTTCATTTACTACAGGCACTAGAACATCTCAAACAATTTCAGTTGTAAAGCCAGGGAATGCATACATATATTTTTAGGATGTATTGGAAATTTATCTGTGCTATTAAGGACCACAAAATCAAATATATGCAGGATCAAACTGGACTTATAAGATAGATATTTTAGAGGTTATGTTTTATGACTGATAATTCAGTCTTATTGAAAATGTGATTCTATTACTTGTCTGCTACTGCTTGCTTGCATTTCCACATGCAGCTAAATTGTTTGGCTTCGATTGTACAGGGCAGATATTCCTCTAAGATACTCCTCATGGCTCCCCCACTTTTTGGCACAGCTGATCCCTGCCTTACATCTAATTCTCCCAGTGTTCATATCTAGAGAGAAAGGCAACCTGTCCAAGATTCTGTGAAGTCAGAAAGCTGGAGTTAATCATTGAGCAACACAATTAAATGGTTAGCTCATAGTAATGTCACTGGTATTTGTGCTTGAATTCTGAACTGGCTAGCATGTCCTCCTTGTTGTAATTTCAGCATTCTCAGCAGGATCATACCAATCTCGATATTTATGAAGGAAATTGCCCTTAAAACTGTGGTTGTGGTTCTGGTACTTTAGGCCATGGAGTTCAGCATAGACATTTGCTTGTGTGTATCTCCTGCTGCTGCCTGGCTGGGCACACTTGTCAAGGACAGGAACAAACCCTAGAGAACCAAGTGCTTTGTGGATGCAGCTATGAGTGACTTCATATTATTTTTCTCCATGAAATCACTTAAAAAAAAAAAAAAAGTCTATGGTAACCTGCTGATTTAGTTGGTCATAGTGTCCCTTGGAAAACCCCTGCTTATCTTTTAATAATATGGAGGGCCACACCAGAGAAACGGGAAACAAAGAAAGTATGCAACCCCAAGGCAAGCGTTATCCTGGGACCAAAGGTGGGAAGAGAGCTGGGGTCCTGTGTATCTTAACGCAATATTCTCCTAAGTAAAGTGCATTGCAGCTCTGGTGTCTGGCAGAGCTCAGGGTTAAAGGACAGAGCAAGGGGAAAAAAAAAATTATTTCCTGTGTAATCGGAAAAATCTTCCTGGATGTAACTGTCTCTTGCTAACATGTTTCTCTGTCAAAGATGGTACAGGTTTTTTTACACTGGTGTATAGTGAAGATGCTCAATTTCAGAATCTCTTCAGCCTTTCCTGATTTTTGTTGACTTTAAAGAAAGTTTTAGGTAAATTTTCTGGAAATGCTGTTTCCATCCTGTGATTCCTGTTTGGATCTACCTGCTCTGGTGTCATTATTGTTAAATCTATTTACATCCTGATCCACAAATGTCACATGCTGATAGAGTCTGAGCTGCCTACTAAAGATACCAGTAGGAGATCAGCCTCTGTAAGTGCAGTTCCAGACCAGAATGCCCAAGTCAAGTGGAGATTAACTGACAAAAAATGAAAGGGAGGTAAATTCAGTTTCAGTTCAGAGACAGTACTCCTAGTTCAGATGGCTCTAGGAGGGAATTTGTTGGTTAATCGAGAAAGGTGCATAGCAAGACCCCTCTCAGTGAATTCTTGCCTAGACATGTGCTCCTTTTGAGTGCCCTGAGAAGAGCTCAACCGGTGAAGACAGACTTCTCTGATCTGTTCCAGTTTGGTTGCTGCTCACGCAGGGTGAGTTTCCCTCACAAAATATTTAGGGAGCAACAACTGCTTATATGTCATGTAGGTGTTACCATTAGGATATAAAGAAGGGCTGATCCCTACGTAGCAAGGCACCACTAGAGGTGGGGAACAGTCATTCCTGCTTTGCTACCACAGATGTTTGAGGGATGTGGTGTGCTGGTGTAGACATCATCACCTGAGAACTGCAGTCCTTTGTTGTAGTCTTGACTGTTATACTGAATTGCTCTTTAACCTTGAGCAAAACATCTTCCTTGTCTTCTCTTTCAAACCTTGAATACTGCACAGAGCTGGAACGTCTTCCTGCCACTAGATGTGGAATGGATGTGTTCCTTTTAGCTGTTTACCCACCAAAGATGTCTTTAGAGTCAAGAGGAAGGGACAGCAACTTGTCAGGGAGAAAGAAATTCTGCTCTTAGACTGTACATATCTCTTTTCATTGGCAATAGAAAGCCTGACCAACAGGAGCAACAGCGATCTCCAGCAGATACTTAAACTCTGGGGGGACAAGGCTGCCTATGCAGGGTATCTTGCAGTCCAGATGAGACCAAGAAAAAGTAATGTTTTCAGAAGCATGGGCAAACCCAGTCCCAAAAGTGAAGTAGGCGTAAGGAAGCCAATACTGTTCCTGGTAGCAGTAGACAGCTAAGGAAACGGTTACTTACCTTCTGTATGACTACCTGTATCTTGAGGGATTTCAAACATCCTTACAAAAACTGGGCCATTAAATGATTTTGTGTTCTAAAATGCTGTTTCAGAAGTGTTAGGCATTTATTCTTGTAACAGTAGACTGACAGCCAGGGGATCGTGGTATTTAAGTGCCTCCTCCTTTTGTAAATGCCACCAGTAATCCCTTAGCCTCAGTTTCCACAGCTGAAAAAAGACTGTGATATACTAATGCCTACCTTCTTCCTGTAAGTACTTGGCTTTGCCACGGCTAATTCTTTCCTGTGTTCAAAGCACAGTGGGTTGCAAAATTATGATTATTAAAACCAGCTATTAGAGAGTGTTGTCTCCTCTGAGAATATTGATTTAATCACATGTCTCTGTGTATTTAAAGTCTGAAGTGATACGATGTGCAAAGATCAATTTATTCTATGTTTGTATCTAATGAATAATTATGGAGTCTTCTTTGTTCTTTCTGTAATGAATAAAAATGTTATTAGTCAGAAAAGGCAAGAGAGTGTGCTTGACAAAGGAAGCCCACCAGACCATTCTGCATCAGCTTCTAACTTCATTTTCTTTTTCCAAATGTATCTTTTTCTTCTTTTTTTCCCCCATTTTTATTCTAGTCACTGTGGCAATTTTTTCCTACCCACCAGCTTCTGTGAAAAAAGTGACTTTAAAAATCAAACAAACCAAACAAGTGTTACCTGAGGAACAGCTATTCGAACTTAGAGTATGTTCTCTAATAGTAGTCAGAAGTTTGGTCATTTGAAGTTAACCTCATGGCTTAATTTAATATTGATACTTTTTGGTGTGATAGAGTAGAACCATACTTGTGAGGGAGATTGCTGATGGAGCATCTGCTGAGGGTCCTGTGGCTGCTTGCTTAAAGGCATATGTGACCTCATGTAAATGGACAGAGATGCACTCCTAGAACATACTCTGTTTAGGAAAGTAGTTTGTGTGGAGGATGAGGTATGCCGATGAGGTGCAGAGTGGCTGTGCTTTAAAAGCTGAAGATCAAAGTTTCTAAGCGTGGGTGTCAGAAACTCTCCACTTAGTCACCAAATCATCCATGGAATCCTCTTTGCAAAGGGAGATAGTTACCAGCTCAGTCTGTGAAGTAGTGAAGGCCATGCACGCATGTATAAGACTCTTGTGGCTGTCCCTTGTGTTACATGACTCCTCACCAAGGCTTTTTGCTTGCGTATTGATCAGGAAATTCCCTTTCTTTTGCTCTTGAGATACTTGGATGAGGTTTTATTTTCCTGGCCTTCATTCCAGCAAGGAGAGTAGATATGTTGCACTGTGTTGTGCTGCCCCTATATCAGCTCTCAAGAGGAGCAGGGCAACTGAGAGTACTGTACTGCCTTCTCTCCAAATGTAGGTTTGCTCATGGCCAAGTTATTGTCCTCCTCTGTCCTTGTTCTCTTGCTACAGAGAATACCGATAAACCATGTGCTTCCGTAGCTACATATCTTTCATGTCACCGTTTTTGAGACCATGTCCCAAAAGGAAAGAGATTTATAAAACAAGGGCATGTATCCAGTTGAACACTCCCAAAGACTGTAAAGCTCTAGCTGCAGTGAAAACGAGTCTCCGTGAGATTCTGCTGTCCTTCTGGAGCAAAAATTACCAAATGCATGTGTATAGCCTTGTTAGTAGGGATGTAAAACCAGTATCATTAGGTGTTGACCTTTTTCTACAAAGCCACTTCAAAACGCTCTGAGATTGCAGACAAATGTTCTTGTTTGTTGTTGCCGGCCATGCTGCCTTCTCTGCGTTTTACAGCTTAGGCTGAAAGTAGATGTATAAGAAAAAGACAGCCTGCTTCTGTTGAGCTATTGAGTTCTGTATCCAGGACTTCGGGGTTCCCTGGGTGAAGGGTGGGCAACCTGGAGATGGCATCAGACCTCTGTGGAGTTGATACAGCTGGGCCACAAATTCTCAGCCCAGCCTGTGGGTATAAACATGGAATTGGAGCTGGTGTGGGCATCTTTATTTTTCTGAGAGAAAGGGAGAAGTTTGTGTTCAATTCGGGCTGAAGCCAAATTTAAAAGAGAAACAGAAACCCATCAAATATATCTGCCTCCCAACCCCAGCTTCCTAACATTTTCTCAGCTGTCAACACAATTTTGGCCAGCTTTCCTAATAATAATTTTGATCCACCCTTAAAAAGAAGATTTGAATGATTGAAGCACTCCTTTGAGAAATGAAAAATACTTTCAGGTCCAGTGAGAGCTGATTTGTTTTTATTAGACTCACTTCTCTGTTGAAATAAACTAGGGCATGATGTTGTGAATTGCGTGTTACAGTATTACTGCCAATAATATCAACACTATTAATATAACGTCTGTAATTCACTGCATCATGCCTCATTGTTTCATCTCTATAGATTCTTCTTGTTGCGAGTGTAATTGTTTTAATGTTGTATTAAATTAACTCTCTAAGAAGTCCAGCACTGTTATATTTCCCCAAAACAGAAGATACCAAGATATGCACTGCCTCAAAGGTGTTACATTTTTATTGTGAAGTGATAGATAAATATGAGAAAAATCTTACTTTAAAATATTTCCATGGTATCACAATGTCTCTCAGAGCTGCTGCTTTGTGCAGACCTTTTTGGGCAGGGCACTGTAATTATGTTTTTCTAGAAGTAGTAGTTTCTTTGTATCTTCCCAATTATCTGAAATGAATTTAATTTCTTCAGCCTGCTGGGTTTGTGTTAGCAAACTTGTTTTGTGTAAACACACGAATGTGACCGGAAAGATAGTTTTGTCTCCACTTTTTGACACTGGAATGATTGTCTTTACCCACTTTATATTGTATGAATGTGTCCAACCTTTATGTAATACTCACTTCTTCATTAGGCAGCTGAGGAGAGTAGAGCATTGTGGGTATATGTTAAATTTGCTGTTGAGATGTTTGTACCTTTGGCAAATGCATTGCAGGCCGCAGTAGCAATGTAAGGCTTGGGAAGCTCTGGAGCCAGCTGGTCTGGATGTAGCTAATGCTGGTCTGTGACACCTTTCTGAAGATAAGAATGTAGTCCCTGTCTCAAAGTTTCTGGCTTACAGAACTCTTTAACTGGGAGGTGGAGTTAAAGCTAGAATTCAGAACAAATTATACTGTTTTTTAGTATTTATTTAATTTGAAATATACTTGTGTATGTGAGGTGGTGTGTGTTTTCATCACTGTGCCAGGGTGTTGCAATTGGTGAGATGTTTTGGTTTTAATAGAGCTCAGGCCTATGGCTTTGAAAGTCTGTCTGCAATGTAGCTGAAATTCTCCTAAAGGACATGCGTTTTCAGCCTTTCCCCTATACATGTTAGGCATACTCTAGGAATTTTCTCAGGGAATTATTTTCCCATAGGAAAGTTTTCACTTACAAAATCTCATTGTCGATGGGAATCTGTACTGGAACACAGATCTCATCTTTATGCTTCCTTCTCGGGGAGTAGGGCTGCCTTATCAGATGACACCTGCTACACAAGCAACTGCACAAAGGACAGAGGCAGCTAGTTTTTGCCAATACTACATTGTGAGATGGCCAGCTTGCAGCCTCAGACCCGACTAATTCCCTGTTTTTTCTGATGGGACTGTAGGAAACTTATTCCATGAGAAACTGGCGTTTGTGTGTCATTATGATTCCTCCTAAAATATCCAAAAATTAACATTTCTTTTGGAAAGGACTTCTATTTTCTCATGAGTTCTGGCTGTAATATAGATTTTTCTGCAAAGTAACAACAATAATTCGGCTTTCGCTTTCTCAATGTTTTTTGCTCTTTTTCTTTGTACATACCCTCTTCTATGTCACACTGACTTTTGTAATAGAAGTTTCTTCTTGCTTCTTCATTTTCCTATTAAACTGTTTGGGCGGCACATAAAACATTTGCCATTGTGTTTTTAGTTTAAAAGTAGGCAAATATCTGATTTCACTGCATCTTTTCCAAAGCGGGAAGAATTTCTGTTACCTTTCACGAACCAAATTATGTAAGATGAAACATACTGGAAGTTGCAAGGTGTTGTGAAAGTAGAAACATAATGTATGCCCTATTGAAAATAGGGCACCTTGTAACTTTGCATCTTGAACTGAACATGGAGTTTCAACAGGATGTGACTTGCTAAGAGCAAGGGATGTTTTCAGTCTTTGACTTGATCTTAGATTTGAAACAGGGATGTCAATTTCCTTTGAGTGCAAAATCCATGAGTCTGTAAGATTTGAAGACTGCTAAAGTGAAATAGAGAATGCACAACCTCTTTAAGTCTGTAGAAGATACTAGTAAGTTTCTTGCATATATGTACTCTTCCTCAAGTGCTGTTTTTCTTTTAAAGGTAGAAAAGTTGCTGTGGAAATCTGCTGCCACAGCATTTAAACCATCAGCAATGTATAAACATCTGTTCTGAGAATGGCTAGTGGCAAGTCAGGTGAATTAAATCTTCTGGGAATGGCAGCAGCAGACCTGGAAAGTATGAGAGAACAGCCTACAACAATTAATGTTTGTAATAACAGCCTTTGGGTTCAAAGAGGTCAGTGGGACCATTCATTTTATAAAGAAACTGGTAGTTGAAGTTTCATTTACCAACTTTGTTTCATTATTAAACTTCCTGCAGCATCTTTAACAAGCACAAAGACATCTAGCTGATTGGAGAGACATCTAGCATTCAACCATCTGAAGTTACTTTTTTCTGTGGAATTAAAGTTGGAGCCAGGAAAAAAAAATATTTACTGCTCATTATTCATGCATATTGCATTTCTGTATGTAAGACAAGCAGTAAATGTTTTTTAGTCTTTTTCATCAGTGAATGCTTGCAGGAGAAAGAGAATTTCACTTACTTCACTTGAACAAATAGAGTTCTGTGGAATCCATCTGAAATACCTGGATTGTTCATTTTTAATAGCAAACAGGACTGATCTTAAAAGTAAATAGCAAGGTAAAAGAAGAACAGTTGTCAGTTAACTTCATCATTCCTTCCCAGAGCTGATTTTTTTCCTGTTTCAGTTTGACTGCAGCCGAGACAAGAACCAGAAATGCTAATGACTTGCAGTACATTGGGAATATGGCAAAAAGTCCTCATTTGCAGACAGCAATGACTCATAAAGGAAATGCCATGATGCAAGGGATTTTTCTCTTTCATTTATGGTTTGATTTCTGTCATCGTTTTTGGATAGTCATAGGAGTAGCTGAATGCCACTCAGGCTTTAAAAACAGAAGTGAGCCTGAAGCAAATAGCCTTGCACACTGGGGAAGTTCAGAACTGACTTCCCACCAGGCTTGCTTTTCCTTTTGGATGTGATTGGAGAATAAAGCTTCCCTTACAGGAAAACTGAAATCTTTTAGACTTCCCTTCGGCATACATCAGGATGAAAGTGAATCCCTTGACTCTGCTTGTTCCCTGTCCTCACCAGCCATGCTGCTTCCTACATCCCTTCACTGCTGCTCTGCATGTCACTCTTCTTCTCCCTTTGCTTCCAAACACGTTAATGTCTCTCTCATGCTGCTTTATGAAACATCCCCTACATCCCATCTGCTTCTATCACTGTCACTACTTCTCCCTCTGTGTTTCAGCTCCTTGAGCAAACTGTGCCATGGCATGCTTTCCTAGCTGTTCATTTCCACGAGTACATTGCACCTGTTGTCTACTTACTGTGTGGGCTTCCTGCTCAACACTGAGAAAGTCCCTCCCAGCTGCTCTTTGCATCCTGAGCCTAGATTGCCTGAAGCTCTAGGATAAAGGCCATGTTTCACAGCTTGGTTCCTAAGCAGCTTGTTACTGAAAGAATGGAGTTTCTGCTCATCAGAAATGGGATTTACATCTGAGAGTGCAAAGTCAATACCTCCTCCCCTCTCCCTGCTACACAGATCCAGGGATTAAGAAATGTCTTTAAAAGGCATGGCTCTTATATTCCTGCCGCGCCCCCCCTTGCAAGGCTTTTCTCTCTTAGGTGATTGTCCCAGAAATTAAGACAACAGAAGACCTTAAGTCTTCTAATGTGCATCTAATAAGACTTTTATAGACTCGTTTTCCAATTGCAAAGGAGAAGTGACACAGGATATAGGTGCTACCCTCAACCTGCATCTTTCTTGCTCTGCTTTTTTAGGAATGTTGTCGGTGTTGTGCCTTTTGGTGTTTTGTGCTGAAGGTCTGTACAGGGAATGCTGGACAGGTCATTGGTTTGTTTTGGCGCTGTCAAGTTTTCTGTGACATGTTTAGTGGGGTTCTCAGGCAGTTTCTGGGTACATGTTTCATGGTAGACAATGTTTATAAGAGAAAAACCTTGATGAATCAATTAAATTGTTCAGTCCTCAGTCCCTAGATTCATAGCTAATGACTTCTAGTTGTACTGCTGCCTGCTGTTTGGACACGAACCTTCCGTATCCTGTGGGAGACAATACTACTAGAATGGTGTAGCATGGCCAACTGAGGAGCAGTGTAGAGGCTTTTCCTCCAGTGTGCTGCAGACTCCCCTTCAAAATTTTGATTCATTCTACTTCAGAGGCTGAGACGGAGGAGTTCAATATCCAAAACCTCCTGGTCTCTTTCTGTTCTCGTTCTGCCCACTATGTCTTGTCTTTAGCAGGAGGGACTTCAGTCCTCTCATTGAGATAGTTGTCCTTGAAGAGTCTGCCATCTCGTGGTGGTCTTCTCTGTTGACTGCTCTCTTACTGGGAGTTACCCCTTTGGCAGGATAAACCCAGATAACGTTGTATGTGAGTGCCCCATGCAGAAGGTAAGACCTAACAAGCTAGAAATCAGAGAAAGTTGGTATAATTCTCTCCGCATTGCAGCTGAGAAGCTGAATTACAGGAAAGTGAAATAACATGTCTGTTTCTGCACAGTGAGTGCTGGTCAGGATTGTGGACACAACTGGCTCCCTTCAGCTCTAAGCTTTAGCTTCTATGCCATTTTCTCTCCTTCTCCCTCCCTCTAACAGCACAGGGTTTTTTTCATACAGAAGGAAATACTTTCTGCAGTGTTGCAATAATACATATCTGAAATTTGAAGAAAGCCCATACCCAGCTTTTCCTGCCCGATATTCTTGGCACTATGACATCATAACCCCTGCATATCCTGTCACTAAAACAAATGTATGAAGCAGTTCCACTTCTCCTCTTTAATTGGAACGAGCTTGTTTCAAGGAGCTGAAGAGGCAGACTACTCACAAAGGTTAGTGCGGAGAAATATATCATTGTCTTGCAAGATGTTCTAAGTGGGTCTCTTGAGTATCAAGGTCAGAGTTTATTTAGCAGCAAGTTCTACTGGTATGAATCATCAATAGTGTTCCTTACGCAATTTATCAATGCCTGGCAATTATACTTTATTCTCTAAAGAAATTCTACTTTTTTTTTTTTCAGGAAATGGTGCACATTTTTAACTCTTAATTGTCCTTTCCAAGTATAATTCTCCATTCGTTTGCTGTAGAAAAATGGATATGAGATAGCACTGTGTGCTATTGAGTAGCTTTTAGGACAAAAATCAGTTCTGTATCAAAACTAATGCTTTTAAAAAAACAAAGTTGATTGAGGCAGAATTAATTCTGAGTAAAATGCTGTTTTTCTTTATTTTCTGTGCCTTAAAAACATGATATTGGGGCAACAAGATGTGTAATAGTTTTTGTGGGTTTTGTTGTTGCTTTTTTTTTTTAATTTGTAATGGGGGAAAACCCCATCATTACTGGGAAATGAAACAATGTTTTTGGGAGTATAATCCATGCTTCAGTGAAATCGATGAACTTGGTACTTCTGAAAAATCAGGATGTTTTTTACCAGTTTGGTGAATGAACCTCGGTTAACTGCCAGACTAAATGTGGCTGTGCTGTTCTGGCTGAAATGGTTCTGAAATTCCAGCTGCTGGCACGTGCCGTCTCTAAAAATGAGCTAAAGCCCTTGAACTGAGGGTGGCTTCAGTAAGTGCCGAACATGGGCAACAAATCATGAACTCTAGGTCACTGAGTAGCCGAGAGGTTTGTCCACTGTTAAAGTAGTACTGAAAAACAGAGCAGGTAGTAAGGTTACAACCAGCGTTTTGTACACTTGGAATTGCTTCCTGGACTATAATTCACAATCTCTCTAAAAAACCCCCAACAAACTAACCAAAACCAAACACCAAAAAGCTTCACATTAATAAACAACCCCCCCACTCCCATTGATTACCGAGTAGGGGAGAGACACATTTTTCAAAAAAGGCTGTCGTTGCTTTATATACAAATAATACCCAGTCTTACTATCTTCACCTTTTGCTAGCCGTACTACATAGTACTTGTCTGTTACATACTGTGCCTGTAAGACAACACTCCCAGACAAGCTCCTGTGTTTGGTGAAGTGCTGTGACATGTGTGGGACATGTTGAGGATGCACGAGGCCTTACGTCGCATTTCTGGAGGCACCTGGTGTTTCTAATACAGCTGTCCAGTTAGAGCTTCCCAGTGTTTCATCAAACACTGTATTTCTTGCTTCTTTGCTCTTACAGCACCAAAAAAATGTGACCGACCTAAAATACTAACCAGCTGCAGACTCACTCCCCACCAAACCATTTACCATCTCTCTGACATTTCCAACTTCAGAATGTGTCTTCAAGCTTTTCCCTGCAGTTAGGCAGACTAGCTATTTCCTTTCTGGGGAAAAGCTTAGATTCCCGTGTAACTGAAATCCAGGTGCTCAGTCTTCAGTGCAAATACTAAAGATCACAACATTCCCCATCTTTCTTTGAGTGCCTTTTCCAAGCTGTGCCTTGAGCTGTGGCTGAAGTTTCCCCAAGTTATCTGTGGAGATAAGGAATGCTGCAGGTTAGATTGTGTCTGTACATGGGGGTGAGGCTCTTGGCCCCAGAGAGCTGATGTAGTTGGAACGATCAACAAAGAAGGTATCGGAATATAGAAATGACTGTCACGTTAGTGGCAGAGCTACTGTGAGTCAGTCATTCCTACCCATTGTGTCAGCCTTAAAACTGGACCCGACCAAGGAAGGTGGTGTGATGTGGTGGGTGCACAGTCACTGCAGAGCCAGCATTCGGTCTTTTCTATCAGCATACAGCTGAGCGTAGAGTTGAACCGAGAGCAGAATACTCCACCCTGCACTTGAGGAGCTGCTTTTGTGTTCAGTAGTAGCAGGGGGCTATGCTGTCTTCTGATCTTTCCTCTGTTATTTAGGATTCAGAGGAGTGGTGCTGGACTTCAGTATTAAGTGCAGCAAGTTATCCAGAGCTGCACCGTGGACCGGGCTACAGGGTGAGGAAATAGCTTCGGTATTCTGCATGAGCTGTGGAGATTATGGGGCGTTTTGCTGAGAAATACAGGGCTGGAAAAGGGAGATGCAGCACAGGGGCGGGGGCTGTGACTGTACTTCCCTAGTTATCTAGTAGGGAGATTTGTTTCTGTTATAAGCCATCAGGAGATAACATCCTCACTGCAGAAAGAGAAACGGGGACAGAGCTGAGATGCAAGAGTCCTGAGATCTACACCTGTCTTCATGGTAGTCATTTCATTTAAGGCAGTGCAGCGGAGTTTGCCAACATGTTTTGGTCAAAAGTGGCTTGTTTCAGTTTGGAAGACTTGAATTTGGATATATTTGAGCCGATTAATGAACTGTGCTCGGACAGCCACTTCTTTTTGCACCCACTTGACTGAACAATGTGATACTTTATCAGAAGTAAAATCAAACTGGTAGAAGTGAGTGTGTGTGGGCAGACACTGGACATGTCTTCTCTGTGCACAAGTTTTGAAGCGGAAATAAAGAGTTAGATGTGACGGAACCTGTCGCCAAGTCTGGAGGTGGTATAACCATGTCAGCATAGCACTAAACCTGGTGCAAATAGCCTGGCCAGGAGGCAAGAGTTTATTTTCTTTGGCTCTGTGCCATGCTGTCAGGGCAGTATTGAGTTTGCTGTTGAGCTAGCATCTCCTCAGCGACTGTGTTGTGCAAGTGAATGTGTGCAAGATGACAGTTCAGTGGTGTAGAGGTTTGTTTTGTAGCTTCTGGTTGTTTTGGTGGCAGTGGTTTGTGGGGTTTTGTTTGTTTTTTGAAATGTGTTATGGTCAGTAAAGCAGTAGGAGGAGTCTTTTCAGTACTGTTGGCTTCAGAGGTTGCTATGGACCTTGTTCTCTTCATCAGAACAGGCCAGTGTGTTCAGGCGATGATAAGACCTAAGCTGCATTGAATTTTTGGGGAAGGCTTTAAAAGAAACCTAAAATACTGCTTTTAATATTCATACAAACCAAGGAGACTGTACACATGAGAAGAAGCTTTTAAGAGGAAGAGAGAAGAGCTGCACCTTTTGAGTGGGTCACAGGACTTTTCAAATCGAAATAGTAAAATTGATTCTTCTAGAATGCTTCAGATACACTGTGTAACACCCAAGTGTTCAAGGTAGATGGTATTGAGGTTTCATATAGCATATGTCCCATTCGAGATTATCCTGCAAGCTTTGGGTACACAAGGGACAGATGGGTCTACTAGGATACAACACTGGGAAGCACTAATGAATTTAAAAAGGGTGCACTTTGTTCTCAAGCTTACCTCAGTCCTTTTTTTTTTCCCATGAAAAGATGTTATTATTAGACAGGAAACTGTTACTTGGTGAAAAATGCCCTTTTTTACTTGGTTGTGAGTTATGAGCCTGCTGGTTGCCTTTCATAGAGTTTATTAAAGCTGGTTCTGGTTTCATCAGAGCCTGTGATAAGCAGGACTATAAATTTGCTTTTTGTTTATTTTTACTGGGCACTCAGAAAATGTACTCTGTGAAAGTACTGCAGGTGGCTTAAACAGTATATTGAACAACTGAAAATAGCACTGCTGGGGAAATAGCAATGTAAAATGGTGGTGGATCAAGTGAACGATGAAAAGCGGAACAGGACAGAGGGAATCCTCCTGATTTCCTAACTTCTTATTAATCAAGTTTTCTCCCGTACTAATAATGCTTGAACATGTTCCTGTTGCTCTTTAAAACTTGCCTCTCTTGACTCAGCTGTGGGCTCATAAAAATTCAGTGAACTCTGAGTTATCATAGTTTCCATAGAGAGAAGAAATTATATGGCAAATGTCTAATTGCAATGAAACGTCACCTTAAATGCAATTCATGGGCATCTGAAAGATCTTTTATACTACTTCTGCATAAAAGTTTACTTCTCTAAGGTATTCTGCGGACAAATCATTCCCATAACAATTTTCATAGAGATGAGAATATCCAGTGATGGCTCTGGTACATGCTCTCCATGGCAGGGAACATGGAACTTCTGCTGCCTTCTGTTGCTAAATTTCTGGGTTTGCTCACTTACCTGTTCTTTTCTACTTTTATTTACCTCTTTAACCAGGAAAATTTGCAGACCTAGGTGTTACTCATCTCTCTTCTTTAGTACAATTTTGTGAAATGCTGATAACGTGAAATCCTTAATCTGTCTGAGGATGCTCTGGGTCAGATTTTTGTGTTCATAGTGCCCTTGGTCTGGGGTAGAATTCACCTTTGAGGGATGTCAGCTGTCCTCTTAGATATCTTAAGTGGCAGCTGGAAGCTGCATATTTGAGACAGGTACTTCTAGATTGCTTAAATAATACAAAAACACAAACCCCAAAAAATGCCTAAAGACCTAGTTATCAAGTTCTTATGAAGACAGTGCTTACTTTCTGGGCACATAAAAATTCTTCAGGTTCAAGCGTAGATGCTACTGCATGACCAGCCAGTTACACTGGGAGCACCATAATGAATGGAACCTGCTCTCCTGTTGCTGTTGCCTTTGTGATTCCTCAGCATGAATTTACTAGCCTTTCCTCTGTGGAACCATTAGTCCTGTTTTTCTCCTCTTCAGATATGTCTCTGCTTACAGCCCTTGAAAATCTGTTTTGTTTTTTTCTGAAAACTCTCTCAGATCTTATTTAATACGTCTTGTGGGCTGAGAAGGTAGTATTATTTAGGGTCGTAGGAACAGATACTGTGATTGTATACTTCTCTACTCCTTAAGATATGGAACAAGAAAATAATACATTGTAATGAGATCAAACAACTTATTTGGCTCAATGTGTACAGGGGGAACACAGAGTCTTTGTAAGATACCTTTACAAATACATTTTTTGAATAATTTGTGTTATAAAACCATAGAGGAAATAAAGGCCTTATTCTGCCATTTGACTGCTTGCTTTATGACTTGCTGGTGTTGGTGACTTTAATTCCTAAGAAGTACACATTTTTATGGTAATTTTTCTAATTTTACTGAAGCACCAGGGGGTGTGCGTGGGAGACTGTGACTCTGGCATTACATGGACAAAAAGCAGATGAAGTGTCAGAAGTCTTGGGTGAATTGCACAGATGGAGCCTAGCTGACTTCCTCTCAAATGGAAGGTCTAAGGAGGTGTAAGCACTTTTCAGGAGTTTGCCATGAGTTTTCTAGATCAATTCAGACTTCAGGCTCTGCTTGCTTACTGTTTTCAGACACCGCATTCTACACTACAACTATACAACTTCTGTTCAAGCAGATAAGTAATTTCAACTTTGCTTTCTCCTGCAGAATACATCTTGGTTTAGTGGTGAGGCACTGTATTCGAAAAACCATTTCTCTGAGAAGTTAAATTTGTGAGACACTGGACTTTTCTGTTGGATTTCTTTTTAACAAAATAGTTTGACAAAGCTGTAAGTGTTGGTAGATTGATGTTTTGGATTCAGTCATGTGTTGTCTCTGCTCTTGCTTTTCTTGCTGTTGTTACTTTCTTTTCTTATTGAAAATAATGAAAATGGGAATGTCTGGAAAAAAGTCTTTGTTGTATTATATTCCAAAACAGTAATCTTTCCCCCTCTCTTTGAAAAAAGAAACATTTTTCTGACTTATTTTCAAAGAAATACTTTAAACATTGTAAGTGGTCTAACAACTAAATCTGACTCGCATCCTCTCAATCTCATGTGGTTTTGTTACCTGCAAACCAAGGCACCGCAAGCTGCTGCTGTGTTGTGTGCCTGCTCTCTGTGTCCAGGCACACAGGAGATAAGCCCTTTACTATCCCCCTATCCAAGGGTAAAGCCCTGTGGCGGAGCCTTCCCTAGAACAGCGTGTTGAGAGGGTGCGCAATGACAGCTCAGTGGGCAACATTCAGGTTTTCCTAAGAGAGCTACAGCTGCTGCTGACTGTAACCAGACAGCATTGCTGAACCGGTGTTGTGAAATTTCCACAGTGAGGGAAACAGCAAAGCCTGACAGAAGGAAATGCAAAAAAACACCCTATGCAGGCACCTTCATCTGTTCTGAGGCTTGCTATGTCCTGGAGACTTGGAAAAACCCTGGTGGTGTCTTAGTTCTAAGCAAGAATCTGCTGACCTGCTTCGGTCTCCCTGCTTCTGCAGGAGAGGTCCCTGTCCCTGTAAGCCAGGTCCATTTGGTCTGTTCTTTCCTAAGCTTGATCTGAGAGCGGTGTGACTCTGCGGGGAAACTGAAAGGCAGTCTCTTCAACCGTCTGACTGCAGGCTTGTTTGCTCGGTTGGGAGACACTTTATCTGGAGCTGTTGTATTTCCTTCTTGGCCGCTTCCTAGCGGGCCTGTTATGAAGCTGTGAATGCAGAGAATTAACCCTGTGTCGCCATATTACAAACGTTTCGAGTGACTCTCTCCCAGAATATATGGACTAGTCCCATGTCTTTCCCATGTTCTAGAACAGCAACTCCACAGAAGGATTAAATGACCTGACTACTGTTGGGAAGGGACCCTGCCTTAGCAGCAAGTGTGGTTTAAATCAGTACCTCCTCCTCCTCAGCTGCTCCTATTGCCTCACCTGCTCAGTATCTAAACTAAACATGGTGTGTTAATGGAGGGGATGAGGAAATGTACTGTTCTGTGAGATACCAGAGAGATCCGAGCTTTAAATAGAGCCTTCTCCAGGCTTTTCTAGACAGTCAGTGAAGAGTGCTTCTCTATGCAGTCTGGTTTGTCTGAAATTAAGGGTCCTCTGGACAGTCTTTTCCTGTTGTCTTTTAAGACCCTGGGAAGCCTTGCTTTTCTATGTTGACGCTGGAGAGAGGATTTCCTCTGTGCCAGTGCTACTCATGTCCTCCTTCACATCCGTATGCTGCGACCATGACAAATCCTACTTCTCATGGAACTGTGCTATGAATAGCTGCTGCAACCTGGATATTTTCAACCTTATTTCCAGACAGCTGGCAATCACGAAACATTAAGCATCATGATTTCTCTAAAGATACAGCTTAAGCAGTTATATAACACGAGTAAATTGCTCTGAAGATAGTGAAGATAAATGTTAAGGTGGAGGATGGTATTGTCAGCTGCTAAACTAGTGATATTTTGAAGTTTGTTGTGTTGATTCCATCAAGATTCTGCAGTGGTCTTTGCTCATCTGTATCAATGGTTGGTATCATATTCCTCTGTTATGCAACATAAATCAGTAATATCTCTTCCTTGCAGGGAAAACGTGCAACAGTTTATTGCCTTGTAGAAGGAAAAATAAATTAGCAATGCTGACTGTAACTACACCAAAACACGAGGGAAATCTGTTTGCCATGAAAACATCCATAAAGGAATTATCTTGCTGAGAATCAGGTATAAGAATTGCCACTTCAGTACATGACTAGCTTAGATGAAAAGGTGAACTGCTGAGCAACATTTCTCACTCTATGAAGTAATATAGCATAATTCTAATGCAAACACATTAACTGAGGGCCAACTTTATGTTACCTAGAGTTGAGATTCTTGGATACTTGCCTAAGCAAAGCGGAACTTACCACATGCAGAAAAACTCTAAGCCCTGTGGTTATTAAGAGGAATACTTACACTCTGTAACATTACAAGAGTCAGAAGGAGGAGGAAGGAGAGCCTTTGTGCTTGATGACTGGTGGGACTTTTAGGAGGAACATGAAAAAGGACAGGTCACAGTGCAAAAAACAGGTGAGGGCTGGGCCTGACGAACAAGCTGTCCTTCCATTAGGCTGGCAGGGAGAAATCTGGAGCAGCTGTATGAGACTTGCAATCTCATCGGGTCTGGTACAGCAGTGCTCCTTGCTGTGGACCTCAGATGACTTTAACCTTTGCTCCTGTTGAAAACCACCTGCAGCAGATCTAGCTGTAAGTGAGTAACAAGGTATTTGGTGTAGGGAATTGAAGATAAGCTGCAATGAAGATCAGATTTCACCTGTTTGTGCCGTTACTGTGGAAACAGGTATTATGTTTGCTAGCCTGGTGGACAAAGTAGGTATGTGTAGACCTTTGACCTCTCTTCATTTTACCATTTTAAATGGCTAGAGGAACAGGACAGAACAAAACATATATAGGGGGATGTAGTAAAGAGGATATTGCTACCCAGGCCTCAGGCCAGAATGAAAGGATGTATTTATTTGCACAAATGGACTGATCATTTTGAGCATGCTGCAGCCTCCTATATGAAGTATCATTAAAGCTCTGTACTGTTTTTTTCCTCTCCTACAGACTCCTGGGAAGAATTGCATATTGGCACCACCTGGAAAAGGGAGGGTGGACACCCTAGTGCTCTTTGCACACTCAGAAAGCCTTAAAGTGCTACAAGTTCTAATTTAAAGCTGTTGCAAGATTCCTCTGTGATATGAAGCCTGGTTCATTTCTAGAATTACTTTAGTATTTCCCTCTAGCACAGTCTGTGGTATTACAAAGATTTTAGGGATTCCTGATCCTCCTACATTCTATGTCATATTCTAATTTTTCAGGTCTTGGTGTGCTTCATACTGAGGGAATTAATTTTTATATATCATATTGAGAAAAATTTTCTGGTTTGTGAGATTTGGACAGGAAAGAGGAGGAGTCTGGACTGTTTTCTACTGTGCCTTAAGTATTATGCAGGTGCTTCTGAAGAGCTGGGCTTGATGTCTTGGGTCTAATGATTTTATGATCCTGTGAAATTAATCCTGTTTGTGAATTGCATGTGCATAAATACCTAAAACGGAGAATACCATCTCTGCCTAGAAAATATGCATGTCTTTTATGATGTGGCCATGTAGAGTTCTTCAGCCCAAACTCTTAGACTTAATGGGTAGTGGTGTGACTTTGTATAAGGCCTTTTGATGGGAAATTATCATTTAAATTATCTCTGAAGTTATCAGTTGATAAAATAATTTTAAGTAATCATTAAGTGCTTCATTAGGCTGTTTTCTTCTGAAGAGGCTTTAGTTAGATTAAAACTGAATTGTGCTTATTTTTTATTATCCATTTTTACCTTCCTTTTTCCTAAATGGACTTTGGTTCATGTGTTTTTGAAGTTTAATATCAGTTCAACTGAATGCTCTTGAGTTCCTGAATTAATTCGATCATTTTCTCTTAATGACCATGAAGAGTTTTGTTAAGCTGTAGTGCCATTAAACTCAAGCACTGCGGTGTTTAGAGCCAGCAGTCACTGGGAGAGAGCCTACAGGTAGAAAATAGAACTTGAAATTGAACAGAATGTATGATGGGTTCATTTACTGTGAATCCAGTGACAATCACCAGGAGGCCGCATGGTCCAAAGTGATCTAAAATCAGTAGTTTGCTGAAGGAGAGAGCTAAATTTTTCAGGATATGTTTTGATCTGGGGCTCAGATCTGCATTGTCCTTTTGAAGTCTGATTAATACTTCATCATCTGTTGCAAATAAAAATCTTATAAGTTGTGAATACATTTTACATAGCTGATGTTTAATTAAAGAAAACTCATGTGTCTTTGGCATACTTGACACACTCTCTTCCTACGGAAGCTGGGGAAAAAAACCCCATTGTCATATCTGTACCCATCAAAAATGTTTTGATTTGAATAAAATGGGGGGTATTGTTTTCAAGGCAAATTGCATTTTGTCTTAGGAAAGCATAAACATACAACTAAATAATTTTAAAGCTATTAAAAAATAAAAGGTTGTTTGAAATGAGAAGCTGTTGAAAACATAAGTTGCTACTTTCAAATTCCTCAAAATTCTTTTCTGTTCATCTTGTGCTCAAACACATTTCTAAACATTTTGACATCACACAATTGACATTTTCACAATGAAAAAAATAGTTTAATGTGTCAATTCTGGTTTAATTGTTGTAGCTCAAGCTGTACTCTATGGATTATGTGAACCGAGAATAAATGGTTCCCAGGTTGTACTAATATTCTGAGTAGTAGGGGCCATTCCTAGGAGGCGAGGGCAATATGAAAGGTGCTGATTTATCTTAAGTGCAGTGAATAATTTTGTATGTATTTGGACCAGGCAAGATTTTCAGAAGTGGCTAGCCTTGGGCTTGCTTTCTTGTCACTGAAATTGTTGGGATTAGCATCCCTGGCAGGCTGCTGATGGGCATTTTGAGAAGACCAT
Organism: Falco naumanni; assembly: GCF_017639655.2. NCBI lineage: Eukaryota > Metazoa > Chordata > Aves > Falconiformes > Falconidae > Falco > Falco naumanni. The sequence continues at coordinate 64,875,180 of NC_054054.1, forward strand.
TTACACCTGCTCTCACAGTAGAATGGCTTCTTTCCATTGCTACCACATGTGGGGAGGAGGTGGGCAGTGCTGTGGAGGAAAAAGGATGTTCTTAATTCAAGCTAATAGACTTCAATTAAAATCTTAGTCATGCCACAGCAGTTTTTAATCTTCTCATGGATTAGCAGGGTGAGTTAAAAGTGAAGAGTTTACCTTCACAGCTAATGCTTGTCAAAATTGAGGATTCCTTTCCCTTCCTTTTAAATACAAGTAATCTGTCTGGAGTTTGTAGGACCTGAGTTTTTCTTGGGTTTTTTAGGGGGGTGAGGGGTGAGATGTGTTGCTTTGTTTATTGGCTTTTACAGTGAAAGTATGGGTTTTGCCCTTTTGATTAAAAACATGTTAATGATTTTAATGTGTTACATGTTTCCCCGGGCCTCTCAGTTTTCAGGTTTTCTACCTGATACCCCACTCTCTGTCAGAGAACTTTCCTGGCTAATATGACTCACAAGAAGATGTTCTTTGAATATCTACCCTGAAGGGTCACTACGCACAGAAGGTGGTTATTACCTTTATATCGATTTTAGCTCAGGTCAAGTTAAAGTCTAAAAGAAATGGGAGTATAATAATGAAATGCGGAATAGGTGGAGTCAATGCAAATGAAGTTTATGGTGACAAAACTGAAGAAAAGAAAAAGAAAGAATATACTTACTTCACATACTGCAAGATCACCTTTGAAAGGTACTTGTGGTAAATCTCTGGCTCTCCCTCTATCCACTGGGCAAACTGGGAGTCAATGCCAGACTACTCTGGGCAGGAAGCTTCCTCCTACTGCATGTTCTGTCTTCTCTCTTCAGCAAAGATGCTTTGCTAGAGCAGGACAATATGCTTGAGGGACTCAAGTAGGGGTTTTGTTGAATTTCTCATCTTCTGCTTCAGATTACTGATCCTTTCTCAGCGTACTTTTGAATTCTCCATCCCATGTCTATTCCTATCTTTCTTTTTCCCTGGAAGGGTGACCTACTGCCCTGGTTGTCCTGATATACACACATCCAAGACGTGACTGAATTCTTAGGAAGGTGTTGCTGCTCTCTTCCACTTATAAAGCCATATGTATGAAGTCTTTCCCTACGCTAAGTCTTGTGATTCTCATAAAAGTAAATTAAAAATGTAATTTTATGTAATGTTTATGATATGTGAGGCTCACTTGTGGCTTCTGAATGTGACCAGACCCTATGATATCTCTTAGGCTGGAATGGGGAGGAGTTGGGGGAGGAAGTAACTAACTCAATCTGAGGGCTGCTGCTGTAGAGTCCATTGACCAGTTCTCATGAGGGCCTGCTAATTACTACCATTGTCAGAAGTTTTCACTAATAATTTGGAACTTTCTGAGCTGCTGATATTTAGCATCTTCTCCTTATGAGCTTTAAAAAAGCCCTAGCAATCCCCTTCTTCCTTCTTGACTGACATTTATATCTTACTAAAATGCAGGTAGAGAGCTACTTCAGCAAAGATTGCCCATGCTTAACAGGCTGCTGTACACTTAATGGGTATACTTCAGCTTCCTTTGAGAGCTTTGAAGTAGAACAAGAGTTGCTTTGAGTTGGACAGCTCTACATCACTGCAGCACGTTAGTACAGCATGAACACTATATATCTCTTATTAGAATAGATTCTAAACTTACTGCATAAAACTGGCAGTAACTGGATGTCTTCGTGTACTTTGAAAGTAAAACTAAGGCTCTGTCAAATGCTGTGCTACCTGTAAAAGATACGAAGCGCTCTCTCTTTGGGCTGCAAAGAGGCAGTGTTATTCACTGGAAAGAAAGTATAGGAAAAACTCTTTGCTATAAAGGCCTCGGGAGCTGTGCACCTCCTACTCTGTATCAAACAACATGGGAATGGGGGAAATTCTAGATAAAAGATGGAGTATCTTGAACTAGCAGTTGTGTTTTGCAATTCCAGAAGGTTCTGTGACAGATCCTGCTGGAGCTGGTGCTGGAAAACTGCTGGT